>NC_139459.1:40472500-40850000 GCF_057233095.1 Heloderma suspectum | reverse complement strand
ACCAAAAACCATAATGAGATCTCAATTTGCCATGCATATATTTCTATATTTACATAACCCATGCAACTTGGGTTGCCTTGGAGCAGAACTCGCGACTTCCAATGCAGAATACACGTAGCCCTGCTTAAGCTGAATGTATCCATAATGGGGCAAGCAGACGTATTTCTTTTAGAAAGGAAGGAATTTAGAGAAAGAAGGGGAACAGTGATCTGGAGATTGATCACTCTCTGGGAGACCAAACATGTAGCCCTTCCCATGTATGCACAACCTGCATCTTCTAAAAGAAACATAGGAAGATACCCTTGAAATATGATGTCTTGGACCCAATCCTATCTAGGCTATATTGTGCGAAATGCACAGTAGAGATGAAATAGTAAAATATCCCCGCCCCCCTGCAATCTCCACCCTAGGTGGTACCATGCTTAAGCTAACAACCAGGAGAGAAATATCCCAGGCTTAGTTCCTAGCAATACAGAGTGGGCCCAGTGTTAACTGTGACAGATTTAAGTTCTGCAAGTTAGCCAGCTCTTTCCCTGTCCACCACTAATAAAAGAGAAGACCAGCTTGCAGTCTCGGCCCCAATCTGATTTATCACAGCCTATGGGCAACAACAATGGGCAACTTTGCATGTTACTACTTTAGCCCATACCCCGTTTGAAGTCATGGCAGGCCTCATTTGGATGTTGTGAATACCACAGATGAAAGATTACAGATGATAAAACTCCAATATAGACTTGAACAACAGATTGTTGTGCCATTTATGCAAACAAGCTGCACCACAAACTTGAACAGCCAAAGGAAGGCTGGGGGGTGGGGAACTGTCCCGTTCCAAACAAGCACCCAATGCATTTAATCCTAAGAAACTACCATCCTTCTACTAAAAAAGAAAGAAAGAAAGGTAGGTAGGTAGGTGTGTACTGTGTTGGCTATAACCCCAATAGGAATAATGACATTTCTGTCCTTAAGGAAACATCCTCATCTATAGTCACTTCCAGCTTCCCTATCTGAAATGTGCAGGTTTCTTTAGTACCGTTTTGTTGCTCTTGCGAGGGCAAACCATGACTGATGGGCTCCATAAATTGAAGCTTATAGGCAGCTTGAGTGCCTCATTATTGCTTGAAGTAATTTGCACACATCTGTGCACTCATCTAACCACACCCAGAGGTCCTTATTTTGCTCATTTGGGCCCTGCTGTACTCTGTGCATGCACACACATCTACCCCTTTACCCTGCGCTAGGCACTAAGGCCAGCTACTCAATGACTATCCTTCATTTACATAAACAAACATGCCCCTCATTTATAAACTTGCTCGAGTCTCAGAGGTGATCTTTGCATGGCATTAGAGCTTCCTTATGGAAGCTATACATAAATATATGCTAATGTACTGCAGAATAAAAAAGCAATTTGCCTGCCAATAGTGAACTGAGTGAAACAACAAACTTGCCCTCTAATATCTAGAATGCAATCTAGGTTTTAATTATCTTGGCCAAGACAAAGATTATGTATGTATGTATGTATGCATGTATGTATATATGGAAAGGAAAGGTTCCTCTTGTGCAAGCACCGAGTCATTACTGACCCCTAGAGGGATGCCGTTTTTCCTCGGCATTTTCCTGGCAGACTGTATAGTGGGGTGGTTTGCCATTGCCTTCCCCAGTCCTAACTACCTTTCCCCCAGCAAGCTGGGTACTCATTTTACCAACCTCGGAAAGATGGAGGGCTGAGTTGACCTGAGCCGGCTACCTGAGAACCAGCTTCCATTGGGATCGAACTCAGGTTGTGGGGAGAGTTTCAGTTGCATTACTGCCGCCTACCACTCTGCGCCACACGAGGCTCACGTGTGTGTGTGTGTGTGTGTGTGTGTATATATATATATATATATATAAATAAAAAAGAGAATGCAAATTTACAGGTCCCCATTGCTTGATAAGAGGATAAAGAATGGTAAACGTGGCAGTTTTAGTCCTTAGTTAGGGGGAAAACGCAGTCCTGACAAAATACTTCTTGCAGCGACAGTGCAAAGTAATCTAGGAAATCTGCTTGGGCAATAGCAGTTATTTATCTTAGGAAAATTAGAAATAAAATATAAAGAACACCTATTTGAAATTTTCTGAGTTTCTCAGAAATTAATGGCAGTTCACAATCATGCACAGTTATGATGCTGACCAAATTTGAGAATACAAAAAAAAAAGCAACCATAAGGAATAGATATACCAATATTATTGGCAGAAGTTTGGACTAATTAGTTTAGGGTGTTTTAGGAGAACACTAAAAGGTGCTTTCAGAAGCTATGCAAACCATGCCTTTTTGTTGCAAAAGGGCATGAATGACTGATGCAGCATGTAAAAGAACATGTAGTTCCTCACAACATGGCTATTTAATTTGCACGACCTGGTAGAGAATGTTCCTGTTCTTGTGAACCCACAGGCATTGGAACAGTCCAGACATGTCATGAGTTGCTCCACACTGTGCAGGGCGAGGTGGGTGTCCTCACACCCCCTTGGTTCCTTGTGGCAATCCATGCAAGGGTTTTCTTTCCCAGCTGCTGTACTTGCACAAATTGTGGCAAAGAGGTTCTCACTATATCTGAGGACACACTGTGGCTCAAATGTTACATCCTCTGAGTGGCAGCATTCCTGGGGAACTTTGGGCTCTCTACATGGATCATGTGCTTTCTTGCTGGAGGCAGTTTCTTTCTCCACATACTAAAAATGGCTAGGGTGGCATTTAAGTGTGAGAAAAACATTCACATCTGGTACACTCAATTCGTACGACATCATTGCGCAGAGGCAGGAAATTCAAAACAGCAATCTAAGTGTTTGATGTGGAAGTGCTCCAGTTTTTACTAGAAGAGCAATGTGGTAAGAATGGATCCAATAAATACCATTGAAAACTCTTATGGCCTGGAAATGATTGGACTATTTTACCGCATGAGTTAAATCAAGATTCTTCAGAGGTTAATGGCAGCTCATACCTACTTCTGTTGCACATGTTACCAACCACCTCACCATCTCCCGCCGCCGCCAATTCAACGTTGACAACGTCATGCGCATCACCTATTCAAAAAGATGAATATTTTATGGAGGTGTAGGGTATTTTTAAGGTATTAGTTCCAAGTAGCCAAGTGCTATGGCCACTATAGCATCTAATCAAGGAGGTTTATCAGGAATGGATGAACTCATTTATACTCATAACCAGCTTATCTCAAAATCTTCTGGCAAGTATCATCATTACATAAAGGAAATCCCCATAGAGGACAAAACGAATTCTCTTATTTTTGTATACCCCCTCAATTACTTTCTTACACTCAGCTTATTCTCTAGCTTGACCCCTCTAATTTTACTCTATGACAATTTCCTAGTAATTTTCACTATCTGTTAGGGAACCAAAGGAAACACAGTAATTGAGTTGCTGGGTAAGAGAAAGGAAATGCAACTAACACCACAACTCTAAGCAGGGGTTGCCACAACAGCTATTTTCCTTTGACAGACTTCACTAGACAGCATTGATCGTCTAGATGTTTGCTTGTTGGAAAGAAGGTTGGGACATTCCTCCAACAGTGAAGTCATACCACTCACGTGCACAGTGCCACCATCTGAAATGCCCACAAAACCAATCAACAAAGGCAGAGTACCTACCCCAACAGAATAACCTGTTAAAAGGGTCAAAATCAATAGAACTGTGTGCAGTAGCTATAATGTTCCACATACCATACACTACTGAAACATTAGGTACAGCTTATGCCATTTTTTAAAGCCCCATTTCCCATAATTAAGAACTTAATGTAGAGAACAGACCATTTTAAAAGAAAAGTCTGGGATCTGGGTTTCTAAAGCACTGCCTCCTCTCACATGAACCTGACCAAACGTTATAATATTCTGAGGCCTTTTTTCCAGTTGTGGTACCCTATATATGTGGTATGCCCTCTATAGGAAGGCTTGTCTGGCACCATACTTGATATTCTTTCAGCACAAGGGGAAGACCTTTTTATTTGCTTAGGGCTAGGCCTTCCAGCAGTTACCTAGCTGGTTTTGACTGATGGTGTTTATGGACTTTATTGCTCTCACCTATTTTTGTTTAACTGCTGAGTTAAACATAAATTCTACATAAAATTACTTTGTACTTTAATTTTTAGCTGTATTGAGCTTTGTACATGGAAAGAGGACAAATAAACGCCTCAAATAATAGAATACAACCCATAGCGTTATATAAAAAGGTCACTTCAAATGGTATATTATATCAATGATATACTCTTTATGCAATATCAACATCCTTTATCTGTATGGAAATATGTTATGGATCAATGATATCAACCTGTGTACCTGTAATTTCAAACATCATCTCATACACTATATATTTTAAGTGCTTGTGAAGCTGAAGCCATAGAACTGACTAGGGAAGGGGTGCAGAACCTCTTTGAGCCTGCGGGCCTAATTCAACTTCAGAGAAGCTCTCGGGGGCTGCATTCCAGTAGTGGGCAGGGCTAAAGGGGCAAGGCCAAAATATACCAGCATATTGCAGATTAAAGCACTTACTGCCAGTAACTAAGCCTTAGGAGAGGCATTTCAGTCTTTTAGGATGGGGAAAAACTGCACATAAACTGGGAAACCACCAAATGATTGGTGGTTGGGGGAAGGGGTGGGGACACCTGTGGAATCACAAAGGGCTGGATTTGGCCTGAGATTCTGCCCTGCCTGAACTAAAGCCTAATGCAAGAAAATATAATCTAGACTAATGCATTCTAGAGCAGCAATTCTTAAATTCTGCTACATTGCAGACTACTGTTCTAGTTTGCTTGTTCTTTCCAGACCACCACATTTGATTATATGGTCACTGTGTGGATGGCTTCTGAAGAACTCAACACTTTCTGTATTCTGATGCCTCCTGAATTCTAGTCTCCCCACTGGCATCACACACACAAACCTAGCAATACCTACTTGTTACCTAGCAATATTTAATCTACTCCTTCACTCTGTGCATTTAGTACAGCTGCATCCAACTACACAAAGAGCTGAACTTTAATTTGGCATTTGCCACTGCTACTTTGGAAGAGTCCTTTGGTGTTTTAGTCTGTTTTGACTATGTGTCCTATGAACCACCTATAGGTCACTGTATTAACATAAGAACAGCCATACTGGATCAGACCAAGGGTCCATCTAGTCCAACTTTCTGTTTACACAGTGGCCAGCCAGCTTTCGACTAGGAAACCACAAGCAGAACATGAGTGCAACAGCACCCTTCCACCCATGTTCCCCAGCAACTGGTATATATATAGGCATACTGCCTCTGGTACTGGAGGTAGCACATGAGAGACTTGATACCACACAGTGGTCTTCAGGTGGGGGAAAGCTGTCCATACTTCAAGGACTGGGTATTTCACTGATCTAATTCTAATTCTAGATCAGTCTAGAAGCAAAGTGCAAGAGCAGCTGCATGATTTATACGTGCTTTGTCAATCAGACTGTGTACTGCTTTGCTGCCAAGAATACAAGGTATCTTATTATATGTTCCCAGTCTTTGACAGCAACTTCTAACAGCAGAAAGCCTTTAAAAATACCTCAAAAGGAAAGGAATAAATATGTGGGATTTAATCCAACTAGTGTCCCTCCACTGGAGGGTTTCTGTCAGTGGAACAAGGAGGGGTAATTTCCCATCCCCTCCATGCCTTCCAATGTGATTTGGAGGGTTGGAGATGCTCCGGAGTAGATCTGGTGGGTGAGGGGGGGTGCTAGTGGAAACACACTAGTTGGATTACACCCCCGTCCTTTAACTCCCACTCTGCCCACCATCTTGCACAGCAGTAGAATGACAAGATCTCATTGACCCTTTATTGGTAGGAAATGTTCAGTTTAAAATGAACTGGGCTGAGAATGCATGTACAGAACTGATTAAGGATTTATGGTCTCTTACTGCAACACTAAAATTGCATCAAATAGAAAAATACCTGAAGACCCAACTCCAAAGAGACTTTCAAAAGGGTGATATCCGGCAGACTGTCCATAAGTGTTGCTATTTTAAATGCATCCTGGGCAAGCTTGAAGATGTGCGATGAGGAGTGAATGTTTTTCTGGATAGATTCTAACACTGTTTCAAGCCTTCGGACATCACCTGCAAGGTCAGCCAAAAAACCTGCATAAACACTACCACTAGTGACAGGAACACTACAGTGTGCCATCACTGAGGCCAGCCAAAGTTTCAGAAGTGCACATGTGACCAAAGGAGAGGTTAACAGCAGAATTGTTTGGAAGACTACCTCAGTGTATAAACCCCTTAACATTCTTTTCACATGTTTTCCATTTCTAAAAGCATACACATCTATGAATCAAAATAAACCTGCCCATACATCTTAACTGAAGATGCTCTCCAGGTGATCTACAGAGCCACATGACTAGCAAGTGATGTGTTTAGACATGTTTTATTTAGTACTGCTTCAACTAATCACAACATCTAATTATCTGAGCAACCTTTATTCTAAGTATGCAATTGTCTGGTTCAGATGTAGTGCTGGACCAGCTTTCCCTAACCCAGCACCCTCCAGATGTTTTGTAGTACACCTCCTATCATCCCCAGTCAGCACAACCATGTTGGCTGGGGATGATGGGAATTGTAGCTCTGAATACATATGGAGGGTACCAGGTTGGAGAAGGCTGGTTTAGGAAAACAAGCCAACTTCATAAACTAGGGTTTGTGAAGTTGGCTTATTCTCCTAAACCATAATTAAGTCCCACCCACTTGGTCTGGGTTCGGACATAATAAGGCAGGATTAGTCCAAAAAAGAAATCAAAGTTTCTGATCTCCTTGTGGCTATACCAGAGGAGGAGAGGAGAAGGGGGAACTGACAAGCCAGAGGCATGTTCATGCAACACTAAACCCAGTTTAGTGTTATGTCGAAATGAGACGAATATCAACTCATGTATACTCGTCAACTAAAAATAGGTATCTGCTTAATTGCCAGTACTGTACCTTTGGCTGCAGTTAGCATAGTTGATGCCAACTCACACTGCTGAGATTCAATGTGACTTAGGGTGAACCAACGGGGATACCGGTTTGGAACAACTGATGCAATGTGATGTGGACGAGACATATCTCCTGATGGAGCTGTGGATTCCAATACTAGTAACCTGTAAATGGGAAACACACTCTAATTTATCATGCAATTATAGCCATGAAATAAGTTTTGTCTTCTACAAAACTCAGCAATATTCAGACACTGGCCAGATGGTTTGCCATTATAAGAATGAGCCTGCATAAACCTCAGACTCACGCACTGCCCCTTCTCTCTCCTCCTTCACATGCAAGAAAAGATCAAAAACTTCCATTTTTGAAGCAAGGGCAGGTCCCTGTTACATCAGAACAAATAATACTTTCCACAAATGGTTGAAACAAACCAGGACCAGGCCATGGTTCGATCATCCTTGTTTCTTTCAACTAACCACAGTTAAAACAAAAACATAGTTCCTCAGTTTGGAAGAAGCAGGGAACTGTGGGCAGTTCAAAATCAAAAGCTTTTGATCTCCTCCTCTTGCCCATGGCGGGGGGGGGGGGGAGTGTGTGAGCCCATTGTTGGTACTTATAATGACAAACAATTGCTTGCTGTTATGTCTGAACGAGGTCATCAGCTTTAGAAGTATTTGTTTCTCTTATGAACCTTTTTCTCCAGCTATGACAGATGAAATCCTTTAACATAATTAAGAAACCTAGAACTTCTATAAAACAGATTCTCCATGGTATGATTTTGAGTAACTGTATTTCAATAAAGGTGTGAAAAAAAGAATTAAAAGTGACCAAGTGGGGAAACCATTTTTCCCCAGATTTTTATTATTGTTGCAATTCTTCTAGTGGGAAAACTGAAAGTTTTGGGAATTAAAAAGAAATGTATGCAATATTTTCTTTTTTCAGAATGATGAAACACAGTTTAAGTAGCAATTTAAAATACTAAAACAGCCAAACTCCCAATCCAATATTCAAAGGTAGTGAAGTTAGCAATTACAGTACTGCTACTGTAACAAGCAAGTGATATGGCATCTGCCAAGCATATCGTGCCTGTCAGGTAGTGGAAAGGCCTTTATATAATACAGCCTATCTCCTCTTGCTTCTTACTTGCCTCCTATTCATTTTCTGCATCATGGAAAAACTAATGGATGTCTGTGCACACGCACACACATGCGCACGCATGAGAGTTGAGAAGCGTCTTTCAGTTCGTGAAAACCTTCCATTTTCCAGGTCCATGAATCATAGAACAAAGATTCTGATTAGAGAAAGAAATGCTGCTAATATTTAATGATACATAATATAAAATATAAATAAAAACACTGGGTCAGGATAGCTACTTCACAGCTACTATGACACTTGTAACTTGATCCTGTGCATGCTTATTAAGAAGCTAGTCCCACCAAATACATAGGGGTCGCTTCCAATTAAGTGTGTATAGGGCTGAAACCTGTGAATATTGATATACTAATATCCAAGTTGATCCCACTCCTTATTTTCTGTACTCGAAAATTATGGGTTTCTTCTGTGTCTGCAACATAATGCTGATGTGTATATAATGTTCCCTAGATTAGACAAAACTGTTTACTATAGAATTGGTTCAGTTTTCAACTTCTGTTTTCTTCTCCTGCCTTCCCAAATGGCAAAAACTATGCACACTTTGATATCTTAGAATGCAGCAGCTTTTAGCTCCATCTCTGGGTATGTTTGCAATCATTGTTTGATAAAACTAGGGCATTTATTACTTTTGTATTTCATAAAGATACCAAGCATTACACTTACCTTTATGAAACATAGTTATATACAATGACCCGGTTTGCACATGACAGTGGCAAATCATGGGTTAAATTGTAGTGTGAACCTGGACATCTTGGGTTGTTCTTGAATAAACAACACAAAGTTAAGCTACAAGAACCCACAAACAACCTAAAGTGTCTGGATTCACATGTCATGTAACGACCTACTACTGGGCCTATCAGAGAGGTTGATTATACAAAGCGGAAGCAGCTTGTCATGGCATGCAACCTGGCTAATCTTGGGTTAATTAACCCACAACTTGCTGCCGTTATGTGCAAATGGGCCTATTATCTTCCATGTTCTTAAAAGTTCCTATTTTACAAAAATAGTACCGCTTATATTTATACTTTTCCTAAAAATCCAGAAAGCCTCATATGTGGGCACCTAAGAACTTCCACATGAACAATGTGGTTTCAGCACGTTGGTCTTGCAGTGCTTTGGATACTGTCCGCAGGGTTCCCAGATTGTCAGAGATGTGGGAGGCTGCAGCAGGACACTTAGCTTCAGAAAAGACTTCCATTTTATTTATTTACGTGGAATAAATATTCACCACCTAACCAAGGTTTGCTGGATGGTTTACAGTAAAGCAATAATAATAAATAGTAGTAAAATAGGAACAGAACCCTTTCAATTCCATCATAACTTTGTATAAGTGGTACCAGTGCCAACTGCAATAGAGCTTTAATAATTACTCAGGCCCAACAGCTTGAACATAGGGGGATAGTGCAATGTTCAATAAATCTTGGTTTTTAAAATCATGGAATATCAGATCATGCACTGTTATAAGAGAACAAGCTCTGAATGCCACTGAAAACATTTCACTTCATCATGGAGATTTGAATGGGTTTGTCCTTATTCTCTCTGGTGATAGAAAGGCTGGGACAACTGGAGTTTCAGCAGTATTGGTGGGGGGCGAGGGGAGAAAGGACAGGACAAACATGCAGTGTTTAAGTATTTGCAAACTAATGGACATTACTCTAGAAGCCATTCTGGAGCCATTTTCATTTATTTTTTGCTTGCAAAGGCAAAACCTTGGTGCAAAATAACCCTATGCAGGATGGAAAGTGGATACGGAAGCAAACCTACGTATTGTTGGTTTGGAAAGGTGGTTGGAAAGGTTACAACAGAAATGGTTTGCCCTAAGCTGATAAGTTACAAAGTTATTTCTCCTCCTCCTACAGATCTATTATTAGAAGGGACTACACTGTAGTATACTTGAATGAAAATAGGATGGCGAGTTTGTTTTTGCACATGAACTCCCCACCATGATGATTCAGAGCAGCCTCAACATTTGAAAGGTCAAAGAGGTATTGAAGTTGGAAAAGGAATGTCAACAAGCAGAATCCACTCTGTTCTGTGTGTGCGCGTGTGTATGCGCGCATGTGTGTGTGGTGTTTTGGCTCCACCTCAGAACCTGACATCAGAAGCTTCAAGTTCTGCAGTAATGTTTTAACGGTTACTCAGCCAGAATAGACTGAAAAACAGTCAGAACATTCACAATAGTTTGGAGGACTAAGTCATTTCGGGGACGTGGATGTCATGACTCAGAGAGGAGAGCAAAACATGGAAAAAAGTTTGAAGTTGTCTTGCCTCCCAACCTCTGTTTTCAAGGTACTGAAACAGCTCAAGCTGAAGATGGCCTTTAGGGCTACCCAAACTGTCAGCTGAGATGATCAGAAAAGCTCTACAGCAGGGGTAGGCAACCGTTTTGGGCCGTGGGCACATTTGGCAACTTCAGAAACTGTCCTGGGCATCACCACAAAATGGCTGCCATGGGAGATGTGGCAAAGGTCATGTAACCTGCTCAAAAGACAGAGTACAAGGCAGAGGTGGTCTCTTGAGCCCCAACACACTAAACAATTCCTTTGAACCCACAGTTCTCAGCCCTAACAGAAACCTATTTCACAGGAATCCCAGCTGCTGGAAAGAAAATGTGTTAATAAAAAAAAAGAAGTGGGAGGGGTAGAGCACCTTGGTGGGTGCCAAGAAAGGTGTCCAAGGTGTATTGGTGCCCACAAAACACACTGCCTACTCCTGCTCCTGAAAATTGGCTTGTTTGGAGAAATTTGAACTAGAGAATTGAGAGCCAGGTGCTAAAGAATCTGGGTTGAGTAATGGGTTCAATAACGGACTGGATGAGGGTGAGCAGGCTGAAGTTAAACTGAGACAAGATGGAGGTCTTGTTGATCAGTAGAAAGCCTGACTCGGGGATTGAATTTCTGGAAGGGATTGTGCTCCTGCTGGAGGATCAGGTTTGCAGCTTGCGAGTGCTCCTTCATCCTATGCTGTCCCTGGATTTTCAGGTGGTAGCAAGGCCTGTGTTTGCATAATTATGCTTGGTGTGCGATCTTTCCTTAATTGGACTGACATGGCAACAGTTACCCATGCCTTATTACATCATGCTCAGACTATTGCAATGTGCTCTCCATCGCGCTACCCCTGAAGAGTGTCTGGGAACTGACACTGAGCAGGGAGTTGGACTTGATGGTCTTGTAGACCCCTTCCAACCCTACTATTCTATAATTCTATGATACACCTGTCTTGAAAGACCTGCACTGGTTGCCAATTTCTTTCTGGGCTCAGTTCAAGGTGTTGGTGTTAATCTTTAAAACCCTAAATACCCTAAATACCTTAGGGCTTTGCTCTCTAAGGGACCACCTGTTGCCTGTGTTGCCCCCAAACTATGGAATGTGCTCCCTCAAGAACTACGATTGCACCCCCCCAAGGCCTTTAGAAAAGTGTAAAGACACATCTTTTTAATTTACTCTTTTAGAAGGTGTAGTTTTAAATGTTAAAGTTTTTACTGTTTTTAATGTTCTTATTTTTATTGTTGCAAGGTTTTATTGTGTCTGGCATTCTAATGCTATGTATCTATGACACAAGAGTGTGTCCACATCAACACCTCCCTCCCACAATGCAGCGGCCTCCTGCAGCCAAGATTAATTTAGCAAAAATATTACGGAATTAACACAACCTCACAATGTTAATTCTGTTTTGCGTATCATGGACACGCAAGCTTACATAGTATAAGAAATTGCAAGGAGAGATGACAGGGAATGGGAATGTGTCACGTTCAGAAGGCAGTTTTATTTCATAATGAATCCATGCAATTTTGTCGGGATGTTTATTTCAAACATCTGAGAAAGAAAATGCAAAAGAACCATTAAATGTAGGGTTGCTCCCAGATCCTTTGCCTAACTATGCTTTTCTGCAATGTGGCAATCCTTGCTATGCGAGTCCAGAGACATCATAATGATTTCTGTAAGCAGTACCAATATTGTAATGTTAATAAGAGGAAAACCTTTTGTTTACAGAGTCAACGCCGATGTGGCAAGAGTCGGATAGAGCTGGACCTGCCTTGCAGCGGGGCATATGAAATACTGCATGACTGCTTCACCATATATTTTTGTCACTAGCCAAGTCACAACAACCTAAGATTCCACCCCACCCCCCATAATCAGCTTGTCATAGATTGCTTTACTGTGTACTCATCTGCCCAGCTGTAAGGCAGATACTGACCTGCCCACAGAAGCAACCAAGGCTGTCAATCAGAGCAAAATTTGGGAGGGCGGGGGGAGAGACAATGAAATAGCATATTGCCCAACAGGTGAGTGCCAGGCTCCTTTACAGTGTTAACATCGATGTGGAGGCTCAACGCTTGGACTGCAGGCAGCCATGAGAGATCAGAGATCCACATCCCAACATCCTATGTGAATTCTGGGGTGCAGCTCTGGTATTTTGCAATATAGCTGTTTGGGGCATCAAAGTAACCCAGAGCAGACCAGAATGCCCCACAACCCAAATCTCATTGAATCATATCAGCACAGATGTGAGAGCCAGGCCTGAGACCAGGGCAGTGTGTGTCAGCAGGGCAGTTCTGTATATTCTTACCATTTGGACGACACTTCAGCCCTTTTCTTCTGCCCTCAATGAGCTGCTGACTCTTTGATTTAGAAGCCTGTTAAGTAACCTCAAGCATTTCCAGGCTGCGTGTAAACAGTGATTCCAGAGAAGCACAGAGGAACACAGAAAGTGGTACTGGGAATCCTGTTTCCTGAAACTCTCGAGTTTGGTGTTTTTTTCCCTAAAGCAAGTTCCTAGCCCATATGTCTGTGAAGTTATGCTTGGGGGAAAGTGTGCAAGCAATGCCTGCTATGATCTCTGGCTTCTGAATAAGATCTCCTGTAGTTGGAGCCTGAGCTCCAGTGTCCTGCATAGCTCTTTACCCTTCCTGACAAGCAAAATAGTTTTTAAAACAGCAAAGTATATAATGCAAAATAAAGAGGAATTGTGCAAAGTTTGCTTAATTTGCATAATTTATAGGAGTTTGTGGAACTCTTGCTCTTCTTGGCACAGAATCTGGACAGCCTGATCACATATGTACGTGTGTGTGTGTGTGTGTGTGTGTATGCGCACAGAATACTCAGCCCTCAACATGGATGCCTCAGCTTTAGTGGACAGTTTCTTGGATCAAACAGAAGTGCATCACTTAGGTGAACCAGATGAGGCCCATTTCTCTCCACCCCACCCTTGTTTGGTAGTTGTGCTCCTGCAGGGTTTCCTTCTTGATACATAAGCTGTACTGGTCATGCTCACAGCTGCCCAGAGTAAGCTCAGTTTAAACTAGAAGACTCCCTTGGGGCAGGCCTAGCACATTTGTACTGAAAGCAAAGGGGGGACTATTAGCTATTTTAATGCCATGACACACCTCATTTACTTCCAATTTTCTATCCGAGTATGCCCAAAGATGGCTGGTAATGAGGCAGACAAAAGAACTGGACTGGACCATGCAGCAGCACAATTCTTATACAGAAGTTATCCTCCCCCCACTGCCCAACCGAGAAACAAAGCTATGAGAAGACAGAAGGGGTTTCAGATTAAACAGCCCTGCAGAACAGACTAAACAGATTACAGTTTAGGGATTTACTACCAACAATGATAAACACAACAGAGTGCTTCAGAAGCCTTTCCACAGAATCCCTAGAGTTGCAAGGAGAAAAAGTTGCCATTGTTTTCTAGGCAGTTCTGTGTTCACAAGACTGAAGCATATACTTGAAAAGGAGACAATCTACAAAGGCAATTCTCCCAAGCGTTATTTATTACTACATCACAAACTCAGATTTGGCCTTTGGTGTGAAGCACATCAAATACCCTTTTTAGACAGACGAAAGTCAGAGTTATCTCTGAATTTCACTGTGTCTTCTGGGGGTGAGATTCAAGTAGCAACTTTGAACTGCTTGTGTCAGAAGGCATATATATATATATATATATATATATATACACACACACACACATACACACACACACACACGCACGCACGCATGCACGCACGCAGACACACTGTTCATGAGGTCTCCATTAGGAATCACAGAAGTTAGAGAAGAACATTTTAAAATTAACTCATGCTATGCAATTTGTGTGTTAAATCGGGTGCCAACCTCTGTTCCGCTAATGCATTCAAAATCCCGTTCCTTAAATCAGTATGGTGGCTCTTACTCTTTCACTTGTTCATGCAACTTATATCCCACCCTATGGACAAATACACCCTCAGGATTGCTTACAAAAATATCTAACACAACTTCCTAACTTTCATTTAAAATGCAAATTGCCACAACCAACTAGAAATATACAGTTATATGATGCATGTCTATGACATGCATCGTATATCAGGATCACTCTTGAAGAGACTTTCCTAAAAATAGAAGACTTGCCAGCCTTCTAAAAGTCAAAGGAGCTTACCTGGTGAACCCCTTTAGAGATGGGAGTCCCACAACAGAAGGTACCACCACAGAACAGGTCTTGCTCCTTGTCACCACCATTTTTCACCTTGGAAGGACGAGGTGTCTGGAGCAAGGCCTCCCCCCGATGGCCTTAGGGATTGAGGGGGGCTCATATTGTTGACTGGGGTTTTTGCTTTCTTTCTAAATGAGTTTAAGGGCACGTACCGCATTGCTCTCAGTGCAGTTTTGTATGCTAGGTCAGCATCATGAGGTAGGAGAGAGGTGAAAAGATACTTGGCAAATGTGTGCATTGGAACACTCTCTCGATGGATGATTTCACCTAGACCGCTATAGGGTCCAGCTACAAGGGAAGGGGTGGGGGAAGAAAAAACATAAAGCCTTATAAATAATGCTGCAGCAGTTTTACTGTACATAAAATCAAAAGTACTAAAAATCTGTCTAGAAATATTGGAATAAACCCTGCAAAAAATAAGCACTCACAGTGAAGAGAAATAAATGCTCTGGTGAGGGGTCCTAAGTAATGTCCATTACTAACAGAAAATGGTGGTGATAACTATATTTTACTGAAGCAAATAAGATGGACTGGCTATAGTTTTTCGTGTTGGATTCAAAGAGCCCAGAGCTTAAGCAACATTTGTTAAGAGTTTCTAGATCAGGAATGTATTTGAAAGGAAACTATTTGCTAGTGCAGAGTCTTCAATAGCTGTAGTATTATTATTATTATTATTATTATTATTATTATTATTATTATTATTATTATTTATTGCATTTATACCCCGCCTTTTTTCCCTTGCAAGGAACCCAAGGCGGCTTACATTATCCTCCTCCTTTCCATTTTATCCTCACAACAACAACCCTGTGAGGTGGGTTGGGCTGAAAGTCTGTGACTGGCCCAAAGTCACCCAGTGAGCTTCCATGGCCATGTGGGGACTAGAACCCGGATCTCCCAGCTCCTAGTCCAACACTCTTGCCACTACACCACACTGGCTGTATCACTAGAACGTGAAGTTTTTTCAGAAACTGGTACAGAAATTACTTCCATGTTGTACATGTTAGGCTACGTTGTTATGAAATTGGCCCTTGCCCCCATCTACACACAAGTAGCAAAAGCTTGGGGCAAGAGGGAGGAAGCACAGACTAGAAAGCACTTCAGCCATGCCACATCATCAAGCCAGCAAGTCTGAAGTGCCACCCTCGGATGTAGTCAAATGACACAACACTGGTAAGCTTATTACCTAAGGAGGGACAAGGAGGGAGGGAGGGAGGGAGGGAGGGAAGGGGTGTGTGTGCACGCGCGTGCGTGTGCGTGCGCCTCATCACAAGATGTTCCTGACCTGAAAAGTGGCTTTCACAGATTTTTTCGAGGTCTGCTACCAGCGTTCCTCTAACTGAAGATACAGGGAATTGCATCTCAGATCCTATGCATGTGCTCTACTATGGAGGCACAGACAGCAGTATTCATGGGGCATGGCTGTACCCACCTAACTCTCCTCCCCCAGTTTAGACAGTAAACATGTAGGCTGGGAATGGCCCAGGTCATAGCTTGGCAGCAGTTAACAGGATTTGCATGCAAAAGGCCTCAAGTTCAGTTCCTGGCATCTCCAGGTAGGGCTGGGAAAAACTCCTGTCTTACACTCTCCAGAGCCACTGCCAGCCAGCGTGGGCTGAGCTAAATGGACCACTGGCTGGATTTGGTATAAGGCAGCTTCCTATGAATCCTATTTTAAATAGAAAGTGGATATCATCAGCTACAGAACTGGATTCTATGAACATACCAAAGTCCTGCAAGACTTGTCCTTTGTTTACCCTAATAATCCCATTACCATTCATTTGACTTTATAGAACCTGAGGAACCCCCTGAAAGAAAGCTAAAACCAGGAAAATCCACCCTTTAATGCAAAGAAGTTGATGAGAGGTACCACAGGAATGTTGAAAAATGCTACAGAAAATGCAAGCACTGTTCTTTAAAGATTCCCCTAATGCTGATAAATAGCATCATATTGATGCTAACAGAAAACCAAAAATGTTTTCTCCCCCAAGAAGGATCAGATTTTTTATCATTACAATGACATCTCAAATACCACAACTTTTAAACAGACAAAAGCTGTTTTGCATTTGGATGATTTTATGTGTGTGCGCGCGCGCGTGCGTGTTTGTATTTGACCAAATTATTTTATAATAATGGTATTTTATTTATCTTCTGCTTAGTGTTACATTAATGCTGATTTTTGTGCTATTTTCTTGTTATTTTAATAATTTGGATTTTTTGTCACTGTTTTAGTATTTTGGTCTTACATATGTAAACTGCATCGTGAGGGTAGACAGCCTGAACACTGGGACAGAAATCTAAAAAATAATAACTGATAATTCCACCAGTGGCTTTAGTGGCAGTTGTTGTTTACTACATTTACCAATTGTAAGTACTTTAAGATTATTTTAATACAACCACCAAATAATAACTTCAGTAGCAACAAACACAGGCCTTGAGGCATTGCACTGCTAAAAATGATGCTTGGCCAATCTTAGGGATTCTCTGCAGCACCAGTACAAACCAGCCCCAATTATGGCTCTGGCTCTGAACTGTTCGCTTTTTGTCTGCCTGTGAAAGACATACTGACTTTGAAGGGCAATACAGATGCACACATGTGCATTTGTTTAACTTGAATTTTTATGATTTAAAATCTGTTCATGATGTGACAACGCACTTCAGCTTTTCTCTTGCAAAGTTTCAGGTACAAGTATCAGAGTATCATTTCCAGCTTAGGCTGACACTGTGCTTTTATATGTGAAAGTTCACTAATAATAAAGCTACTTTGGATCACTACCAAGATCGCCAAGGTGTGTGAACTGAAATATGGCGAAAGTCAGGGGTGTTGAATCTCTTTCAGCCCAAAGGCCAAATTCCACTTCGGAAAAGCTGTTGGGGGCCACATTCTGGTAGTGGTTGGGGTCAAAGGCAAATGGTGTGGGGACAAAGGCAAAATACCAGCATGTTTGAGCTGAAAGCTTTTATGGCCAGTAACTAAGCTTTAGGAGAAGCATTTCAACCTTTCAGAATGGGGAAGGAACTGCACAGAAGCCAGAAAAGCACCAAATGATGGGCAGCCAGGGAAAAGGCATGTAGCCTGGGGAAGGGGGCGTGGTCATCTGGGGAACACAGGAGGGCTGGCTTTGGCCCCCAGGCCTGAGATTCTGAAGCCCTGGCATAAGCAATCTTAACTGGGTCAGTTGAATGGCTGTGTAGGGGAAGTGTAATTTATTTCATACGTTTACAAAGTTTCTCTGGAAAGTGTGTTGGTGGCAGCAAGTGGTGTATTTATTAACTTGCCACCAGAGGGCAACTTAGCATTCAGTGTCCTTATAAGCTAGGCTGAATTGGCCAGAACACACTAGGAGAAATACAAAACATTTTAATTCACCTAGTGCAGAGATAAGATCCTCCATGCATTCCATCAATGCAATATTTAAGCATAGTAGATTGGGAGTTGACGGAAGATCTATACCCAGCCATTAGATTCCTAACAGCCTGGTCATTACCAGCTAAGCCATACTCCACAAGAGTACCTGGTCTTTGTATCAGAAACTGTTCAAAGAAGTGGTTACCATCAATAGTCAACTACCTTCTAATAGGAAGACTGCTTGCTTTTGGAAAATCTTCACCAGCGTGTCATCCAGTTCTATTTCCTGTAGCTTGGAAATTATCTGTTCTTCATTCCGACAAACTTTCTCTTGTGCATACAAGCCGTCGGGCATTATTCGCTGCTGCCCAAGTCCTATCAATGCCACTTCCACTGCTAGTGTTAAGTAAGATTCCCCTTCTTCTAAGAATTTATGGGCAGGCAGATGATAGTACTCCAGAGATTTGCACTGGCCCATGTTCTCTAGAACAAAAATTACACAAGGAAAACCATCAAGCCACTCAAAATACTTTACCTGCAGTTGCACGCCTTATTTCTGACTGTTCTCTTGTATCATTTGCAAGCTCCCCACAAAGTTTCATAAAGATAACCACCCCATCAATTTTCACTGACTTTTACCATAAGCTACATGACAGGACAGAAAAACCTGGAGTGATCAGAATGGGAAGTTTATCACTATTTTTTTCCAACAGCATTCACAATGCTATTTATCAAGAGTTTGTGTGGCAGAGTGGCCAAGAGGGTGAGTCATGAATCAGAAAGTACCTGGTTCAAACTTGGCTTCTGCCATAAACTCACTAGGTAGCCTTCAGCAAACTACTCTCGCTTAGCCTCAGTCCCTCTCATCTGCAATATGGGGGATAACCATACTGGCTATCTTATAAGTGCTCTGAACACTTGAAAGTGCTATGCAAATGTTATTATTATTAATAATACCACCAATACTACTACTACTACCAATGTCAATAATAAAAGATCACATGCTTTGCGTGCAGAAGACCCCAGGTTCAATCCCTGGCATCTCCAGTTGAAAAAGGGCCAGGTAGTAGGAACTGGGAAATCCTCAGCGTGAGTACTTAAACTGCCCAGTCAGAGGAGACAATACTAGTTAGGTGAACCAATGGTCGGACTAGTTATAAGGCAGCTTTATATGTTCTGACAGTAGAGTAAGATTAAAACAGTGACTACACACAATTTCCCTCCCAGAAACATTTTCAACACTCCTATTTCAATGTTTAAATCATAATAGTTCTAAAGCTAGTTTTCTTAGTTAAAATTCAAAGAGAAAACACAACATCCTTTAAAATGCTTCCATACGGTTGACATATAACCACATTTTACCTGTGAAGTCTGAGAACACATGGAAACTCTCATCATCCACCCTACAGGCTTCCATAAGGCTACTGAAAAGGGTGCCAATTGGGTCCAATGGGTGCCCAACCCAGCCTTCCAGGTTAGTTATAGAGGTTATTCCTTTGTGGAGAAGTTCTACATCAGAAAAACAAACAAACACACAGCCTTATTGATCATACAGTGCTTTTAATGTGCAAAGTGGCCTCCATTTTTTTCTTTATCTTTCTGATTTTCCTGATAGGGAAACAGAGGCTAGCAGTGACTTATCCACCACCAGTGAGTGACCACAGATGAGCTAGAATTTGAATTCAGATCTCCCAAACAGAAGTTTGGTGCCTCCATATAGTATATTCCAGCCAGTATATTCCAGAAGGCTCAATACAGGTTTTCATTCACCAAGACGCAGCAATGCCAACAACAGAAGAAACTTGACTGAACACAGCTTTTCCTAGCAGAGAAGACCCACTGTGTTCAGTTTTCCCCTCTCAGTAATGAAGTGGAACACAAAGCCAGTTGTACTTTGAACATCTATAAGAATGAGCTATTTCTCATTGCCTATCATGAGAAGCCATGGATTAAAACTGCCTACCCTGCAGTCAATGAAAGACTCCTTGATAATAAGCTATCCAAACTCTTGATAATAAGCTATCCAAACTCTCTAGGGTCATTGCTGATGAGTTTATAAACAGGAAGCACACAAGAGATATCTATTTTCGTTTCCTCGCCTTAAAGAAAAGGGAACACTATTTTAACCAAGTCAATCCCATGGAACTGAAATAAAAACACAAACCAAAGTATTTCACAAGACAACTTTTAAAACATGGATGGGAAATATGTGTCCCGCCAGATGACCTTGGACTGCAACTCTCATCATCCCTCACCATTGGCTATGCTGGCTAGAGCTGACAGGAGTTGCAGTATGGAAGATGATATGTTCCCAACCTTTGTTTTTAAAGAACTAGTTAGCTTGAAAGGAACAGATCCATTATGGGTAGGGTTCACTGTCAGTGGTTGGCAAAAGGGCACCTGCTGGGGACCATGGAACAGCAGGGAGCTCACTGCCAAGTGGAAAGAATAAGGGCATGGAACAAATAAGTCCAGGCCTACTGCTTCTCTCCCCTCATCAGGAAAAAGGAGAAATTCTTTCCACCAGCCCATGTCACCTACATGTCACTCTCTGACAGGGGCCTCTACAGCAAACTGGAGTTTAATCCTCATGCACTCTTTAGGCCCTGCCAGCACCAACGAAAAGGTGTCCTTGCAGCATTGTTCCAGGTGCCCTTGAAGTCTTCCATTTCCCAGTGGGGACAGTCAGCTATAGCACTTATATTTGGCATCACAGGGAAGGGAAGTGGTGGTGGAAGCAACAGCAGCCTGCATGGAATAGTGACAGGCAACCCTGCAGGTAAGTCATCCAGGGCAGGTAGCTCCTATAGGTTTCTTGCCTGAGGCCCAGAAAAACCTATGCAGGCTGTATTTTATTTGGCAACAATCATAGGATAAACACAATTTCTGCAGACCAGACAACTGAAGTAAAGGTGTATCAGCAGCAAGCTAGACACACCCAGTTTTCCTTCCTGATGAGAGCAAGGTCCCAAAAGAATAAATTTAGGATTGCACTTCTACACAAATATTTGCCCCATGTATATTTCTTACAAGTTTTTGGTGAATAAAACACTAACTTTTCTAAGTTAAAATTGACAGGGGGTTCACTGTCAACATGGGTACAGGCCAAATGTTACTGCCTGTGTTAGAAGCTCAGACATTCTCAGGCTCTTGGTCAATATTTAGTAGTTAAATCATCTAGGTTTATAGTCCAAATATTAGAACAGAAAATGGAAGTAGAGGGACATAAACAACCATTAGAGATTATATCACGTAGGCTCAAGTCCCAGAAATTATCCCATGGACAGTTTTTCTCCATTTGTAAGAAAGGACAAACCCACAAGAGGATCTCAAAAAGCGTTAGTAAAGTAGAATTTAATGCTATATGGAGGCACAAAATCAGTCAACACTGGCCCTATGCAGGCATTAATTCATCAACACAATTAATACTGCACAGAGAGAGCAGGGATGCAAGCCCCCACTATTGCATCCCTGGCCAGCTCTGCCTCCATGCTGTCCACGCATTGGGAGGCATGTCTGAAGAGAAGAAGACTGCTGAAGATGCATAGGCTGTCCTGTGAGCTGGAGCCCTGGCTGTACAGGGACAAGAGCAAAAGCGCTCTTATGGATCAGTAATTAGTTAAAGAAGAGAAAGCAGGGAGCAGGAATAAACGGCCAGTTCTCGCAGTGGATATAAACAGTGGGGTCCCCTGGTAATCTGAATTGGGATCAGTACTTTTTATCTTGTGCATAAATGATCTGGAGTTAGGGATGAACAGTGTGGTGGCCAGGTTTGCTAACCACATCAAATTACTTAGGGTGGTTAAAACAAAAAGGGACAGCAAAGAGCTCCACTTCATATACACGCTGATGAGATCTGAGTTGGCGGTGACTGATTAGGAAAGGGATCTTGGGGTTCTGGTGACTAGCTAGATGAAAACATTGGCCCAGTATACAACTGCTGTGAAAATGGCAAATTCCACATGAAGGATCATTAGGAAAGGAACTGAAAATACAGCTGCCAATATCATAATGCCTTTATACGAATCTATGGTATGACTTAGAATATGATGCCTGTTCTGGTCACACCACCCCCAAAAAGGATATTATAGAGCTGGGAAAGGTGCAGAAAAGGGCAACCAAAAGCTGGAGCAATTTCCCTATAAAGACATGATACATCTGGAGCTCTTTAACTTGGAAAAAGGCAAGTAAGAGGGACCATGACAGAGGTGTATAAAAATATGCACGGTGTGGAGGAAATGGCTAGGGAGAAGCTTTCCTACGGCTACTAGTCATGATGGCTATATATTACCTCCAGTATCAAGGGTAATAATCTCTGAACAGCAGTTGCTAGGGAACATGAGCAGGAGGATGCTGTTGTGTTTGTGTCCTGCTTGTGGGCTTATTTATTTATTTATTAAATTTCTTAATCACCCATCTGGCCAGTCACCCAGCCACTCTGGGCGATGTACACAATATAAGCAATAAAATTACACATTAAAATTACACATGAAAACATTATATTCTAAAATACCCTAACCCACCCCAAATGTCTGCCTGAACAACCAGGTTTTCAATGCGTGGCGGAAGCTCTCCAGAGAGAGTTCCACAAGGTAGGGGCCACCACAGAGAAGGCCCTCTCCCTCATCCTCACCAGTCTAGCTACCCTGGCTGATGGGGCAGAGAGAAGGCCATCCAAGGCTGATCTTGTTGGGCGGCCTGTCCGGTGTTGCTGGAGATAGGCTTCCCAAAGGCATCTGGCTGGCTGCCATAGGAACAGAATGCTGGGCAAGATAGACCTTTGGTTCAATCCAGCATGGCTGCTCTTATATGCTTATGTGTGTTCAGCAGGCTTCCCCTCTGCAAATAAGCCAGATACCATGGGGCCAGGACCAGCAGGGAGCACAATGCCATGGGCTGGGACAGTGTACATAGCCTTACTCTGTCTCCATGCAAAGTTAATCATATGAAGAAAAGAACACTCAAATGGGGTACTATTAGTTCCATTCCAAGGATAGCCTTATTTCCATTCCTCCTAAAAACATTCTTACCTGGTGAATTTCTGTTATTACAGAAGTGGTGTCATTCAACATTGGGTTAGGTCTCGCCTCTTAGATCCATTAGGCGGGACTTAAAGCAATGTTGAACAGTACCCTATCTAAAAGGGGAGAAAGAATCTGCACATGAAACACACCATAGATACAGAAACGTTCAAATGGAAGCAATGGTCACACACAAATTCTTTGAGGGAGAAAACAGAAACGTTATATTTCTATTTAAGGGCTCTGGCATATTCTTTCATTTGAAAAAAATAAATGAGCGACATACCAATAGAGCCAATGTCAAACAAAAGCTTGCTTTCAAACAAGAACAATCCCTAGGTTTCTATTAATACTGATGAGACCCATTCCATGATGCACCAGTAAATTGACCACAACATCTGTTTCACACATTATACAGCAGCAAACCCAGATTGGCCACTGAGCTTACACTCAACAGGGACACTGAACCCAACCCAGATCTCAGATAAGGATTTTTATGATAATATACATTTTCAGATACTCGTTTGCCACCATCACTCTATATTTTTAGATATCAATTGAAAAATGGAAGGTGTACATCTAAAAAAAAAAAAAAGAGGGTGGAGAGACCCCAAGTTTGGGTGTAGAATGTGGTGTTCCTCAAATGTTACACCTAGAACACCTGGGTTGCTTGTTGGCAGGAATATATTCCTGCAACCTTCCTTGCCTTGAATTTAGATACTGTAAAAAGAAGGGGGCAAGGGGAGAGAGGAGGAGGAGGAACCTAAGCGCTCTAAACCAGCATTGCTCTAAACCCTTGTGGGGATTGTTATTTTGCTGAGAGGCTCAGAGAAGCTGTCTTATCCCTAAACCACCTCTCACAGCCAGTTAGTCACTGCAGACCTGTAGTGTTTTACTTTCAAGTAGCATTTCCTTATACTTGGCCCCACTCCAGGTCTACTCTCACCACGTTGTGTCCTTTGCCCTCCTCTTGCCCTCCTCCTACCTTTCTTCTGGAACCGGAACATTTCCTGCTGTTTCTGCTGCTGCCTCCTTAGAGTATTAACAATAGCTATTGCTAGTCGCAGTGCTTCTCTTGGATAGCCATGAGATCTTAGCGCGTCCACCCTTGCACAGGCTGTAGGCACATGTTCTAACAGAGAGAAAGGGGAAGGTGGTATTAAAGAGTACATCCATGTCTGCAATAACCCCATCTCAGGGGACCAGTCAAAGGGTTTTGTTTAAGAATCTATGAAAACAGGACTTTAAAAAAAAGGAAGAAAGAAAGACCATTTGAAGGGAAGCTCTGTTGCGGCTGCCAGACTTTTCAATTCCTCTCCCCATCCCCAAAAACAGCGCCATAGAAACTGAACAAAGCATCAAGTCATGGAAACATCTTTCCGGTTGAGCCACTTACCATGCCAGAGGGGCCACCCGTGAGAGTCAAAGAGCGAGTTTTCAGCATCATCATGGTAACAGTAGTTGGTGTACAGGTCACTGCTAATAATGTGCTGTAAGTGGCTGTCCTGCCAGTGGAGATCGCATGCCTCAATGGCTCGAGTGAACACCGTCCGGTGAGACCTGTTTGATGAATCTGTCAGGCCCACAAGTTCAAACAGCTTCAGTTTTTATTCCTTTAGATGGCAACATGTCGCTTACTCACTCGCCTCCAGTTTACTCTCCCTTAATACCGCACTACATGCTCCCTAATGAGCAGAGACTAAAAGCTATCCTACAATCTATTATTTGCTTTATAAAAATATGACAAGTTTTGTTAATATGAAAGGTGGCTTACTAGTCAACAACCTGCCTTAACGTTGTCTATGTACACAATGTGTATTGAGTGTTCAGACCCAAATTGGAATAATTATGGAAATGCCTAAGTTCAGTTCTTGGGAGTCAAAGATTTGTGCTAAAGAAATACAGCTGTAAACTAATAGAAATGAGGCTTCATACACGGCTTGTGTCTATTGTATGTTACAACATTAAACACTGAATTAAAGACCACCCCTTCAAATCACACCACTACAGAAAACTGCAATGTGCTTCTGAGTAGCAGGAAGACACTCCCTCTGCAGTAGTGACTTGAACCTGTCAGTGCACAGCAACAGGACTGTTGACATCTTGGTGCAATGCTTGCTGGGGGGCACATTGCATGGGATGAAAGGTTAGGAAGCTAAATGGAAGCGTGTGAGAGAGATATGAGAAACAGCATGCTGTAGGAAGCTATGAATTCTCTCATATTACATTGCTACTGGTGGTATTAGAAAGCTGGTGAAATGGGCAGTTTCATGTGCAACTGACAATTCAACAAGGAAGTGGCTAAGGACTCTACGTCATTAAGGCTTTCTTGATGAAGCAAATTCACTCCTTTTATATATTTTGTGAGGTATTCACACACACGTGTGTGTGTGTGTATGTATGTATGTGTGTGTGTATGTATGTATGTATGTATATATCTACAGTTAATTGTTATTTCATACACTGATTTTGGAAAGAAGGTTGTCATTGCATACCCCTTCTTGCTGCTACATCACTACTCCAAGTACACGCAGCTCCAAGTACATGCATACTCCTTAATGCTGTACTGAGCACTGTTTTTACAATGGAAAGGCATCTAGAGAACAGATGCAAGCAATCAACAAGCTGAAATACAGTCTCTGAAATGAGTATTTAATACCCAAAAGGGACAAAGATACTAAAATGGAGCTTTGGATTTTAACCTATGACAAGGCTAAGAAAGTGGTTGATATAAAGGAACAGTGCAAACTATGGCTCATATTCCCCAAGAATGGCTTGAAATGCTTTCAGTGGCTGCGCATGCAACCAGAGAAGTGTGGACAATTCGTAAACTTAGCATCATTTCACAAGGAGTGGCACCATCTCCCTTTGCCATGAGTATGAAAAATCAGAAGCATTAGTTATTGCAGAACAAAGAACAAAATGGTCTCAAGGCATAAATGTCTAAATAATATTTCATGAGTCTCAGTGAATAAATTAACTGAAGACTCACCTTGGATTGCATTTGCACCCTGAGGCAAAGCATTGGTTAGACTAGGCAGGTCATTTCCATGGTTCCCATCTTCCCAGGGACAAACATCAACACTGTTCCATTTCTTCAGCTGTTTCAGCCAACTGGCCTTTTGTTCCACCTTGCAATGCGGATTTAAGACTATGCACATCCAAAGAGCACCTAATTAAAGGATACACAAAACCCAATGGGGCAAGTTAACTTAAGCTTGAAAAGCACAGCAAATGTAAGTCTTTAAATGGGTGGCAATGTTATACTGCAAAGCCACATTACCCAATCCACCACCTCCAGGACAAGGCTCTGTAACAGCAAGACAAGCATAATGGCATTTCAGTCTCTTGAAAGGAGTTAACCAAAAGATTCATTTGGAAAGAAAATAGGCAGCTTGGCAGAAATTATGAGAAAACATACAACTGCACAGCATCTTGTGATTTTTAATACTGTGTTACATTTTCAATGAATTTGATCTCTGGTGACTCTGAAAAGACAGTATGGAAGCAGTTATTTTGAAATAAGTGCCTAATGTAATGCTGGCTAATGAAATGTTGGTTAACATATTGCACTTCTGTAATTGAAAAATCTTCAAATAGCTTTTAAAAAAACATGTGCCAAACTCCCTCTTGAGAGTTGCATTTGGGAGATCTAAAAAGTGCTGAGGTCAACTGAAAAGCAAGTCCCATTGAAAGCTTAAAATTTATATAAGGACATTTCAGGAAGTATTAGGCAATCGCAAGCTTCCGGTCTACACAAAGAATATACATGTATAAATTAGAAGATTTACTCCATCTTGATCTTTCTTCTACAAGGAAGTAGTATTTTAGCATGCACAAGTCAGGTTACTTTTGTGTAGGACATGAAATTCCCAAATCCAGGTGTGTGTGTGTGTGGGGGGGGTTTGCAGCAATGCTTGCCTTTTTCTTCCCAAGAACAGAAATGTGCTTCTTAATTATTCTTGCAATTATGTGTGAGAAACCCATTGGAAAAAATTACAGATCTAATTTTCTCCTGACATTTAACTCTGAACCAATGCAGGAACTACATCCCTGACACTGCATGCCAGGAGAAGCATGAATAAATCAGGAACTGCCAGAACATTTTTAAATATAAAGATATTGCTTTTAAAATCAGCTGTCTTGCTGCTGTTGCAGACTCTGACAAGCATAGTGAAGACATCTACAAGCACTATTTAGCAACACTTCATTTGTTCATCAAGGAAAAGTTTTTACACACTTCAGAAACCTGCAGAATCTGCTAAAAATGAATGACAGCCTTTCAGAGAGGGAGACGCAGCAGCCAAATGTGACTAACAAAGAATGCAAATGTGAATCTGCAACTAAGGTTGCCACGTTATGTTCGTCCCCAGAAGTTATTCAGGTCAAAAAGTAGGGAGGATTTTCTCAACAATCAGGAGGTATGATCTTGTTAGGAGACAGTACGAGCAAACCCAGTCAAGCCACCAGCTTCTAACATCTTTCCTTGTATTCTTTAGTTTATAAACGTTACACCATGTACTTCCCCAACAGCTGTTAGTGTTAGAAGTTTAATACGAGCGATACTTGCCATTGCTTCAGCAGGGCAGGCTGAAATGAGAAATATCCTTACTTCAAGACATGGTGCATTATTAAACCACCTGAATTTCTAGACACCCTCTATGATTACAAGAGGCCTTGCTAGAGTCATTGGGATGCCAATTTGGGAACTGCCAAGATCCAAGGCATGGAGTTAATATACTCAATAATAGCACAGCAGTTCAGAAACATTTTAAGCCTAAACTGCATTTACAGTGGCCTGCTCCAAGAGACTTATTGAGCTTGGAGCAGTTTCTTGGAAATCTGGCTATAATATTGCATTCTACTGATTGCAAGATCATTCACAGTCCTGGTCTGTTGAAAAGATGCATTTCTCTTCTGGTGATGGTCATCAGATCCTGCCAAGGACCCAGCAGTATCAGCTTATCTCCCTGTCACCATGGGAGAAAGAACAGAGAAAAATTTCTGATCCTGATGGATCTGAGCTCAGGCCTCTGCTCCTCTTTTTGTCTTCTCCAGCAGTAGCTGAACTGGGAATGACAGGAGCACTGAAGCAGGACAACCACCTGGATCAAAAAATGCAACTTCTACACTTTTTTGCAGATTATATTTAGGCCCGACAAAACTAAACAATTGTGAAAACTACTCACTTTATTTTTAAAGCTACTTTCAAGTTTAATATAGCCAGCCAGCCATTATAACAAAATCAGAAGTACAGAACTTTGACCCAGGCTAGAATCTGGAGCTACATTTCTAGGTTTCACTCCTTAATAGCCATGCAACTCAGCGTACTATCCAATTTTCTCAGTGCAGAGGCACACACACACACATCATAAACCAATATGCAAATTTCATATTTCCCTGAAGATAATTGGAAGACGCATCATGCTGCGACTGCAATTTGGTATTAATTTCACACAAGGGAAAGAATATTAAAACTGTCACATCTTAGTGAGGTATTGTCAGTTCTAGTTCCACAATTATTTTGTTGCCCTGAATAAGAGGAGGCTTCACCATATCAGACCTCTAGTTTTAGAACAGACATTACAAATGACCAACTGGACATCCATGTTTTATTATCCATCAAGTAAAAAGAACGAGATTAGAGATCAGAGACTAACGTTTCTTCTTATATTAGTTTTAAAGTAATAAATACAAGATGACATTATTAAAGTGCTAAGTTATATTCACAGTAGCTGCTATTAACTGCGTGCTTACGCTTCTCAGCGTGCATCAGTCTCTTAAGTCATGAAAGATATATATGTACAGTTGCTCCTTTGAAATTAATACCAGTTTCCTACACAACTGATAAAACTTCATTTGTAATGAAAGAGATGGCTGTTGTGGTCAATGTATACCCTGTATTTCCATCCAAGGAAACCCACGGCAGCTAGCAGGGTAGAATCAAAACTATATCCATGTCAAACATAGTCAAAAACCAAGAGCAGAGAGACAGCACATAAAATGCCATATGGAATTAACCAGATATTTTTCTAAAACCCCGGCTGGAAGAGATGCATCTTCAAAAGGCAGCAAACGATCATTAAGGAAGGCACTAGATGGATATCCTGGGGCAGCAGTCCACAGCCTGGGCACAGCTACTGCGACTCCATTCAGGTGAAGGTGGTATTATTGCTCAGGGGCACAAAATATGATCCAGTCAGTATGCACCCTAAGGTTCTGCACAAATGCAGAAAAACACTGAACACAATACTGGGCACAGAATTAAAGTTCTTAGTCCTTATAATCTCAACAGTATGCTTGCTTGAATGGAGGATGCCTGGTGAAATTTCAGAAGCCCAAGGGGACACTTTATGAAGTTTCCAGCGGTCAGAGGAGCACAGCATTTTAATTCCCCACGTAGCTTCTTCATAAGTATTCATAATTCTGAAAATCCATTTAGATTGTATAATATTTACAGTCAGACTTCAGTTTTCTTGAAGCAGAATTATTATTTTTATTTTACTACAGAGCCAATCTATGGGAAGCAAACTCCATCCCACCTATATGTCTCTGGTGTCCGAGTCTTTAAATGGTGTAAAAACTGATTTTCTTTATCTCTATGCAACATCTACCAGCTTCCTTTCAAGCATCTGAGGCAGCCAGCCCTTGTCAATGGACGTTTGCACCACAATAGATTTGTTCGTCTATAAGGAATCACAGGACTCTTACTTTTATAACAAATTATTTCTACCCTTCTAAAATTTAAGTAGACTTTCCCCACTTTTAATTGCTTCAGTGCCAGCTGGGTTTGAAAAGAGTACAAGCTGAGATTCTCTGAGGATACTGGAGAAACTATGCAATTCTAGAATAAGAACACATCAGAGCTGCATAACGTATGAGCTACCAAGCTGAATGCAGCCCATCAGCTGCATGAAGGCTCACCAAAGGTTCAAGAACCCCTCCTGTTTTTGCTGCCTACCCAGAACCAAACACACAGGAGGGCGGAGAGCTGTGGAGTACCTGGAAGGTCACAGTCAGTGACTGTTGGGCTCTACAACTATGTAGGCTTGAAACATTCCTTTGGCTCTTAGCAACATGTCACCAGAGTACCAGATCCCTAAGGAACTTTATTTAACTGTCAGTCATAAGCACTAATCAGGCTTTCTCCACAAAAAGGCAAAGCCATTGCATTAGCCCTGCTCCTTCAACATATGCATGTTAGCTGTGCTAACGCGTTAGCCCATGTTCAGCATGATATCTGCACTGGGGCACCTATTTGTGTACAGCTCTATCTGGGTAGATACTCTGTGCCATTGGGAGGTCACAACTGCGAGAAGCTGTAGGGTGAGTAGGTGCCCTTTTGCAGATGTCTTGCTGAATGAGTCCATGTTAAGATGGGCAGGGCCAGTGTCATAGTCCCACTTTATTCTTCTCCATGCACTTCACCTAGACCACAAGCAGGCCTGAATAGGGCTATAGAGGAGTTCTCCCCTGAAATGATTAGGGATGCCCCACACAGGAGCTTCCTGCACTACCTCCCATAAAACTTGGAAAGAGGTAGTTTTGTTCATCCGTTGCAGCAAAGAGTTCTTAAACACTACAAGTATGAGGAACAAAATTTTAACACATGTGTGTGTGATGCATGAATTGCAAGTATGAGGTATACTCAGGGCTCATGAAGAGCCTATTTGGATACACTGTCATTCATTCCTGGGATATGCAAACAGGAATCATTCTATGCCGCTATTCCAATGCTCAGCGCCAACTCCCTTCCCTTGTCAGTGTTAAAACCATAGTGCAGTGTTATGTCTGCATCAAAACTCAACAGGGTTGGCTGTAACCAAAATCTAAAAGCCAGCCCCAAACTCTGGTTTCAAACTGCTTAAAAGAGTCACATCTGCACTGATACCAACAAGGTATACTGCTGCACCATAGTTTAACTCAGGGAACTCAACGGGGAGAAGAGAGGCAGCAGCAATCCATGGTTATACTATTGACAGTGTGGAATCTGTAATGGACCAGTTCCTTACAGTGGTTGAAGAAAGGAAGTATTACCAAACAAACTTCTAGGATGTCAAGTATAAGATGCATGCTTTTATTGCAGTCTTATTAGAAGCGAAGGCAATCAGTCCAATCAACATGGAAGACTGAGACCTTCTAATATAATCCTCTACTTCATCCCTACCTTAATCTTCTTCCAAGATGAATGAGCTCAATTGTCACCAAAATAAGCTCTGCCCATGCAATACAAGGTCCATTAGAACTAAAAGTAAATTACAGGCCCCAATGGGGGACAATCTAATTAAATCAGTGCTACCATGAACAGAGAATACACAGTAAGCATTCCTGTGCTACACAGTCCACGGTAAGAGTCTCAAGGATATGAGCATGCACGATTGAGACAGGGTGACTGTAATTTTTATTCATAAACACACACGCGATGGAATCTAGTTTTCCTACAGAGCGTTTGAGGAAGAACCTGTGATGGGTGCTGCAGTTCTTGGTATAATGTTTCATTTTGCTCTAATTCATTCTATTACTGAATTAAACTTTGATGTATTGGTCTTGACAAGTACTTCATGCTGATTGTATTGCGTATGATAGTATAATCACTCCCCATGCATTTCACACTAGCTGGCTGATTAATGCAATAGATTACCTGCAGCACTGACGGCAAGGGGGAATTATGTTCCTTCCATAAGCTACGTTCTGTGCATGGTGGTGGAGGGTGGATGTAACACAAAGGGACACAGCAGAGAGACCTCCTTAAAGCTTTTCTTCCATTCAAGAGAGAATTACATTGTAAGGCTGGTCTCAATGTCAAGGGAGAAAGGGGATTCTAATATGTTTCATGGAAACTAGTCACTGGACTTTAGGCTTCGTTCTGCCAATAGCTCCACATTATCTATATGAAATGGAGATAGGAATTAGTATTCAATCCATGCTCAGATCCTCTAAATGAATTAAAGCAGTGGTTCCCAAATCTTTTGGGTCAGTGAGCATATTTGGAATTTTGAAAGAGTGTCAAATGGCATGCTTGCCATTTCTATTTTTAAAGGATGCCTCTGGGGCCTGTGAGTTATAAAAGAATTTAAAATTGTATTTTAAAAATATATTAATTTTTTTAAAAAAACAGGAGGGGCAGGGGGCCTGGTGGGGACCAAGGGAGGTGTCTGCAGGCACCACATTGGGAACCCTAGAATTAAAGTGTCACATATTTATATTTCTAATTCAAGGTAAGACTGCTCTGATCACCCAGTAATAGTGCTCCAAAATTAGGGAGTGATGATCCAGGGGAAAACTTTTCTCCAGACTAAGCTGATACACTGGCATTTCATTCTTAACCAGAGTATGTGTGTCATAAAATTATTAGTAGTAAATACAGACTTGATGATAGCACAAATAAAGTCTTCAAATTACTGACTGTATGCTGCATCACTGCTCTTATTTGCTTGTAGTAAGGGAAACCGACACTATCAGGCACTCTGACCAACATGAGTGTATAGATTATAGGTATTTTTTTAAAAACAACAACAATGTATTTTAATAGTTACAACTATACCCTAGCAAACAGGAAATGGCTCTTTGACTTTTAATCTAGCCAGCAGGGAGTAGTGTTTGTGCATTGATTGGATTACTTCAGCTTTGTAAACAATCACACACAGACAGGAAATACTTATGGCAACCAGTTCAGACAAGTCAGGAACAGCCATCTGCAAATATTTATAAGGGGGAAAATAACGTGCCAAGAAACCATGGTAGATGAGACAAGGTCCTTATTGCTGGATCACCAGAGGAACATCCTCATTAACTCACAATACTGCTGGAACAGGCCATTTATCACCTTCATAACTGCTTGTCATTAAATTTATACCCTGCTTTTCTTCCATCAGGGGACCCAGGGCAGTGTACAAAGGATTCCCAGTCAGTCTCTCCCATCCATGCATGGACCAAACCCAGGCTTACGTAATTTCAGGAAGGTTGCTGACTTGTGTGCCTTCAAACAAAGCCCTGGGCTCCTTTTCTGTCACGGCTTCTTTCTTGCCGCTACTAAGCTTGGGTTACTCTTAAGGCCTCTGTAAATTTTTCAGTAGTGTGTGAAGCCTAAATGCAGCACCCAGTCATTTGACAACACATGTATCCTAAATATATTCATGAAGAGAGCAAAGATTGTCTGTGGCCCTGTCTTGAGTATGCACATTGCTTTTCAATGTGAGAAGCAGCTCTCACTTTGTCCTGTTGGCATCAACCTTCAATGGTTCCACCCAGTCGTACCTACATTTCCAGTGGCTTGCCTATGTGACTTGGCTCAGGACCAATTTTATATAACACCCTGCATCACACCTCCTTCTCAGCCACTTTTCAAAACATTTTAAATGGGCTGAGGAAATCTTCAGGGGGCTTTTAATGGTGAAGAGCAAGTGACAGCTACCGAGTCAAAATTATTGGTGCCGGTTTTGAATATAGCCAAGATGCACAATATTTAGAGAGTCCTGAAAACTGAAGCCACTATTTTAAAAGTTTGTATGCTGCCTTGTCCATATCAAATACACCTGGACAAGAAATTTCTGAGGTTTATCAGTCTGACCAGCATCAATATCGGACTACAAGTCAAGGCAAATCTGAGCAACTTTATCAGCAAAGCAAATTGTTCACAGCGAGCACATTCGATTTATGTATACACATATAGATGTGAGAGGTACTCTGAAAGTTCTACTGGGCAGTACAGTTTGATGTTCAGTCCTTATCTTATTATCTCTTCTTTAAAGTCAAGCTTTGTAATACAGCATGGTAACACCACCAGTTTGGAATGTCATTTAAGCTAGTACAGCACGCTTTAAAAAGCCATGACTCTGCATCTAATGGAGTACCATCTGGTAAGGTATCAATTTAAGTCTTCCCACACAAGCCAAGTGCTGAAGCACCTAATATTAAAAAAAAACCAAGGCCTGTTTCTCATACTACATGTGAAACATACAATGATGTTACTACCACTCATTCAGGTTTTAACAGCTGCAACATGGAAATGCTTGGCATCATCTGCATACCTCAGTGTTACCCATCCCCAAGACAGACATGGGTACTGCCGAACTGCTACAAGGTTTTCAGTAATATCTGTGTCCCCTTCTCTGAAGCACGTGCTGGCCTGGTCCAGATGTAGCTGGAAGTCATGGTTTCCCCTTATGAGAACACATGGCAAATCTTAGGCTTATGCATTCCTTCCTTCTTCATGTGTGAGAAGGAGATTCAAAATGTTTGTTTCTGAACTATCACTTCTCTGTTAGAACAGATTGCGTTTGAACATAATGCGCTTGTTAAAACAAAACAGGCCCAGATTAACCTCAGTTTCAAGTTCGAATGTAAACAGGGAACTGTGGCTAGTTCAAATATGTGGAGCTTTCCCCTCATATGTAGAGGAGGAGGAGGGGGAAGCTTGCAAGCTCGAAGCTTGCTATGGCTTTCCATTATGTCTGAACTGGGCCATTATATAAAACTCATCCCAAGTTACATTTTTAGATATGAAAACGTCTTGCAGGAATTCCAAGAGGATTGTAGAAATGAAGCAGCAAATACCACATGGTATCAATATTATCTCCCATATACTACAATGGGAAATCAATGAGCAATCATTGCAAGGAGCATGCCAATCTGATGAACTCTGATTTGAGAACACTGCTGTGCAGTAAAAATAAACTCCTTATGAAACTTGGAAAAACGGAGGCAGTTCTGAAGCACAAAAGGCCTAAACTCAACCAAGACAATAATGGCAAAGAAAACCTAAGAATGTTCTGGAGACTAGCCTATAATCCATTTCTGCCTTAAACAAGCATGGAACATTGCTGTGAACATCCCCCATTCATTCTTAGACAGCCACTTGACACTGGATCTACACTCCAATTTTTAAAAGTTTGCTTGTTTATACATATGTCCAATAAGGGAGGGGGGCGGGTGAAACCTGAAACATTTGTTTTGAAATACAAGACTTGTGTGATGTTTCCTCACTCTTAAAGTAAGAGGAAGGTTAGGAAGAGATAATGAAAATCAGAGATCAGAAACACACACACACACACACACACACACACCTGATCCTGTAATCTACGTGTTGACAAGCTGTTGGGCTCCATCACTCCACCAAGCATAGATACTCGTCTCACAGATTCTTCTGCTCGACTGCTCTCATCAGATAAAGCATCAGAGATTTAATTTAACAGTTTCAGCTTTATTAAGCTGTCACAAGAGCAGCCCCAGTTCGATAACAGTAGCTGTGCCAATTATGGCTTGGTTTAGGGTTGACAACGATGATGATTTATTCGTGGCACATGAGAAGCAATAAAAGGTTGTTTTGCATTACAGGGTGGCTTTTTTAATGTGGACATTTTTTTCATTTAATTTGTCACTTAGCTTTTGCTAAGAGGACATTTAAATTGCAGTTAAAAGGCAAATGGGGCTTTTAGTTGAAAACCGTAATCCCCATATTTAAATGATCGGTAATGGTGCAGCGTTTGAGTGGAGACCACTATTGTCTCTCAGTGGGTCCTGATGGCGACATGTGACATTTTTATTCAGGCCCTGTATTATCCATGTGGCTAAAGGGCTTCCAATTTCATATCACAGCCAGGAGCCTGCAGAAAACACCAATTAACTTGCAGATCCCATTTGCTGACAAAACTCTGCCCCTTCTCTATGTCTGGCATCTGGCAGTGCTCAGCATTTAATTCCAAAGCACAGCCTTGCAGCAATGTGATCCCTACACAGGGCCACAAAGTCAAATGCCTCACCCTCCCCTCTCCTTGGCCTACTAAACAAAGTGTTTTTCATTTTGCCAGCCCAGAAACTAGTCAAACCTAAATTGACACATGACTGTTACAGAATTGTTTCACATTTGAAGCTCCATGGGCTTACTTAACTGTAGACAAGGGCACTAATTCCAATGAAGGGGAAGAAACAGTCTGACCTTTACTTGAAATCATATTAACAGCCCACAGCAGGCACCACCAGATAAATACCATTCACCCCAAGTTTCACGAAAAGAGTAATTCAGGACAGACCAAATACAGAAAGGGTTGTCACTTTACTTCGTATACATTGATTTCTTGCTAGTTGACAGGTATCTTGGACAAGTTCTGCTTGCTTCAGTTCTTAATGGGTAGTCATGAACTACTTCTCAGAAGTATATTCAGCCATAGGATGGTCTTAATATTTGTTAAGAAACCACGACAGGAAGTTCAGAGACAGGAACTTCTTGATGGTGGCTCCATTATTGTGGAACTCCCTAAATTGGTTTAGCCCCCCTCATTGTATGTTTTTAAATGCGGTTTAGGCACGTAGATGTTCACATCTTCTACCTGATTAACTTGAAATTGACCCAAACTGTTAAATAGAACATTTTAAACTGTTTAAATGGAACAGTTTAAAATGTTCAGTTTAAAAGCTGATCTAAACTGTGGATATTGTTACTGATTTTATATTTTGTTTATTTTGTTATGGTGTTTTATTTTCTTAGATTTTCTTATGGTGATGATTTTAGTATGTAAACTGCCTTGAGAGTGTTGACTGGCAAAGCACCACCCCTTTCGTCCCTACTACTTTTTCCTTGTGTGTCGTGTATTTTAGATTGTAAGTCTGTGGGCAGGTGCTGTCTTCGTATTGGTTATCTGTAAGCTGCTCCAGGAATATTTTTGGTTGAGAAGCGGGATAACATTCCAGTAAAGAAAGAAAATAAACAAACAAATAAAGTACTTGTTTGAGTTTTAAAATTTCTAAACCACTCCTTCATTTCCATGGAATCCCAGGGATTTTATGTATTCCAAACATAAAGTCATAAAAACAAATTCAATATAACTGAATAAAAATGATAAGCAAATCAATTTAAAATTAATTTAGACTAAACTTAAAGTTCGACATTTTGAAGTCCTTTGGCAAACAGGTATATTCTAATTTGGCACCAAAAAGAAAGCAAAGTCGGCATCAATAATATCTCCTTTGGGAGGGCATTGAAAAGATAGAGCACCACTTAAAAATAAATAAAATAATAAAAGTATACTATCAAATATTCATCTTCTTTTAAAATTTACATCTTGCCATTTCTCTCAGAAGATACTCAAGGCATCTCTGGTAGAAAATCCCTTTCTTAAGCAGCGTTTGATACCCTGAGAGAGCAATCCTATGGTCCCGAGGAGAGCATCCCAGGAACATAGGTTTCTTTGGTGTCCCCCTCCCAAGGCCGCAAACACCTCAATGACCTCGAAAGGGGGACTCTGAGGTCCAAGCCCCAGCCCCCTTGGAGCCACCATAGAAAGACCCGCACCAGCTGTTTCCTGAGGTCATAAATGGGACATGAGAAATCCTATGATCTCTTCAGCCCCTGCCAGTGCGATTCCTTTAGATGGGCTCAAAGGCCTGCCTAGACAAAAAAATGTAACAAGGAGGATGGAGAGGTGAAAATTACCTCTGTCCCACTCCTCCTGCCCTGTCAGCAACAGCGCAGTAGGGCATTGGATATCTGAAGGCCTCCTGGATTGGAGGCATCTTTCTAAGGGGAGCGCAATCCATAAGATTGCACTCTAAGTCATCTGAAAATCCAAATTGCATCTCTGGGTATTATAAGGCCAAGCTGACCAAATCACAAACACAGTGACTTGGTTCACATGACATGACAGCCCGCTGTGGCTTAATTTACCCACAGAGGCTGTTGTGTTGTGCTGGGTACCTGGGTGCACCATTTTTACATGGCACCTAGAAGTGCCCAGTTTGCCGTGTCATGCAAACCCAGGAGGCAGGGGTTGTTTGAGGGTTAGACAACACTCAAATAACCCTAAAACAAGCCATGTGAGAGTTGTCTAATCCTCAAACAACCCCTGCTGCCCAGGTTCACATGACATGGCAAGTGGGCGCCCATGGGCACCATGCAAAAATGGCGCCTGAAGGTGCCCAGCACCACACGACAGCCCTGGCAGGTAAATTAAGCCATGGTGGGCTGTCATGTTGTGTGAACCAGGTCAATGTCTCTTACCAAAATGTGTCCTGTCAATTCTAGGAAATGTGGATTTCAAAATAATCACCAACCCTTTCCCCTTGATTGTTATGTCTTTCAAATGTAAATTAATGCCTCCGGTCAAAACAACAACTCTGAAGTGGAATAGTACAGCCTTTCCCACCCTGGTGCCCTCCAGATGCCTAAGACTACAATTCTCACCATCCCCGCCCAACATGGCTCAGGATGATGAGAGTTGTAGTCCAATACATCTGGAGGGCATCAGGTCGGGGAAAGCTGGTCTAGCATCAAGGGCCTGGTGGCAGCTAGATAAACTGATGTATGGCCTGGAGCAAGTTCTTTTAGCAGAATACTCATGACCCTGTGCAAGAGGGGTAAGCAACCCTCAGTTGAGCTGTTCCACAACCAGCTCCAAACACTCTTGGATGAGACTGATTATCTAGATCCATTTCAGTCAGGGTTCAGGATGGGTTTTGGCACGGAACAGTCTTGGTCACCCTGTGGGGAGACAGACAGGGGGAGTGTGACCTTGTTGGTCCTCCTTGCTCTCTCGGCGGCTTTTGATACCATCAACCACGGTATCCTTCTGAGGTGACTGCCTGAGTCGGGGGAGGGAGGCACTGCACTGCAGTGGTTTCACTCCTACTTGGATGGTCAGTTCCAGAAGGCTGTAGTTGGGGGATATTGCTTGGCCCCATGGACTCTCCAGTATGGGGTTCCGCAGGGGTCGGTTTTGTCCCCCATGTTATTCAACATCTACCTGAAACCATTGAGCATGGTCATCCGGAGTTATGGAGTACATTGTCATCAGTATGCTGATGACACGCAGCTCTATTTCTCCTTTTCATCTTCTTCAAGTGGGGCTGTGGATGTGCTAAATCGGTGCCTGGGTGCAACAGTGGACTGGATGAGAGCTAATAAATTGAAGCTCAATCTAGACAAGACTGAGATGCTGTTAATGGGTGGTTCTCCTGAGCAGATGGAGGGTGCTCAACCTGTTCTGGATGGGGTTGCATTCCCCCTGAAGGAGGTTTGTCGCTTGGGGGTCCTCCTGGAACCATCCTTGTCACTTGAGGCTCAGGTGGCCTCAATGGCACGGAGTGCCTTCTACCAACTTCTGTTGGTGGCCCAGCTATGCCCCTATCTGGACAGGGATAACCTGGCCTCAGTTGTCTATGCTCTGGTAACCTCCAAGTTACATTACTGCAATGAGATCTACATGGGGCTGCCTTTGCAAAATGCAGTGGCCAGACTGATAACAGGGACCAGAAGGTCTGATCGTATAAGACTGATTCTGGCCTGCTTGCACTGGCTGTCTATATGCTTCCAAGCCCAATTCAAAGTGCTGGTTTTGACCTATAAAGCTCTACACGACTCAGGACTACAGTACCTGACAGAACGTCTCTCCCGGCATGAACCAACCTGCACACTACGCTCTGCATCTAAGGCCCTCCTCCGGGAGCCTTCTCTGAGGGATGCTCTGAGTGTGGAAACAAGGGAGAGGGCCTTTTCAGTGGTGGCTCTGCATTTATGGAATAATCTCCCTGACGAAGCCTGCCTGGCACCAACATTGTCATCTTTTCAGCACCAGGTTAAAACTGCCCTCTTCTCTCAGGCATCTGGCAGCGTATAATGAGTCTCCTGATTGTCTCTGGCTGATTGTTTTAAATTGTTTTAGATATGTGTTGTTGCTGTGTGTGTAATTTGTTCTATGTTATTATGTGAATGGTTTTATATTTCATATAATGTATTTTAATAGTTTTTAATTTTTGTGAACGGCCCAGAGAGCTTCGGGTATGGGGCCGTATAGAAATATAATAAATGAAATGAAATGACAGTAGCTCACCAAAAGACAACTAAAATATTATGAGTGCATGAAGCCGTGCGATACAACAACAAGTAGCCAACAATAGAAAACATCTAAAAACTTTCCACTGAATTTAAGGAAGGTTTGTGTTGGCATTTAAGCAGGCCAAACCTCTGACTTGCTTCCAAACAAGGCCAGCTAAGAAATCGCCAATGCTGGATGGACCCTTCATTTGCCACTTGCTCCTCTCCTTAAATGATAGTTGCTGTTGGCAACACTTACTGGGATTCCTAGTGTTCAGCCCTTGAGATGGGTGGGATTAGTGCACTATGACAGTCTAGCAACTGCAGCATGCTTTCCCCTCTGCCAGTACTGGATGGGTTTAATTGGCAGTTTCAAATCCAAGAGTAGCAGCTAATTTCTTGGAGGACTAGCCCAATACCCAGCTATTAACACTGAGTTTGCTTAGCCTCTGAGCGAGTATGCATTGTGCAGTTGAGCATCTAGGACAGCCTTTCCCAACCTGCTGCCATCCAGGTGTTTTGGACTTCAGTTCTTATCAGCCCCAACCAGTATGGCCAATGGTCAGGAATTCTGGGAGTTGTAGTCTAAAACATTTGGAGGGCACAAGGTTGAAGAAGCCTGATCTAGGACATAACAATGAATTAAAAGTATACACCAAGAGTGAGTTTAGTGTCCGTATGCTTAGGGGCTGGCAGAAAAACCAAGGCCAGTACACAAAGCCTCAGCACTTAGAATTTGTGCGTTACTATCTTCCAAAGACATACACCATTTGGGCTAACTGAATAAATATTCTTCTGCCCTAATAAAGAAAAGCTTGATTATGATCAAAAGCGTTAATAGGATTTAGGTAATAGATCTAAAGGATTGTTTCAGTGTCCGTAAATATTACTACACTCTGTAATCTCAGCGTATATTATTGTAAAATTGTGTTTCTTCAGTTTTTAGACATTACACAAATGTGTTAAATTCTGCAAGGGAGTAAAATCTGGGAGTGCATTCCTGGATTTAGCAGTTGATTTTTGACTACAAGCTCTCATGTTTTATTAATTTATTAATTGCCTGGATTGAGTTTTGGATTACTTACACTCATCTAGTCCTTTACAGTAGTCCCTCAGCACAACCTGGAACTGTTCTGCAAGATAGGAATGGCACCACTACAGAATAGGTTCAGGACTGATGAAAGGAAGTATTTCTTCACACAGCACATAGTTAAACTATAGAATTCGCTACCACAGGCTGCAGTGATGGCCACCAATTTGGATGGCTTTAAAAGGGGGTTAGACAAATTCCTGCAGGAGAAGGCTATCAATGGCTACTAGTCTTGATGGCTATGTGCTACCCCCAGCACCAGAGGAAGTGAGCCTGTGTACACCAATTGCTGGGGAACATGGGCAGGAGGCTGCTGCTGTGCTCATGTCCTGCTTGTGGGTTCCTGGTTGGCCACTGTGTGAACAGAATGCTGTACTAGAGGGTCCTTTGGTATGATCCAGCATGGCTCTTCTTATGTTCTTGGTGCCCTCTGCCCCCAACCCACGGAAGCAGTCCAGAAGGATACAATGGTTGATGGTGCTGAAAGCCACCAAGAGAATCAGGAGAATCCAACAGGGTCACACTCACTATATTTCTCCCAGTAGAGCCCATTCAGGGGGATCAAGGTTCCATCCTTTTCTCTGGTCTGAAATCAGGCATGAAATTTATTGAAATAATCAATTTCACCCATAAAGTGTCTAGTGTATTGTACCTGTTCAGTCACATTTACCAAAAGAAGAGAAGGTTGGTGACTAGCCTGCAGTTTCCCCAGAACAAAAGGGCTGAGAGAAGGTTTCTTTAATAGAAACTTCACTACTGCCTCCTTTAGAGAAGTAGTGAAAGTCGGTTTGTGAACCGCCCAGAGAGCTTTGTGGACCACCCAGAGAGCTTCGGCTATTGGGCAGTATGGAAATGAAATAAATAAATAAAAATAACTAAATAAATAACTAAATAATATTAACTAACAAAAAATCTAACAGCTTCTCTGGCCAAACCTGTATTAGGCAGGATAGCTATGGGTCAAATGAGTAAGTATTAGGGTCAACAGTTCCAAGTACTTAGTCCATATCCTTAGGTACCCACAACTGAAATATATCCAATACAGCTGCACAAGACACAGCACCGGACACTTTTACTATAGACCATTAATAAAGTGGAATCTAAGTCAGAACTATCTGAGTGATCTTATCTATGAAGCACAGCCCACCATCAAGTTATGGCTACCAGCTTTAAAAGGTGATTAGACTTTCATGGATAATGAGGCTATCAGTAGCTATTAGTCATGATGGCTATATATAACCTCCAGTATGAGAGACAGTATGCTCCTGAATAACGGTTGCTGGGAAGCATGAGTGGGAAGGTGCTGTTGCACTCATGTCCTGCTTAGGGGCTTCCCACAGGCAACTAGTTGGCCACTGTGCAAACAGCATGCTGGACTAAACAGACCTTTGGTCTGAACCAGCATGGTGGTTCTTATCTTCTTATAAGTTCCAGAAAGATGGCAGTTAGACAGAAACAACACCTCTACACCATTCTGAAAAGATCTGTGCAATCTCCAACAGATGCAATGGGGCAGAGAAGGATCTCTCTGGTACTATCACTGGCATGAAACAGGCCTTCAGTTGAACTCCATGGTTGGTAAGACTCACAAGATATCCACTATTAGCACTAGAGATTGCTACTACTGCCATTTCGCCCTCAGTTCCCTGAAGATGCTGGAGATCTGGCAAAAGGGAGAGGGCATCTAGAAGTTATGCCAGTGTTCCCTGTTCTAAGAACTTCAACCAAAGAGTTTGCAGAGCCTGACTAATAATCTCCTGAGGCTAAATAAAAACCATCCAAACCAATTAGCTTTTGGGGTGGTCCATCCTAGCTGGTCTACTAACCCTGAAGAGGTTACAGGGACCTGTTACTTTAACCTTCAGCAGGGAGTGATCTGTTCATAACAGAAGTGCAGATGCTTCCTGATGCACGGATCACTCTCATCTTGTCTCTAGTACAGAACACCAGATCTACATGCTTGAGGCTTAATACACATAGGAGCAGTCATTGTTGCCATGAAATCTGAGCAACACATATTACGGGGGCCTCGGAGTGATGTTGAAACCCTCAAGACTGGTACGTCTCAATGCCTCATCTGAGACCCATGATCTCACTCAGGAAGACACTTAGGCAGTAAGTGTCTTACACTTAGTACACCAGCAGAATTTCTGTTCTGTCCCAATCATCCAACTTCAGATATACACACTCAAAATGGATTGCAACAGGCATCTGATATGGGAGATGGGATTTTAATTTTAACCCTTCCCCCTCCACCAACCACCCCTAAACCCTTTATGTACAGAAAACCAGCTGGCACCTAATGGGCTCAAACAGTTCCCTGCCCCTGCCTCCCAATTCATCCAGCCAGATCCCTGTAATACATGCAAGGTCATTATTAAATATAGTACGTCCAGAAGAATGCCAATGGAATTTGTTGCAAGGATTCCCTTACTGATTGCTTGTCTACGCGGAAGATAAACTGAAATAGCTGGAGCTTGTAATTTGCACCTCTGGACCTTTCAGTGTTATATTCATTTCATACTGAGCCATGTAAAAATATAGCGCTCCTATTCCAAAATACATGACACACCAAAATAACACTAGGTGTGAATTACAACTGTGGCAGTTATTTCAGTTCCACTTTCCATTAAGGTAGATTAAGATACTCATAACATGCGAGCCCTCGCTAAAAAAAAACAACAACACACCACAGGCCAGTGCCCAGCTTTACATTCTTCTGATTTTCAAGGAGACAATCATACTTGTCTCAGGACAAACTTCAGTACAAAGTTCAGCTGTTACTACCAACTGAAGTACTTCATGCCAAAGATCCTTAATGCACACTTAACCACTCTTGTATACATAAGGCCATAAAGCATTTGTTTAAGGTGCTGAGCTAGCAGTCAAATCTGGAGAATGACCCGCCACCCGTCTAGATCAATTAACGGTGTTTTCATCTTCCTGCCTTCACAGCCCAGAAACCCAAGCATGGCACAAAAAAGGAGCCATGTTATATTCAAGCCCATGTAAACACACCCACTTGACTAAAGTAGGGATCTGGGTCAACACTATACCATGTGTCAAATTTAAGCAGAGGGCCACACAATTTCCCACCCCAACTGAAAAATGATTACTGAAGCAGTATGTCCTTTCATAGACATTTTAGAATCAAGAGATAGGCAGACATAAGCACAAAGGTAAACATTTACTATTAATAGCTGCAGACCTAGCTCTTGTTAATACAATGGATTACTTATTACCTAGGAAGTGTTTATATTCCAGCTCCGACTATTAAACATTTCACGTAGTAGTTATTTTTGGCTGCATGTCCTTAGCTTTAGCAAAAATGCACTAGTCTTGCCCATGAAAACATAGTGCCCAGAATGCCATATTTCCCAGAGGCAAGCAACAGTTCCAAGCTCTTTTGACAAGAGCCAATGCCTCTGAAAACACTTACTGTTTCTTCACTTCAAAATCAGCAATGAGGTTATTTGCATTTACCTAGTTCATCCCAGAGCTGCCTATATTTGTCTGTCATTGCAGTTCCTTGTTGCCTCCAAAGTGACAGGCGAGGATCAGCCATGAATTGTTCTGTTATCAATGTCAGCATTCGAGCACCATTCGAATCTCTCATCTTTAACATCTCTCGCACCTAGGATATAAAATATCAATGCAACAGGAACAAAGAATACATTACCAAAAGAAACGTAACATGCCACCAGAGGCTGGTCAGCCATTTGTCAGGATGCAACAGGATTGCAGAGATGGTATTAGGCAGGGGATCGGACTAGGATAGCCTTCCCCACTCAGGGGCCAGATATTTTGGACTTCAACTCCAATTAACCCCAGCCCACATGGCATATGGTCAGGAATGCTGGGCGTTGTACTCCAAAACATCTGGAGAGCACCAGGTTGGGGAAGCCTGGACTAGATGATCTCCAAGCTCCCTTCCAACTATGAAAAAAACTGGAAGGAAATAACACATACTAAAATGAGGAACTGCTGTAGATAAAAGAGACATCAATGTAAGTATGGGATTATTAATTGAGGAACGTATACTGTCAAGTTGTACCAGCTAGAGAGGAAACTTGCAAATTGACAAAAGTATGCAATTCATTAGAAAGTAGGCAAGATATAAGAGATTGGCAAAAGGTGTTTCGTTATGAAGCTTTCGAAGTGATTTTCCTCCAGACCAAAAGCTGATGCTGTCAACATACATGCAAAAGCAGCCAATAGGGGTAAAATGAATTTGGTTTAACATGATGATAGCAATTGCCAGAGCAGCATACACAATGTACTGGGAACAAATACAAAACACCCAAGTGTGGGAGTGTGAAGGTTTGAGGCATGTAGAGGCATGGTAAAAAGGTCAGGCTTAGAGGCCTGTTTTTTGTTGTTGTTGTTGGGAGGGGGTATCCCTGAGAGGAGTGAGTTTCATTTTCATGAGTTAGGTTGCATTTCTCCAGGTTTGAAACAGTACTTTCGGTTTTGGGGAAGGAGCAGATGAAAAGGGAGAGACAGTGAGAGGGAGGCCAGGGAGCGGAAGACCACAGCAGGAAGAGAAAGCAAGAAGATGCAGTCTAGAGAAGTTGAAGTGCAGCTAGAGTAGAGGAACTTTTGTTTTTTTGTTTTTATTTTATTTTTTTCTTAATGCGTTTTGTATCACTCAGCTCTGTTCTGTAAATTCCTTTAGTTGTGATGTGCTTGCTTTAATTTACCAGTAAACGGTTGTGGCTAAAACCCAACTGTATGAAGTGTCAGTCACCCCATCTCTACAGCCTAAGCCCCATGTTACTGGGAAAGGGAAGTTTAAAAGAAGAAGGAGGCAAGAGATCCTTAAGGAGTTGCTCAGGGGTTTCCAAGTCATAAGGGGAAACCTGACAGAGAGAAATGGTTAAACAGTCTATGGGCCACAATGTGACAGTAGCCACACTGTAAAATATAGAGTCAGTTCACGGGGGGGGGGGGGGAGGAGGAGTATGTAGTATTTAATTCTAATATGCTGGATTTATGAATGAAAGGAATAAACAGTACAATTTCTAAATTACTTTATGTTGCTCACATGCCAACTAATTTTGCTTTGTGCGATTACGCTGCACAGATTACAAGGTATTAGCAAATGTAGATGTGGGTTGTGATATATTTTTATTATGACAAACTGCAATGAACTGAGGAATCCCCACAATATAAGAGGAAATACGTGTCTTTTCATGTTGCCTCAGAATAACTATGTGTTGCAAGAATAATTCTTTGTGAAACACAATTGCTGCGGTTTGCCATCTTACAGCACAGAAGGGTTGTAAGATTGGGTTGTCTGTGTTCTGTAGCCCAAGTTTCCTTTGGGCACATTGGGAAGAAAGCACATGTTCTTAATGAAAAATGCCCCCACATGTTAACTTTACAGAGAATCCCTTTTTCTTTTACCCTATCAGCCCAATTCCCGTCATTCCCAATATAGCCAGTGGTGAGGGATGATGGGAGTTGTAGGACAAAATATCTGGAGAGCCACACGTTGTCCAGCCCTGCCCTATGAGCTCTGGGGGTTGAAGGAGAAATGTAAGGACAGTGTCATCCCTGCAGAAAACTCCTGGGCAGGGACACAAACCACTGCCATCCCATTTTAACTATGTCACCTCAGTCTTAGTGTGCACTGAATTCTTCTGAGTTTGACAGCTACACCTATTAGAAGCCTTAGCAGTTTTTTGTTGTTGCTAGTTTGTTGAATGTGACAGGTGCCCTGTTTTGGTTGCAAGACACACACTGATCTGGCACATATCTCGCTTGACATTACATTATTCTGAAACCAGAAACCTGTAGCTTTAACTGCTCCAGCTCCTTGCAATGAATTGTTCCAGTTTCAGGTCCCTAATCTGCTGTTGACTTCTGGTTTCAACATTCTAGTTTGAACCGAATCAACTTTGCCAGTCTCCAATCTCACTACAGATGTTCTCATTTTCACCACTAGCTTCTATTTCCAGTGCTTGGTGCAGTTGCTGTATAAACCTGATAATGAATGCATGGAACTACATCATGGGTGGGCAATCTCCAGCCTACGGAGGTTGCCAATCCAGGCTATGGAGGCTTGGACTTCCTCCGGGAACTTCACCCGCTTCCCTTCCCAAGCTCTGCCACCTGGCCTGGAGGCTACAAGAGGCTTTGGGAGGAGATGGAAAAAAAATCTCCTTGTTGTCTCTGATCTGTGGTGAGAGATAACAAGGGGACTTCCCTGGAGGAGCAGTGACAGTGCACTCACAGGGAAGGTGAAGGATGAGCAAAGCCAGGCTGAGCAGCTTCACCTGCCCTGCATCCTTTCCCCAGGCATACTCCAATGGGAGAAGCCCCATGAGCAGTGATGCCAGTTCCCATCCACCCAGTGATGCCAGATCATCCACCCAGTGCACCAGTTGGGGAACAGATCATGTTGGGGGCATGGCCTTTGATGACATTCAGCCTGCTGAGGGGTGGGTGGTCATCTGTCCTCACACCTGATTATACTTATCCACCCCTGAACTATATGATCAAATCCACCAAATGACATCTATTTCAGCCCTAAGACAGCTGCTACAGACTCTTCCTTACAGGTACCCTGCGTAAGCAACAGAGGCGATTGCAATGCGGTTGCCTAGGAAGAGAACCCCTATCTCAACTGTTAGAGCAAGCAGTGCCATGACTGAGCCACTGTTCTCAATATCAACTATCCCAAACATCCAGAAAAAAACAGCCCAGATCCTAAGGGCCAGCCATCTCACCAGCCATTCTGGTTGCACACTACATTTCTCTTTAAAAATTTCTCACTTGAATGTATTAATTCTTTACTGACCGCTCAAAACATGTGGAAAGTCATAAGTCAGGCTTCAAAGTTACAAGATTTTTTTCTTTAAAAAAAAATGTTTATGAGGCACACTGCATGCCTTTGTTTGAGTCATTAAGACCCGTCACAGCCACAATTCCTTTGAAACAAATAGCTGGATTTATCTTTGAAATTCTCTTTATTCCCCATTTAGCAGAGTTGGGGGCTTTACAAATACTGACACCTAACCACTGATAGCCTGAAAGATAACTGAGTTTAAGTCACACTGAGTCATATTTCTCCACAGGAGATAACTTACTAGTAGTACCAAAATAATGTTCCAATAAGCAAATAGGAACATCACTGAGGAAGAAGCTGGCTAATTCGGAGGTAACCTGCATACAAGGTGCAGGGGTGGGGTGGGGTGATGCATTTGTGGCAACCACAAATATTCCTTCCTACCTACCTTTGCAAAAAGCAAATTGAGCTGCTTCCCTGATCCATGGTATCCACCCTGGGAGAGAAAGAGTTTAACCTGTTCCTGGACTTGCTCTTCATCCAGATGCCAGCAATTTTCATCATCTATGCTAGCACCGGCTGTTGGGTCAGGGGCGCCTACAAGCAGAGCAGAAACAAAAATTACACAGAAGACTGGTTTTACTGATGCATGGGGATAAAATCATTCCCACCTATAAAGTTGTACACTTACAGACTATTTTATGACAACCTCTGTTGTAGCTGTAGTGGGGTATGTTGAATTCTAGCTGCTGGCACTATCCATTAAGATCACTGCACACAGGCTGATGGCACAAGCAGAATTCCCTATCCATTGACATTTAGCATACCTCCCTAGTCACTTATTGTGCTAAAAAGTCAATGGATCTATTCAGCCTCAGAACATGGTAACAACATCTAAAAGTCAACAGTTCAATATGTCCTGACTGGACAGGGACCACTGCTCATTGGTAGAGTATATGCTTTGCACACAAGAGATCCCAGTTCCAGTCTACAGCATCTCAATTTAAAAGGTTCCCAGTCTTAGAAAGATCTCTGCCTGAATCCTTGGGAAGCCAGTGGTGTAACTTTATATAACGTTGAAGAAGGGTGAGACAAGCTCTGGTGCTCAAGAAAACCAAATGTATTGTGCTCGATGCGTTTCAGAATGCTTCCTTCCTCAGGAGCTTACACAGGCCGTATGATCTCTTACTCTGAAATACATGTATTTTCTTACTTCTGGATACTTGCAAACACTATAGTTGGAGTCTATTGCTTTCACACAATAGACTGATGTGAGAGCAACAGACTTCAACTATAGTGTTTATTTTATTTATTTTATTTATTTATTTATTTTCTATACCACCCAATAGCCAAAGTTCTCTGGGCGGTTCACAAAAATTAAAACCAAACAGCACACAATAAAACAATTTAAAATATATAGAACATTAAAACCACAATATAACAATACAACCACAATAAAACCTAGCAGCAGTGCAGGAGTTTAAAATACAGATTTAAAACAGCAAAGCTAAAAATCTAGAAAGCTAAAATGTTAAAATGCCTGGGGAAATAAAAAGGTCTTCACCTGGCACCGAAAGGAATACAATGTAGGTGCCAGGCGAACCTCACTAGGGAGCTCATTCCAGAGCCGGGGTGCCACAGCAGAGAAAGCCCTCCTCCTAGTAGCCACCCGCCTCACTTTCTTTGGCAGAGGCTCACGGAGAAGGGCCACTGACGCTGATCTTAAGGTCCGGGCAGGCACATATGGGAGGAGGCAATCCTTCAGATAACCTGGCCCCAAGCCGTTAAGGGCTTTAAATGTTAATACCAGCACTTTGAATCGGGCCCGGAAATGGACTGGCAGCCAGTGCAGCTGGAAAAGTACTGGCGTAATATGAGCTCACTGGCCAGTCCCTGTTAACAATCTTGCTGCCCTATTTTGGACCAGCTGAAGTTTCCGGACCGTTTTCAAAGGCAGCCCCACGTATAATGCATTGCAGTTATCCAGACGAGAAGTAATCAGAGCACGGATAACTATAGCTAGGCCATCTCTGTCCAGATAAGGGCGTAGTTGGTATACCAGCCTAAGCTGATAAAAAGTGCTCCGTACCACTGAGTTCACCTGTGCCTCAAGTGACAGTTCTGGATCCAAGAGCACCCCCAAACTACGAACGTGATCCTTTTGGGGGAGTGCAACCCCCTCCAGAACAGGTTGAATATCACCTAGCCGGGCAGATGAACCACCCACTAACAGTACCTCCGTCTTGTCTGGATCGAGTTTGTTTATTGGCCCTCATTCAGTCCATTACCGTGCCCAGGCAATGATTAAGAACAGCCACTGCCTCACCTGAGTTTGATGAGAAAGAGAGATAGAGCTGGGTGTCATTCATATATTGATGGCACCTCGGCCCACACCTCCGGATAACCTCCCCCAGTGGTTTCATGTAGATGTTAAACAGCATAGGGGATAAAATAGAGCCCTGTGGAAGCCCATGGCACAACTGCCATGGCACAGAGCAATAATCCCCCAGCACCACCTTCCGGAATTGGCCATCCAAGTAGGAGCAGAACCACTGCAGTGCAGTGCCTCCAACTCCCAACCCAGACAACCTATCCAGAAGGATACCATGGTCGATGGTATCGAAAGCCGCTGAGAGGGCCAGGAGAATCAACAGGGTCGCACTCCCCCTGTCCCTCTCCCGGCAGAGGTCATCCCACAGGGCGACCAAGGCAGTTTCCGTTCCAAAACCAGGCCTGAAGCCCGATTGAAATGGATCTAGATAATTGGTTTCATTCAACAGTGCCTGGAGCTGACCTACAACCACCCGCTCACGTACCTTGCCCAGGAAGGGGATGTTGGCCACTGGCCTATAATTGTTAACATCCTCTGGGTCCAGGTTAGGCTTTTTCAGGAGTGGTCTAATTACCACCTCTTTTAAAGCGGCAGACATCACTCCCTCTCTCAAGGAGGAATTTACAACCTCCTGGACCCAGCTGGACATCCCCTCCTTGTTCGATTTAATAAGCCATGAAGGGCAAGGGTCAAGCACACAAGTGGTTGATCGGACTTGGCCAAGCACCTTGTCCGCATCCTCAGGCCTCAGTAACTGAAACTCATCCAATAAAACTGGACCAGACGGTGCTCTGAACGCCTCTACCAATGGAACTGCATTAATCGTGGTGTCCAATTCATGATGAATCTCAGCGACTTTATCTTCAAAGTGCCGTGCAAACTCATCACAGCGTGACACCGAGGGTTCCACCGTCTCTCTCCCTGGCCCAGACTGTAACAGGCCATGAACCACTCGGAAAATCTCTGCTGGATGACACTGAGAAGATGCAATGCTGGTGGAAAAGAACTGTCTCTTTGCCACCCTCACCACCACACAGTAGGCTTGATAGTGGGCTCTTACCTGTGTTTGGTCAGACTCAAAACGAGTTTTCCTCCACCTGCGTTCTAGCTGTCTCCCCTCTTGCTTCATTGCCCTCAGCTCAGGTGTATACCAAGGAGCTGGCCAGGCTCTGCTCAGAAGGAGAGGGAGCTTGGGCGCGATTGTGTCAACCGCCCGAGTCATCTCTGCATTCCACAGAGTGACCTGGGCTTCGACAGGAGCACCAGCCATACCAGCAGGAAAATCCCCCAGAGCCCTCTGGAATCCATCAGAATCCATTAGCCTCCAGGGGTGGACCATTTTAATAGTTCCCCCACCCTTGCAGAGGGGGAAGGCTGCCAGGAGTCTAAACCTCAACAGGAAGTGATCTGACCATGACAAAGGGACAGATGTTAATTCCTCCACTTTCAGATCACCATCCTCCTGCCCAGTTGAGAAAACCAGATCAAGTGTGTGTCCTTTTATATGCGTTGGGCCGATGACATGTTGGGACAGCCCCATGGTTGTCATGGCGGCCATGAAGTCTTGAGCCGACCCGGATACAGTGGCCTCAGCATTGAAGTTGAGATCCCCCAGGACCATCATCCTAGGTGTCCTCAACACCAAGTCCGAGACCACCTCCGTCAGCTCAGGCAGGGAGTCTGATGGGCAGCGGGGTGGGCAGTACACCAAAAGAATCTCTAATCTGTCCCGGATACCCAACACAAGGTACAAACACTCAAGATCTGCACTTGAATGAGCAGGAAGCCTAGAGATGGAGATTGAATTCCTATAGACCACGGCAACCCGCCCTCCCCGACCCTCGAGTCAGTGTTGGTGCTGCACTGAGTACCCAGGAGGGCACAGCTGGGAGAGAGTGACCCCTCTCAGTTCCCCCACCCAGGTCTCAGTAATACTTAGCAGGTCGGTGTTTGCAAGTACCCAGAAGTAAGAACATTTGTGTATTTCAGAGCAAGAGATCATATGGCTTGTATAAGCTCCTGAGGAAGGAAGCATTCCGAAACATGTTGAGCACAATACACTTTGTTTTCTTGAGCACCAGAGCTTGTCTCCCCCTTCTTCACCATCATTCATGGTGCTCTTTCCCTCTTCACTCCTGTAACTTTATATAAGACATCTCCTTATACATAACCTAAGAACAAAAGAACCGTGCTGGATCAGATCAAAAGCCTATCTAATCCAGCATTCTGTTCCCACCATAGCTAACCAGATGTGTCTCTAGGGAAGCCCACAAGCAGGACATGAGTGCAATAGCACCCTCCTGCTTGTGTACCCCAGCAACTGGAATTCAGAGACATATGTTGTCTAGTACTGGAGATTATAGCCATCATGACTAGTAGCCTTATCCTTCAAGAATTTGTCTAATCCCCTTTTAAAGTCATCCACGTTGGCAGCCATCACTGCATCTTGGGTCGTGAATTCCATAGTTTAACTCTGCACTGTGACAAGTACTTACTTTAGTCTCTCCAACATCTCCCATTGTTCAGCTTCACTGGATGACCCCAAGTTCTAGTATTATTAGAGTATTACCCACTTTCTCCACACCACGCATAATTTTTACAGCTTTATGTCCCCCCAATTACTTGCCTTTGTTCTAAGCTAAACTTTGTAATCTTTCCTCATAGCAAAGTTGCTCCAGCAATTGATCATTTTGGTTGCCCTTTTCTGCACCTTTCCCATTCTACAAATCCTTTTTGAGGTGCAGTGACCAGAACTACACGTAGTATTCCAAATGTGAACACAACATAGATTTGCATAAAGGCAGTATGATATTTGTATTTTTATACTGATATGAATTAACACAGTTGGGATATTGACAGACTCTGGAGGAGACAAAGAAAATATACAAATTCACCTTTTTTAGTTAATAAGGCTTCACAAGGTGAGATGATTTTTTATAACCAGTAATTTTTTTCCCATCACATATAAACCTGGACAAAAACCTTTATTTAAATGATCTGATATAGGAGGCACCATTTTTACAGATATACTTCCAGCAATACTCTATTGGCCACATTTATATCCCGCCTTTCCTCCAAGTTACTATACATGGTTCTTCCACCTGTCAATTTATCCTCACAACCAGCCTGTGACGTATATTTGACAGAGTGTGTGTGAACAACTCAAGGTCACCCAATGCAGAATGGGGATTTGAACATGGATTTCACTGGTCCTTGTCTGACACTCTAAAACCAGAGGGAAAAATTGCATTCCAGTGTAAGCTCTATAGTGCCATATTTTTTAATTTTAAAAGCTGGAAGTTTTACACCAGCCTTCCCAAAGCAGTGCTCTCTAGATGTGCTGGACTATAACATCCTCAGCCAGCATGGCTGCTGTAGTCCAACAGATCTGGAGGGTGTCAAGTGGGGAAGGCTATTCTATATACAGCGTTCTAATAATATACTCCAATATACACTTTCTGATATAGGCAGAATGAAGCGTTGCACTTTCTGTGATGAACCTCTGTTTCGGATAATTAGACAACATTCCAAAGATACTTGATGCAGTTCCCTGTCTGAAGCTAAGCAGGTCTCAGCCTGGTTAGTGCCTCTGTGGGAGACTGTATGGAAACCACATGTGTCAATCTTGGAAGGAAGTACAGGAAACCAGTGCCACAATTTAATATCTTCAGTATTATACCAGCATGATTATTGCCATCTCTAGTCCTAAGCATTTTGTGATAATTCAGCAAATACTAGGATCACTTTTATGCACTACTTTAGTGTTTATTTGCATGTGTTTTAACCCAATGTGTGAAAATTGCTTATAAATACAGATGCCATAGGGGTTTTAAGAGATCTTTGTAATGGAAACTTAATTTTCTAGAAAAGCTTAGGGCTTATAAGATGTTTGTAAGAAAGAAGTTTCAGCAGAACAACTATGGAAAACCCCAGAAAAAGCAAGTAGTATCAGAATTTTAGCCAAGGTACTCTAGATTTTGTTCAGCAAACTGAAGGCTCCTTCACAATTCTTGTTCCAGGCAGACAATTAACACCACACATAGAATGTTCAGCAATTATGAGCAATATATTTGAAGATATTTGAACCATGCTGTAAATGGGGGCAGGGGCGGGGGCTGAAGCTGTGAGATTGTGACTTAGTAGCTTTGCTAGATTACACCAGTGATCCAGCTAGCCCAGTCTTCTGTTCCCAATTGTGGCCAGCCCAGATGCTTCCAGGGAGCTCCCATGACAGCTGAGAAGCTGTTAGCATTCCTCAAGGTTTCATCTACATACCTTTCAGCTTCTCCAAGCCAGCCATGTGAGACTCAAGGAAACAAACAAATGTTCTCTAACAGCTAGGAGCTCACAGCACCAAGAACACAACAGTGACTTCTGCCCTGGAGACAGTGAGACATGTGATATGCTATGGAAAACACAGGTTATCCCCCACACGCCTGATGGCCTTTTAGCTTTGACACTAGTTATGCCTTTAAGATCTCATGTGTGTGTTATTTTAAAAAGCTGGGCAATGTGTTATGAGGCTTTGAGCTTTCCATGGTGACTTGCCTAAAGCCATCTAGTGAATTCATGGTAGAGGGTGAGATTTGAACTGTGAGACTTCTTACACAATTCAGTCTTCAGTGTCATGCTACATTAGCTCCAGATGCTTTCCCATGACACTGGGGTATTGTCTCTTGTCAAATCAGTATACACTCAAACACATCCATCGGACTCATCGAACAAAAAATTAGGAAACGTCTGTGCTTATTATTTTGTCCTGTTGGCAGCTAGTCATTTTTTTAAGACTGTTTCAAAGGATACTGCAACATTTTCACCTTACCTGTGAGGTATGTTAGGCAAAACACTTCCTCTCAGCCTGAATCCAGGTTTCTGTTTGAAACTCTATATTCACTGCTACGATTCTGCTGCCCCAGGGGGCATGACTAAATCTAATGGGCTTCAAATGACATGAAGGGAGTTTCTGGTTGTACATTCGGAAAAACTACCTTATGGTAAGAGCTGTTGGACAATGGAACCTATTACCTAGAGGGGTGGGTAGTCTCTCCTTTTCTGGGGACCTTCAAGCAGAGGCTGAACAGCCATCTATTGGGGATGTTCAGTTCTGGATTTCATAAGAACATAAGAAGAGCTATGCTGGATCAGACCAAGGGTCCACCTAGTCCAGCATTCTGTTCACACAGTGGCCAACCAGATGTTGACCAGGAACCCACAAGCATGGCATGAGCGCAACAGCACCCTCCCATCCATGTTCCCCAGCAATTGGTGTACATAGGCTCACTGCTTCTGGTACTGGAGATAGCACATAGCCATCAGGATGAGCAGCCATTGATAGCCTTTTCCTCCAGGAATTTGTCTAACCCCCTTTTAAAGCCATCCAAATTGGTGGCCATCACTACTTCCTGTGGTAGTGAATTCTATAGTTTTAACGATGCACTGTGTGAAGAAGCACTTCCTTTTATCTGTCCTGACTCTCCCACCAATCAGCTTCATAGGATGACCGCAGGTTCTAGTATTTTGGTAGAGGGAGAAAAATGTCTCCCTATCCACATTCTCCACACCATGCATAATTTTGTCCAGCTCTATCATGTCTCCCCTTACCCTTCTTTTTTCCAAGCTAAACAATCCCAGCTGTTGTAACCTTCTCTCATAGGGAGATGGTCTAGCCCCTTGATCCCTAGTTGCCCTTTTCTGCACTTTTTAAGTGCAGATTTCCTTTACTGAGCAGGGGGTTGGACTAGATGGCCTGCCTACAAGACCCATCCAGCTCTTTGTTTCTATGAACTAGCTACTCATCAAAAATATTTCTCTCTCTCATATCCCTTATATTGCAGATTAGGAGGGGAGAAATGAGGCTGAGAGAACAGTGGTTTGCCTGTGGCCATGGTGAGATTTGACTCTCACACTTAGGTAGCATGTTACACCAGCAGTGTGTTGATGGCAGTGGCAAAGATACAGTGGACATTCCGAAGGACATGCCTTGGCATAATTAATGTCCGTATTAGCCACCAATTGCTAAACTCTTATTTATGGGCATGATGTCAGAGCAAGTTTGTTTCCTATGGAATTGTATCTTGCCATTAATTACTGGGACAAAGCAGCAGGGCAGGGGAAGAAGGGGATCACCAGAGCAGAAAATATCATACACACCTTTTCAGAGCGGGGTGGGTGGGGGAAGATGTGTATGTTATTTTCTAGTCAGTGTTCTATATACTCTCCAGGAAGGGCAACTGAAGTTTTATTTGAATCACAATTTGTGACTGGCAGCTTTATTTATTTATTTATTTATTTATTTAAAAGGTCTCCATTTAATATGAAGTTAATTAGAACTTCACGTTTCTATCAGATGCACGGGAACAAACCTGGAAAACCCAAATTCACTAACGTAAATTCACTGTGGGATTTTATTTAAAATCCATCTCATACAAACATTGTTTTACGTGACATAGATCAGTTAAGACCATTGAGCGCATCCCGACAGGACTGTGAGAACTGCTAATGAAAAGCATACGTGACATTGTTGCTTTCCTAGATCCAATTTGGTCAGTGCCATTTTCGCTTTATAAATGTTACAATATGAGAAAATCGTTTGCCTTGATTTACCCATTTTGAATATGGTCAAGCTGTGCTTCAAATCCAGGTTTTCTGGTAAGGCTCTATTATTTTAATCTTCTTCTGCAAAGGAGTTCGAGCACAGAATTGAAATAGCCCTAGTCAGCCTGTCAGTCTAGCTGCCTTATCAGCAACATGTGACATTGAACTAATTCAAACAGCTGAAGTTGAATTAGTTCTCTACACCCTTCTAGGTAGAAGGTCCACTAATATAAGCTACTGCCACATCTCAAACATTATGCAATCCCCAGAAGATCACTGAGGTATCACACTACAGTTTACCAAAGCTGAAACTATTTTTCATTTCAGCACTGAGCAGCTTTTGCCAAGTTCTGTTATAAAAACTATGTGCAAAGTACGTATAGAGATGGAACAGCTTCAACATCTCTAGACCCATAACTCTAGAACAGATCTAAGAGTCACTGCTTCTTCCATAAAGTCTTCATAACCTCCCTTCTAAACCTCCAATAGGTGATGTGCAGACCACCTGAAACTGCCTCAGTAAGGGAGCTGCTCCATGAAGTGAGTTGTTAATATGTACCAACCAGTACACTATTCAATACCACCATATTGTCTACAGATAATGTCACCATGCAGGACATGTTCATATACACAGAATAATTAAACAGGGAGATACACAGTGAATTACTGAGTCCAAACCCCTCCTTAATTCAGAAGTGTCAAATTCAAATGGGTTGGAAGGCCAACTTTGCCACCTAGCATATGCCTGGGCGAAAAGAAAGATTTTCTTCACCAAATTGCTTGTTTTGATGGCTGTACCAGTAGATAGGATCAATAGTTAGCTTATAAAAATATGGCTCACCATCCTATCCCATTATACCTGCCTTCAGCATCTTGCCTCTTCAAATCTCTTTGGCAGCCATACTACTGCACCAAATAACTACCTTACTCCTTCCTGGGCTGAAGAACCGGCCACTCCCTCTCTCACAAACCCAAATTCTCAACCATCTAAGTCCACTCCTGCATATTACTGCTTATCCTCCAAAATGCCCTGACATGCCAAAACGCCTCCCACATCAGTGCTGCAACCATTCAAGTACCCTTCAACCACAGACCATTCTTCCATCAGATGCATGAAGATCATTTACAAGGGAGAAGGCTCCCTGCTAATGAAAAGCACTCCCAAAAGGGGTTTGCCTGGTGTCAATGCTCCAGATGAGTCTGGAGCGAACAACTCTCCTTCATGATAAGAACGCTGGTATTCCTTCAAATAGTGCTACATGTTAAGCTTTCAGACAGTGCTTTAGCAGTCTTCAAAAGACAGCCAAGTGAGTCATTTCAGGTCACTTCAGGTAACCTAAGACTGTCCTGTAAGCTGATTAATCACACATACTCTCAGAACTCTGACCTACTGCTCCTATCCAATTAAGATTGAAAAGCCATCTTCTAACACAGGGGTGTGGAACATCTTAGGGTCCTGGGTCGCCACCTTGAGTTCCTTGGAGGAAAAAAGGCGGGATATAAATGTAACAAACAAACAAATAAATAAATAGCCCCCTGGAATGTCCAGTGGCTGGATGATGTCAGGGGGAGGGGCTCCACCTCAAAAGCCTAATCTGACGTCATCTGGTCCTACCCCCAACCCCCATTTTGCTTTTCTCCATGCAGGGAGAGGCATGGAGAAAAGTGGCTCCTCCAAACACTGGCTGACTTGCTGGCTTTGCACAGCACTCATCATGTGGAGGTAACAGAGGGAATTCCTCAAGGGGGCAGGGCTTGAAGTCCTTGACAACTCCATGGGTTGGATGGGGAACCTCTGCGGACTGGAGGTTCCCCATCCCTGCTCTAACAGTTCTGGGGCAATGTGAGGAGGGTCAACAGCCCAATCAGGCCCATATTTTGTTTTCTTCTTTCACTCATCTATTCTATACATTATGGTCATTTGCTAAATGTTAAGTCTCTCCTTTCCCTACTCAACGCTTTTCCTTCCTTCACAGTTACATAACTCACATAGGCTGTCATTTGAGTCCTCTTAAGAATAGGTCTCCAGCACCGTTACTAGAGGTCCAAGTGGCCCCTATGGCATGGAGTGCCTTACCAGCTATGGCTGGCTCATCCACTTCTGGACAGAGAGAGTCTAGTCATGAATGACCATGTTCTGGTAACCTCTTGGCTAGATTACCGCAATGTATTATGCATGGAGGTGCCCTTGAAGAATGTTTGGAAGTTTCAATTAATATAGAATATAGCTGCCAGAATTTTGACTGGTGTAGCCCAGTTCATCCATATCAAGCCAATTTTAAAAGAACTTCATTGGCTACCTGTTTGTTTCCAGGACTAATTCAAGGTGCTAAATACCTACCTTTCAAGCCCTAAATACCTAAAGAAGCACCTACTCTCATATCAACCAGCCTGTTCTTTTAAGATCTTGCACTGACACCCTTCTCCATGTAACTCTTCTATTAGAGATATGAAGATCATCTACAAGGAAGAGGACTTTCTTGGCAGTGGCACTGGTTATAGAATACCCTACCAAAAGAGGTTGGCCTGGCACCAACACTGCTGCCATTTAGGCACCAGTCATGCTTATTTACCCAAGCATGAACAGGTTTCACTGATTTAAATTGTGAAAATTTTCATTTTTTCTAAAAAAGTTTTGCCTGTTTTCTGTTTTACGCTGGTCACTATAAAGACATATGACATGATGGGTGGCATTTTTTTAAAGTTAGAATTTCACTTTATATCCTTCCTCTACTACTTTAACCTGTAGATATCTTCCTTCCTTGTTAGTTTTTACAAAAAAGCTACTTAAAAATGTACTACTGGATGCCTATACCCATGTGAGATAGTGATCATTTACAACCTCTGACAAAGTGGTTGAGCCAGGCACTGTTCCCCATGGAAACATGTCACAGTGATTGTATTAGCCACATCATTGGAGGATTCAGAGAACTGCCTCCCCACTCTAAGCATCTGAAGAGCAACTGAATCCACCCTTTGTCTTCTGACAATTCCAGCTCTGCCTTTACTTCATGTAATCCAACATCCATCCATCCATCCATCCATCCATCCATGAACTTATTATGGTCCTTCCTAAAATAATGAGCAGCCTTCCTCACTATCTGCTTTCATTCTGCATTGCCTAGTTAAGTGACAACGGTGCAAGGTGTATGTAATTGCGGCAAAACTATATTTGTGGCAAAAACATGTAAGTCCAGCATACCTTCACAGAAACAATATCAGTAAGCCTGAGCTCAAGTACATTACTGAAAGAAAAAAGAAATCTAGAGTGTCAGAAAGGAAACTAACTCACCATGAACTTGATTGATCTCCGAATTTTGAGAAAGGATCTCATCTGCTAGTTTCTGAGCAGTTGGCAAAACTTCTGTATGGTGCACTGTGATCAAATACTGTACAAACTTTTGTAGTTGGTCTCTGTTCATTTGAAAGAGCGTCTCTGAAATGGGAAGATGCAGTTTGACCTGGTCTGGCTTGCGGATCCGGTATAAAGAAAGTGCCACAACGTGAGCACAGTAAAATATGTCTTTGTTTCCACAGCTACAGGTCACTGAGGTAATCTTGCAACGATCAAAGCTGATAGCTACATTGCAAACAGTTTCTGGCTCCGATTGCATTGCAGGCTCGGTCACTGTGCCGCTCAGGTGGAAACCTGTATATTAAGAATTTTAGAAAAGGACAATTCAGTGAAGTGTTTATGATTGCCATTTTAAGTGAGCAAAGTAGTTCAGTTCAACAAATAGAATGCAGTTTTACACAGAGATCATCTTAGATGGCAACTGTTGGTCTTCAGCAGCAGCCACAAAAAATCACCCCAAAGAACATTGTGTATATAAATAGATTCACACATACAAAGTAGTAATTGTGGTAGGTGACGGCTACAGAAAAAAACAGGAAATAGACTGAACACACCAGTACGCTACCTCCATTACTTTACAACTCCCACAGCAGTACATTTTCCAGCACCACAGCCTGCAAACACTAGTTAGAACCTTCCATCAGTGGAATCTGGCAAAACTTCAGCACTTTCAATAAATAAATAAAAAGAGAGTGTCCAAGGCTGTGTCACATGAACAAAGTTCAAACAATATTCATTACTTCTGCAGGGGTTATTCAAGTAAGGTAGGCCTTATTTCTGTGCTGTTCATCTATATTGGTACACAGTTTGCCACAGACTACACTCAATAGGAAGCCAGAGTCATCAAGGAAGCTAGATCCCTGATGAGTATACCGATACCAGGGGTCCCCAGCCTTCTTGGACCCGTGGACACATTTGGGAATTTGAGAAATTGCTGTGGGCATCACCACAAAATGGCTGCCATGGAAGATATGGCCAGTCATATAATGGCTGCCATGGGGGCCTGGATGGTCAGAAGACATGTAATTTACCCAAGAAACTGAGTACAAGCAGAGGAAGAGTTTGAACTCCAAAGTCAATCTACACATTTGGCCCCACAGAAGCACAACAAAATACAACTGCAATCCTAAGCATGCTTACACAGAATTCAGTGGGGATTACTTCTGAGTAGGCCTGCACAGGGTTGCTCTGCTCATCCGATCCACATACACACACCTTTCCCACCCCCACAGGAAAGGAAAATGTCCCCCAGATCCAAAAGGAAAGAAAACGTTTTTCCTACTTCAACCCCAGGCTCAGCTACTCTGTTCACCACCATAGTGCGATAAAGGGTGAGGGAGAGAAAGAGCAGGGCTAGAGACTAGGAAGGGGGAGAAACAGTGAGACAAAGAGTAGGGGGAGAGAAACAATGAGGCCAGAAGCTGGGAGTGGGGGGAGAGAGAGTGCAAAGGGGTAAGGCCTGTTTGGGTAGAACAAGATTGGGCAGGGCCAAGAAGCAACTCTTTCCTTCTCTTCCTGCCTGCCAAACAGCTGATCAGTGGCAGGTTCAAGAACAGGAAGGAGAACCTGGCGGCCTGACATTTTCTAAGTTTTTAAAATTACAAATACCTTTTTGAAGGAGGCAGGGAGTGGAGAGCTTTGTGGGCACCACTGGAGGTCCCTGCGGGCACCGCACTGGGGACCCCTAACCTATACAATGCATGCAGACCTAGAAATATGAAACACAATCTTTAAACAGTGAAATGGCCATGTTGCATATACCCATTGTTCCCTTATGCAATGTATATGCAGCCAAAATGGCCAGATTACAGCAAACAGAGCATCTTTTTACCGTATAAAAGTTTTACTCCTCATAGGCCTGCATTCACTTTTCATGGATCTTCAGATACACATGCCTGTCATAATCCTGCCACTGTCTTTTCATATAAAAAGACACACTACACCATCAGCACCTCTTGTGGGACTGTTACCGCTTCGTACCATATGAGGCAGTGAGGCATGTCACATGTTTGACTGCTCTTCCATGTAGAAGAGGAATTCTCTGCACACAGAAAATTAACATGTGGGAAGGGGGGATTTTTAACATAGCCTTTTGTGATGTGGCATACCTTTCTTTGTGTGTGTGTGGGGGGCGGTTGTGGGAAAAGCACTCAAATATGTGATCCTCTAACTCTGCCATCCCCAGTGAGATGCATGGATCTTCAGTATTTTTACATGGGATGCCAACAGAACCACCACCAGATCACAGAATACATCTGTGAACACAAAAGTGACCTATGATTTTATGGTTGTTATGGGATCCCTTTAAGACCATGAAGGTCCATAAGACTCCACGCCTTGGATCCATGTTTGTGTGCAGTGGCAGTTTTGGCAAGCACTGGATATGTTCTTTTTAGTGTACAGAATATAGACACTAATGTAAGCTTCAATTTGATACTGGTTTTGGGGTGCCCTATGTAAAGATCCTGCAAATTCAAGAGGATCCATTTTAATTCTAAAAACGTTGTACTGAGATGCTGTCAAAAGCAGAGAGAGAGAGAGAGAGAGAGCGCGTATGTGTGTGCGAAGCGGGGGAGGGGGAGAGAGAGAAGGGGATGACTGCCCCGTGGGCCCAAAAGGTTGGGAACCAGTACTCTATCTGCAATCTGCAATGGCGCAATCCAGGAATGCCTGTAAATGATGCTTTTGCTGCACATTTAGTCCACTTTTAAAGTGTTCTCTAACCACGGAGTAGATTGCAGGTTTGTCTATGGTCGTAGCTATGTTTTAAAGGGTGTTTCAGATAAAACCAATCACAGTACCAACAAGACTCCTGTACTAAAGATTAGATAAAGCGGTATCAATGTTGCACGTCCAAAGCACTGTACAACACAAGATTGATGCAAGAAAGACATTTTGGGTGCGTCTTGTTAGCAAACATATGTTAATATTGTGCATGGCAACGCAAACATGGAAAGGAAACAGTGAAGACAAATAAAGCACTTCAAGTTGATTCATGGACTCATTTTGGAGTGAAACTTGTTTTCTACCTGCTAAGAGCTTGATCCGTTTCCCAAATAACCTTTAACAATTACCTTCTGACTATAATTCAGTGAACCGAGATGGCCTTCATAGAGAAACGTAAGCCTTACTAGGCAATGCATAACATTTGGGCAATCAGCCATTTTCTATTGAAATCTACTCATTTAAGCCCCTAATACTGCTTTGATATGAATTCAGCAGCTTAGACCTTGACTTTTCCTTCCATAAAAGGAAGAGCTCCTTCTACTCATGGAAGAGTCTTTGATCCAGCGGAGGCTCCCGCTGGTGGAGGTAAAGGGGAGAGGAGGCAATTTTACCCAATTCCCCCTGCAGCACCCAGGCCATCTCCCAAGCTATTCCAGAGAACCCTCTAATCCTCTGGAGCAGGTGTTGAGGGGAGGCAGAGGGAATCAGTGAAGACTGCCTTCTTCTACCAGTGGGAGCATCCTGTATGCAAGCTTCCACTCGTGGGATCCCAGGATCTAAGCCTGTGTATTACAAGGACGTTTGGGATTCTGATGTGCTCCAGCAGGAAACAGATACTGCAGATCCTCTAACCATGAAGATACTGCATTATTCTGTACTTCACTGAATCAAAACATAAGGGGATCATACAAGCACTTAGAACACCAAGGAGCTCTCTGGAGTATGGCTTGTAGCAAACTACCAAGTACAGGGTACTCCAATACTGGAATGACCACAAGCAGGAAGAAATGCAGACATGAGAAAAAACAAATACAGAAACAACAACAGTCAACTTGCTGCACCTTATAGAGGGGATTTCAAATGGATTTTTATTGCTGGCTATTACTCTTACTTACTTCAGCAGAATTTATTATTTACTGCAATCTCAGGTATTAAGTACACAGGTTTCCAGTCAAGGCAACAATAGAATGGCACAAAAAGCAACAGCAATGAACAGTTCCAGGATGAGAAGTAGGGATGGTCACACCACACTGGCTCTGACCTCAAGATTCCAACTGTCTAGAAATACAGACATACTGAGTCGAGTGTCTAACACTGTGGTCAGGCAATCCTGAACATGGCTCTGAGGGGACACAAGCACTGACACACCACAAACTAGGAGCACGCATGATAATGGCTAGACAGCCAGTCACAAAGGAAGCAAGTGAAAATGTCTGAGGTTAAAATGAGGTTGGTCTGAGATAGGATTTTCTGTTCCTGTTACTGCCAGATGCATCTTTAACCGAGTTCAGGATACAAAGCCAAGCAATGAATGTTTTTGCCAGCATTCCCATGTTTTGCTAGTATCCTGTACCCATCTGTTACTCTCTGCTTCCACCTGATAAGATTTCACATAGTAGCTTCTGTATGCTACTAGAACATCCCACAAGCGTAGCCACTGGCTGAAAAAGTCTTAATAAAACTAGTACATGCACCAAGAATTTGGCTCCTGTCTCTTCAATTCTGAAACTGTATTTGAAGAATGAAATCCAAAAAAACAGCTACTCCTGTCCGGGCCCATAGACATCAAGACCCTTTTCTTCAACCCAAATATGCAAGCTAGTTAAGACTATTGGGCACTCCTTTACTATGAAGCAAAAGGACATTCAACACTAAAACCGCAGCAGAAGGTTTGCCAATAATCTTGTCACAGCACTACACACATCAGTTCTTGCAAAGGTGCATATATTTGTTCTCAAGAGGCAAAGCTCAAGTTTTTTGTCAGGTTCCTTCAACCAAGTAAATAAGTCCTGCACCTTCACAAACAGCATCCAGTTTAAAACTTCACTGCAAGAGCACTTACTTGAAGACAGGCAGAGCAATTCTACAGTCCCTTGGAGAACACACCAGGAACCATAGGATTTTTCAGATTTCCCCTCCAGGGACTGTAGACACCCCTACAACTTCAGGAGGGGGACTCTGGGTTCTGATCCCTCTCCCTCCCCCTCACAGAAAGAAATGCAGCAGCTGCTTCCTAAGGACATAAAAGTGACTTTGTGGAGGTAAAAAGGTGGGCATTCCAATGGATGGGGAGGGAGAGGCAAGGCCGGGATCCACAGTGTCTTGTGGCCTTTCAGAAGCCCATCTAGATGATAAAAACAAGAACGAGTAGTACAGAGAGGTGCAAATCACCACCGTTGCTCCTTCTGCTCTGCTGCACATCTGCCCACAGAGCACAGGATATTCGGAGTGCTCTTTCAAAGGACATAGGATTGTATCCTAGTCCCCAGAAATTTCTAGAAATAGGAGCAATGGTGTTTGGGTAGAATTGAGATGGAAAGCAAAGCTCAACACTTTTAGGCTGACTGTCTAAATCTTAACATTTTGTACAATAATATACATGACCTTGATCTCAGATTTTTATGTTAATGTATTCTTTTACATAGAAAAATTGGCTTTAATGCAATGTGTTTGACAGACTGTGCATGTGTAGGCTTGAACATGTTTGAATTGAATTCAAATTTCATTTTAAAAGGTTAAAAATATAATAAAAACTTTGAAATCTAAATCCCCCATACCCATTTGTTACCCAATCTGGCAACAATTATTTCCTTATTCCATGCCCTGCTGAAGCTTTGCTCTGTCCCAGCAGGACACTGAAGGTGAACAATTTCACCTGAATGATTTACACACACACACACACACACACACACACACAATCATTGGGTTACAGGGAGAAAGATAAAGCAGAGTAGGGAGAAATGTTGAGCCCACCACACCGCAATTGTGTGATGGACAACCCTAAAAGGCACTCAATTAGACCTATTCCCTTTACCACTTGATTCACTTTTAAAATTTATTCCATTTGCTTCTGATGAATTCAGGAAACCAAACATTGCTTCCTTTTCAGTGTTTTTAGATTAGCTATGCTGAAAATTCTGAAGATTTATGTCGCTATGCAAAGTAATTAATTTCTGTTCCCAAATAGCATCACTCTTCCTACAGTATCTTAATCTTTCTCTAATCAAGGGCTAAACAGAAGGAAGGGAAATACTTGACTACTGAAGGACTTGCTCTGACTTGGTAGTATTCTGTGTGCAGGGAATTTTGTATGGAGGAGCATTTAGTCAGCTGATCCCCCACCTGCAGTCTTGGAGCTATAGAAATGCATGGGGGGAGAGGTCATAAAAGCTGCTCTGCTAAAAACTGGCTGGGAGAGAAGCAAGGTGGTGTTCACTGCTCCAAAATCTTCAATATGGAGTGGTATATAAATATTGTAAATAAATACAATAAAATAAAATAAGGATCCTTTACCCCAAGGGTCCTTGGTGGTGGGTGGGCTTCTCTTGCAGCCATTTACTAGCAATGCAGCTTTTTCTCTATGCAAGTAAACTGAGAAATGTCTCCTTTGGCTTGCATGGGAAGGGAGGGAATGCTGCTTTTTTTTCTCTTCCCCCCCCCTCCTTCCCCTCTGTGTAGGTATGTGCATCCTTCTTTTTCTGTGCATGCACTCTCTCTCTCTCTGGTGTGTGTGTGTTTCTGTGTGCACACACATGTGTGTGAGAAAGAGAACAGAAGATAAAGAGTAGGGGCGCAAAAAGGATGGACCCAAAAAGGTTGGGGACCCTACCACAGTCTAAACCAAGTTGTATGTTTAGTTTACTACTACAATCCCGTATCTCGCTTTTCCTGTTTATGTAGAAGGAGAAGCCTGTCTTTACTGATAAGAACTGTGGAAGACATTAACAGCCTCAAACATTTCCTTTGTTTTCTTCTTCCAGACTTACCATTTGGTTATAAACTTACAACAGATGCCATATAAAACTACCTTACTCTCTAGGAAATGGAAAACCGTTTTTGTTGAAATGCTTATTTGTAACTACAAATTTTGTGCCATTTCCATTTAACCATGATAGATGGATCAGATATTAAGTCAGCCTGTTTCCCCAACCTATTAATATACATAAGGAAGAAAGAAAATTCAAGTTTTTAAAATCTACGTCATATACATCTTCCAAAAATTAGGGGCTTCCTCAACAGATGGGCTTTCATTTGACAGTGATGGGAGTGTAATAGTCACTGAATGGGAAAACAAACGCTGGTCCATTTTCCAGTACAAATTCCACTGCAGATTCCCTCCTTGCAAAACAGACTATTCGTAACTACCAATGCCTGCCAGTTTCTCTTATTGCAACGTGAACAAATGCCTGCCTGTCCGTTCATAGTAATAATTTGAAGTTAATGCAATGTAACAGATGAGCAATCCTCTTTATAAATCAACCCCCCCACCAAAAAAGAGTTCTCAAACGTGCTTCCATTAAAAGCGCATCTCAGCACATCCTCCTGGCTGTGGTTACCAGAATGCTCCCCCACTCCTCGTCTCCCTTCAGTCTCTTGTGGACTATACAGCATAAATTAGCTATTCATTACATGTGAAGGAGTCACACATAAAGATGCACCCTGCTGAGGAAGACTGCTACTTTACATGTCAATTTCAGAACGAAAGCATCTGCTACCTTACTAATATGTATATTTAAAGCTGCCGCAGATTATATGCTGTTCATTGCTTGTTTGTTCAGATATTATGAACTCCTAAGTAACACTGCTCAAAATTATTCCCTTTGAGGCCTCCATTTCCTGGTGCTCTTTGTAATAAAGGCCCCCACCCCTAAACTGAGTAACATGTGCACTTTAGGATGGCAGTCAACATACTTTAGATAAGCTAACCAAGTGAAACATTTCTGGCCAGGAAGTGCTAGTACATTTTATTGTTACTGTCTTGAACATTAGCAGTGACAGATTTTACTTTCTTGAGCTCCAAGATCACCGCAGACGGTAACTGTAGCCATGAAATTAAAAGACGCTTGCTCCTTGGGAGGAAAGCTATGGCAAACCTAGACAGCATAGTAAGAAGCAGAGACATCACCTTGCCAGCAAAGGTTCGTATAATCAAAGCTATGTTTTTCCCAGTAGCAACAGATGGCTGTGAGAGCTGGACTATAAGGAAGGCTGAGCGCCGAAGAATTGATGCTTTCGAACTGTGGTGCTGGAGAAGACTCTTACGAGTCCCCTGGACTGCAAGGAGGTCAAATCAGTCCATCCTAAAGGAAATCAACCCTGACTGCTCATTGGAAGGACAGATACTGAAGCTGAAACTCACCTAATGCGAAGAGAAAACTCACTGGAAAAGACCCTGATGCTGGGAAAGATCGAAGGCAAAAGGAGACGGGGACGGCAGAGGATGAGATGGCTAGACAGCATCACCGATGCAATGAATATGAACTTGAGCACACTCCGGGAGAGAGCGGAGGACAGGAAGAACTGGAGTGCTATGGTCCATGGGGTCACGAAGAGTCAGACACGACTTAACAACTGAACAACAACAATCTTGAACATTAACAAAAACTCATCTAGAGTATAAACAAAAGTCAGCCATTACACATTACAAATACATGACAAACTGAACACAGAAATATTAATCAAAGACCAAAAAACCTAATACAAAAGCATAACATTATATACAAACCAATCACCCAGCTATAAGGCAAAATAAATTTCTATAACCACCAAATGAATGAAAATACCAATCATTCTACAGTTACAGGTACTCTATGACTAAAAACTGGAGAACTCGTCCTTTGCATTCTTGCATAATGCAAAGCACTGCATTATGTTGGTAGGAAACTGAATAGGAAGGATTGACTCCCAGGAATTATTAGTAAATCTGCTAAATTGTTCTTGTGCAAGAAAAGTTAATGCATCAAGAAAAAGAAACACACCATCAGTAGCATTCCAGTGTTCGTATTATGCACAAAGCTATTTCAGAGCTTACTAAACTACATTTCTAGAGTGACCATTTTCATTTCATATAAATTAAGGACACTGCTGCAATTTTAAAAAGGTGTTTAAGACGAGCAATGGTCTGGTGCCTATTACAAAGATCTACTCGAGAAGCAAACTCTGCAAAACGTATCTCAGCATTACCTACTAGTCCTCTTCAACTTAACAAGTGATGCAGGAACCTTTCCAATAGGTTGCTTCATTGCCAGGAAGTATCAAGCATCTCAGGGCACCCCAAACCAAGACAATTATTTGTACTTTCGCAGTGTGCTACTGCAGCAAATTTAGCTGCACAGTACCATTAAGGGACAATAGCGGCCTCCAAAAGTAGAAGCTAGAATCCACTATTGTAGTCACAGGCAGGACCAATGAACAAAAGCCACATACCAGATATTAACATAGCAATGGTAGTGAGAAAATAGCTGTTTAAGGACATTTCCCTAGTTTGATTTAAAAGGAAATTTTAATAAGATAACACACAGACACATTTACTTTAAAGATGGAACTTGCATGTAACAGAAAATTACTTGAAGAGATTGGTGGTGCTGGGATAACAATTCACTGCTTTATTTTTTGCCACATAAATTTATTGTATGAGGATTGCCCTCCCAGGTTCACTTCTACATGTCAAAGAGTACTGCCTACTCTGGTAAAAGATGAAACCCTCAGGGAGGATCATTTGAGCATCTAAGTTAAATGTTCCGTGAAACGGTGTACATGGATAGCAGTGTCCCATTTTCCCTCCAATCCAACTTCATGGAGTATCACTAATGTCTGGAAACTGTTTCTTGTGACAGGAATATAGCATATGATATTTTAAGAAGGGACTGAGAGATGATCCACAGGTGCAGGCAAGGGGTTATGGACAATCTTCATGTTTCTTCAAAGGAAATTTAACTGCCTTTAATATCACTTAATGCTTCCCGTATTTTGAGAAGTGCCCACTCTGTTTAGGCAAAGCTAAAGTCCAAGTACACAGACGGGCACACACCAGTTCTGGACCTCATTCACTGAGTTGCACTAGAAGTTTTCAACTACCTATTGATGGTATATGGCAACTACTGTATATCAATGCTAATAGTACTTTGCACTTATATAGCAGGTCAAGTGTTCAGGGTGCTTTATATACATTCTTTCATTAATCCTTTCAACAGCCCTGCAAGATAGACCAATACTAGCCATAGACTGGAGCTTGTAAACAGAGGCCAAATAACAGTGGCTTGCCTAATGCTGGCTAGTGTGTTCTAGGCTGAGGCAAGATTTCATCTGAAGACTTCCAGGCAGATAGCCCCAACAGAGGGCCAAACTGGATATATAGATTTAACAGAAACTGTTAAAAGAGGATTAGACGAATTCATGGATGATAATGGCTAGTAGTCATGATGGCTATGCAGTACCTTCAGTATCAGAGGCAGTATGCCTATATACACCAGTTGGTGGGGAACACAAGAGGAGGGTGCTCTTGCACTCATGTTCTGCTTGTGGGTTTCCTGTGGGCAGCTGGTTGGCCCCTACATGAACAGAATGCTAGACAAGATGGACCCTTGGTCTGATCCAGCATGGCCCTTGTTACATTCTTAACCATTAAAAGTAACTGTGCGTATAACAAATTCACCTGTTCAAAGCAGCTTGGGGGAGTGATGTGGAGATTAGGCAGGGAAAGGTGTGCTTAATCTGTTGCAAAACATATGTTTAGAGCCCCAAAAGGTTTAACCACACATACATAAACCACCACTTCTTGGCTTCATCACACCATCACACTATGCTGCTTTTGGGACTGGGAAGGTGGGACCACAATGGGTATGTTATATGCGTCAGCATGTTTGCTTGTAATATCTGGTTGGCCACAGCCACTATGTGCTACACCATGTTTTGTATTTCCCAAAATGAGGTTATAGAATTAGTAAAGACATTACAGATAAGGAATGTTCTAGTGTTATTAAAGGACAGCTATGATTTGCAGCTAGCATACTGGAATAACCAGTTCACAAATTGTACCAGTGCTTCATGCTAATCAACCACTAAGGCTGCCTGCCTCCTTTAAAAGGGCAATATGCAAGTCTGTTCACTGAGCCAGAATGATTTAAAATACAATCTTTTAACAGTTGCTTAGTCTATATCTACACACACACCCCTACCTAGGCCTGGAGTAATTAACTTGATTTTGACCAAAATCACATCTATTTGTGTGTAAGTAAATACAGCTTGACAGCAATTTGGTTCATCTATCAGAAAGAATCAACTGCAAGCTTAATAAGCATTATTTGCATTCCGCACAACAGCATATTTGTTATCGCAGCCCACTGCAGTGATAATTCAAATGCATGTGCTGTGTATAAAATTTAAGGTGTTCAAAGCCACAAAGCACAATGTATTCCAATTGGACAGTTCTATGCCCAGATCATTTAATGTAAAACATTAGCACTGTAACCAGATAGTGTTTACCAAAACAGTAACTGTGCATACATTTCTGCAGCTGCTATAGCCAAAATTTATAAATGGCTTCATTTGGTTACGTTAACACTGTTCAAGAGAAATAAAGCTATTTAACTGGTCTGAAGAGTTTTCAGTTTTTATTATGAAATTTTACTGTGGGACAAGTATCATGATAGTGTTGCTGCATACACCATTTGTGTCTCCATATCTGTTTATCATGGAAGGGGTAAATAGATTACAATGGGCAGTAAGGTATATAACATTATCTGGTTAAATTCAGACTAAACACATATGTTCTATTCTATTTCTAGGCAAAGATTCCCAGTGTGTTATCCTCACATTGGTTCAAAATAAGATCATGAAAGGAAATCCTTACCTAGCTTAGCAGGGCATGCATAGTAAGACTTCAGGGGAAAATGTATACTGTTTCACTGCTAGCAAGGAGACCAATTGTGACTGGGGATTTCCACAGTGATTTCCAAGAACTCTTCTGCAGTTCTAGCAAGATTCAGTTTAGTAAGTAAGCTTGAATCTTGGGTTCACAGGAGCCGCCAAACTAGTTAAGGGACATCCAATGTTAATCTTTGCCTATAACTACTGTACTGATTGAGATCCATGTAGAAATCAAACAAATGCCTTTCATGAATAAATAGAATTATCTGAATAGGTTGTTCAGTGTTTGGGAATAGACTACTCAAAAGAGTTGACTGTGTATTTGGAGTCCTCACCAAAGATCAAGCAACTACTACAATCCTGCACTGAGTAGAGAAAATAGGTTTGGAGGCATATAGCAACTTTGTCATCCATCAGCTAGAAGACCCAAGAACCACAGGGAGGATGCACTCCCTGCTTCCCAGAAAGATCATGGCAAGTGGAAAACCAGCCTGGCCCTATCCACATGCCGGAGAAAGAGCAACTGCAGGGAACTTGCTTCAACCCTCCCTGCCAGACAGAACACTTAAAAGTCCAATGGGCAGTTGCTTTGAGATTGGAGAACTGAAGGGCAGCATACTCTGGCTTTGTCCATCAGCCTGGATACCAAGGGCCACTGGAGGCCTGCACTCCCCGCTGCCTCCCAAGAACATCACTGCAAGGTGGAGTCCAGCCTAGTCCCATCCATCAGCTAGAGGAGCTGCTGCTCCCGTGTTTGCTTTCCTCTTCCCTTCCCCTTTCTTATTTTCCCTTTTGTCCTGTGTCTATTATATTTTGAGCCTGTGGGCATGGACTGCCTTATCTTTAAATATATGTACGGTGCTTGGAAAACGTTAGGCATTTTATAAGATGAGGAGGATGTAATAATAGAAGATGATAAAAAAGTAACATCATATTGTATAATCTTTATTGTTTCTCCATGTTTTTTTAAAACCAACTTGTAAATTACCTTCAACAGCAGTAGGTCTATAAATTCTGCAATGATACAATGACCTCCATATGTTATTTGGGATACAGAAGAAGTTACAGCAAAGCAATATGTTGTTATTTTGAAGCACCCTATGCTTGCTTGTACTACCTGATGTCCACTCTTTAGGGTCATATCCATCATCACTTTTCCATTCATGCTCTAAATTGCAAGTAAATTATGCAGCCAATGAAGTACCCACAAGCGCAAGTCTTTAATGCATAAAAAGCCCAATGCAAATGGCTCAAGGAAGGCTAGAAAGTCGTGTTAACATTAAAACTGATATTTTATTGTTAGTGTTACGTGCTTAGGCAACCAAGCACCTGTGCTTATTCCAGCACTCCCTACCACCTTCCAGGAAATAAAAGGCATGCCGATCAAATAGTAAAACTGTTCCTGGACTACCAGGTCAGATTGCAGGTGGATGTTTGCCTGACTGAATGCTTGCCCACCCCACCCCAAATTTATGTACACAGTAAAGTAATATTCAGAAGAAGGGTTCTACCTCAGCCTTCTCCTTAACATCTAGCTTTATTTGCATAAGATTTATTTTATTCAAACATGTGAAAAAACTGCCCTCTGCAGTTCAAGATAGTTTAAAAAAAGGTTTAGAACAGCTTTATTAGGCGACCTCATGTTTAAGCTGTGCTACAAAAAGTTGCACATGTTATTTTGCTAACCCAGGGGTAGGCAATTCGGTATCCTCCTGGTATTTTGCTCTACAACTCTCATAAGCTCCAGCCAACATGGTCAAGGATTATGGGAACTGTAGTCCAAACATATAGAGGGCACCAGGTTGCCTAACCCTGCACTAACTAATCCTTTATACCTTTGAAAGCATATGAATGGGGCAAAGTAATATCATACACTGCCCTTTGGGTGCTTCACTACACAAAAATACAGTAAACAAAGCATAAATTATGTCATTCTTGCGGCATCTGAGATTTTTAGTTTAATGTTTTATTCTTAGCAGAATCAGATGCTCTTGTTAACAGACTGAATGCATCTTACAGCTGAGCCATTAATGGCAAACATTGCCTCCAACGTGCCCACCAAATCAGCAAAGAAATCTATACAAGCCCTTTTTGCTTACTTCTTTGGTTGTGTATGAGTATTTTGTCATGGAGCTTTGGTACTTGGTTGTCTTCTTGAAGATGTTGCTATCCTTTAAGTGTTTTATTGAGGAGGGGGGGAAATCAATATTGCCTCCAGGCAACACATCAACACAGCCTTTCAAGAGAAGCTTCTGCTATTATAAAGGAAAGAAGCTGTTCAATTTCTACCTAGACTTCAAATGTATGGTTTATTTTACCACCTACCTGGCCAAACTGACTCTACAGATTCCTTTACAGGAAAAAAAAATCCATTTACCAGTTTCCCTCATCTGCTCATTACCACATTGTGACTTACTGGGGGAGAGGGTCATTCCGTGGCAAAGCTTACCTACTAGACACAAAAAGCCATAAACCAAATGAGACGTTCGTGCAAAGAGGAATCCTAAAACCAAATTGTTCTACCCTGCCTTAACACAGTTTTGAAAATCCTCATCTTGTTATCCATTTAAAAAGTCCACTGATGCTGCACTAAGTATTGCCATGGTTCGATGCACTATTCAAGTTTTCAGGACTGTTGAAATTGGACCCTATGGCTCAGTATTGTTTGAATTTCATCACCATCTAACCAGTGATGCATATACGGTCAACATTTCTTTTCCCAAACTCCAAATGCAGCACAGGCCAAAGTTTCATTTAATGTTGGGGGGTGGAGGGAAGCAATGTTGCCTTGAAATTCTCTCAGAGAAGCAGGCTGTTGTTTTAGAACAAACAGCAGCTTGTTTCTATCGCTCCTTTGTTTGACAAGTTTGAGCTGGCTAGAAAGGTCATTTATGCCTCAAAGCATCAAATTAACATTTGGAGGACATGAATTTTAAAAATGGCTATTTGGTTCTGCTTTCTGAATTCCTAATGTATGTGCTTTTAAAAAAAAAAAAAAACAAACAACAGACTTCACCGCAACCCAAAAGCGGTCTTTCCACAAGCAAATTATGTCTGTGTCAGCACATGCTGACTATATCTTAATTAAACTTCATTTTTAAACACGAGATTCAAGCCAGTAGGCTGAATTGGTGTCAAGCTCATGGAGCAATGTGGAAGGAAAATTATTGTTTAATTACCACAGGAAGCCTCTTTAGCAGTTTATACAGGACATTAATAAAGGTTTCCTCACCCTTTCTTTAACACAGGTACCAGGACAAAGTGGGGAATCTCTACATGGTCAACTTCTAAGCAGTTCAGTCAAAATATGCAATATGTCAGGAATCTTTTAGAGAGCTACCCTTTTAGAGAGTCTATCCACCCAGACTGATATTGGGTATCTCTGTCTGTTCTCCCCACAACCCTTAAGATCTAAGCAGCTTGTCAGTAGCCTGCTGTACTACAACCACGGTCATTTTAAAAGCTTAAATATGCTTTTCTTAAACATTTTAAAACAAGGCAGCTTATGTGAAGCATTAAAACAATTACATTTTTTTTAAGACCATTTGTCATATTACAGTAGGGACTCAAATACAAACAGCAGAGCAAAAACATGCCACACAGGGAAGCAGACTACCACATCAAACTGTTCCGCAAAGCCTTCACAGAGTACCAGGTTTTGATCTGCCATTTAGAAGTCCAAAGTGTTGGGGCAAAACAGGCCCCTCCAGGGAAGGTTGGCACAACTGAAAAGGCAGTATTCCTAGTAAATAATTGAAAACTAGCCTTGCAAATAAGTCTACAAATGTTTTTAGCCTAAATATTACCAGCCCACCTGTTTCTCTATTTGTGGCACATCTGGAAGCCTGTAAGGCAGCCTGTATGTACCTTCTAATTCATGAAATCTTTACCTACCTGTAGACTGAGGGACAGTGACAATTTACAAGCCTGTGAAGAGAGCTTTCATTTCTCAAGTGCTCTCAGGTAGTTTTTGCTAGCCTTTCCAACCAAACACTAGTCCTCCTGCCCTCTTCAAAGCTTAAACAAGTTTTTTTAGGATAGAAAATTGAAAACCTTCAATTTTCTCCATCTTCAGCTCCAATCCGTGAAAGCAGAACCTGCTTAACTTTCACCACATTTCCTCATTTTGTCTCTCCAGCCTTTTCCTTCTCTTAAGAAAACTGCTAGCGCAACCCATCTTAGCTCAGGACATGACTCAGTTTTGGGTCACAACCTACCAGTGAACACCAGTGTTTCACATTATTGTCTTTATACAATTAATGAGGTGTCTCAAAACTTGAGAAGTTATGTACACTTAAATTACTTTTTTTTTTTTTTGTAAAGAAAAGAAGCCTTTTCCTGCTACAGAATTTTCTCCACACTGACTTACTTAAATTCATCCAAGGTAAGAAAATAAAGCTCTTCTGTGGTCCTTTTGGAGTACTTGAAATCATACTCAAGGTAATCAACTCCAAAAAATGTAGGTGATGAACACATTGTTTATTTGATACCTGCCATGAACACACAGGTCTTTCTGCATGAGAGTCGCTTCCAACACGAGGCTTCACAATTCTTCTGAGAAAGCTCAAGTATCAGCATTCCATGGTGATGCAGACAATGAACTTGTGTGCCAATTCCGGCTTAATTAGTAATATGTACAGAACTGTATGTACAGGCAAAGAACACCCTGCATGGGCATTTGCACTTCAGTAAATTCCTTAGGACTGCCAAAATCAGCAAGTATTTCAGTGTGCTAGAAAGGAAAATAGTGGTTACAGTATGTCCACCTTCACCTGCTAGTGAGGAAGGACAGACCATCAATATATCCTGGTGTAACATAATTAAACTGATTGGAAGCTGTCACCAAGATCGTTCCTTCCATGAACTTGTCAGAAATAGCTATACATCATTTGCAAATCTTTGAGGAAATGAGGGTTATTCAATAGCAAGATTTCTCAAAAGGGCATCGCAAGCTCATCCTTAGGGGTGAGCTAATCCAGGGGTGTTCCTCTACTGAGTCAAAGACACATCTGACTTCCTTTTGTGAGACACTGCCAGTTGTGGAGGTTGTATGCTTCTGGTGCCTCAATAATGTATTCCCAAATTTGCATAGATTGCAATTTATCCTCTCAGGTGTTTTAAAGTAGACTGCTCTATTATCTTCTACCGCAAAAACTGATGAATTCTCCTTATACATGTCCCAGTTTCTCAAATCTAGCAAACATCCACTCAGCCCTGATGCTTTAACAAGAATGACCATGTGCCCTTCAAGACCGCTCCTAAGAAAAAGGGTACTCCAAGATAAAAGATAATGGTAACCCACCCACAGAATACCTCTGGCTGGACAAGATGCCTGCTTTACAAACTTCAAATTTTCTAGGTTTTATAGTTCTGCACAAGTTGCTCTGGCAGGATGACTAAACCAGAATTCTTCCAACAGGATATAAGGCTTCAGATGAACTGAATATCTTCTTACAACCTATCACAGCTTGTCAGAGTAGACATTATAAACATGTCTCCCCTAAGTTTTTTTTTCCTCCTAGACCTTGCTGATTATCCTACATATTTCAAGAAACAGCAATTACTATGAAGTTTATTAACAAGGGCAAATGATCAGGATGTCACAAAACTGTTCTGTATAAGTCAGCCAGAGAAGGGAGAACTGGGCATTCTAGACTTAAGCCTTTAATAGGATGGTTTTCAACTGTTGCTTATGCTTCAAAATGTGGACACCTCTGCACTGGCATCTGTGGAACCCTCAAATTAGGTGTCCATAAATCCACTACTTGCCAACTCACCAGGGGCAAGTGAATCTCACCCCTTGAAAAGAAAAGATACCCATCAGCCTCCCACAGCCTCTCATTTGCATTGTATCTCGCAATTTCTATCTTACCCAAACCTCAGCAGAAGTGAGATAGAACTCCACCTCTCTCATAAGCCCTCTGTACTTGCTGAAGGGCTTGGGAAATCGTTTTACTTGCATTGAGGTTTGACAGGAGAACTGCTGTCTCTTCTCGTATTCAGACCTTGCTGTATTCAAGAGAGCCACCTCTCTCTCAAGCCCTCTGCAAGCACAGAGAGCTTGGGCAAGAGGTGGAGTTGTGCCTCATGCTGAGGTGAGGGGAAGGCAAACACTCTTGCTGTTTCCTGGTATTGCCATACCACCTCCGCCAAGTACAAAGGAGAAAAATCTCTGCATCTCCCCCACACCCTCTGCGGAGGAGAGGAGAACTGCTGACAAAGACAAACAGGCTGGCAAGCCAAACCAGACTTTGTGGAACCGTGCCTCAAATCCAGTCTCATCTTTTAGGGCTGTCCTGTTTAGCCTCATGCGTTCTGCACTCTGTCTACTTTTAAAATATACATACATATTCTGGGTGCCTTGATTAAGTTGTCCCACTTCCTCTCTTCTCCCAATTGTCAACCATCCCTTATTCTGAAACTGGAATATAAGCAATCTGAAAAGTGGGGACAATGAGCAATCTACAGAGAGATGTTTATGTCAAAGGCCAACCTGTCACCATTACTCACTTCTCAGAACAGCTTTAAGGTACTAGATCTTCCTGGTTTCAATTACGCCAAATTCACCACTTCGCAAGCAACCCTCATGTCATTCAGCAAGCCACACAGACTAACTAATTTTAAGTAGCTATGTACTACTGTGACACCTGAAACCAAAGGGCTAATTTCATCTATATATAAACATACTGGTGTCTGCAATACATGGCTCCTTTGAGGTTTGAAAATGTCTTGGGACGTTCTGTGTCTACTCACCAATGGTCGCTAATTTGGAATAAACAGCCTCTCAAATCTATCTTGGCTAAGGTGAGAGAATCTTCCCTGAAATTAATGCATAACTACTATTTTATCCCACTCCAGCTCCTCCACGTACATGGACTAGTCTCGCCTACCTGCTGGTGAGGATGTAGTGATGGACTCAACTTCATGAGTGGTGGAGTTGGAGTGGCTACCTTTTTTATTCAGATAGTTAGGGACACTTATAAGATTGTTCATTATTTTTTACAACTTGAGCTTACGTTGGCTCTCAACTACAGGAAGAATATGAAGTGGTTGCACACAAAGAACTCATTACCTTATTAGTTGCACTGCATACAGAAATCAAACATTTGATGACTCTGGATCCTTGCTTTCTACAAAACTGGTTCTAAGACATTTGGCATCTCACCCTTTTAGAGAAATTAACCACAGCACTAGATTATCTTTAGGCATAGATTATCTTTATCAGACCTTTCCATGTCTTGGTCTTCTCCTTCTGCATGTTGGAAGTATTCTACCCAGACTATCTCAGATTTTCATTCTAACACAGTGGTTCTCAAAGTAGGAGGTAGTTCTCCTTAAAAAAATGTAGACAGTTTCCAGGGAGTCACAAGCATTGTTAAACTGCTTCTAATAAGCACCTTAACTGGGCTTGAAAGCAGAGTTCCAAGGTATCAGCAAACATAGTAAACTATGTGTCCCACTCCTTGTACCCATGAGTTCCACCCCTTCAATTTTTTGCCCCCAGGCTAAATAATGCAGACAGTGCTTGGTGAACAGTACCATCTTGTCTTGCTTTCAGGACATTTGATTTCCTTGCCTTGGGCAGATCCACAGTGCAAGGAGTTTGAGCTATCCTGTACTTGCAAAAATAACTCAATATAACTAATGCTGGCTCACAATGTTCTACTCGCATTTCTAAAAACACAGCTGTGCTTCTCATTTACCAACACATGGACATTTGTTAAGATCAGTAATCACTTCCCATCCCCTCCACACACTTTAATAGGCTTAACAGAGATGTTTTGTTGTGCAGGATTCCTGCACACGTTTTTATTGGTGCAATGTGTTTTCCCCTGCTTAAAGAAAAAAACGAGGCACCTGTTTCCTCAACAGCCTGAAAGATCATTGAGCTTGAGTCACTGCGACAAAGAGACTTTGTATTGCAGGCAAAAGATACTTGATACCACAAGAAGTGACTCCCCTCCACACACAAGTAACTTTAAAAACTGAGGAAAGGAATCTGAAGTCTGCCATCTTGTTAACAGCTGGAGAAATATACATCCCAATATGACCTGCTACAACCGGAGACATGGAGAAAATCGGAGAGCAGACAATATATAAGCAAGATTAAAAATACATTTCATTAAGCAAGACCAGCCCATTTAGTTATAACTGATCTTAGACGAGATAAGGTGGTCTTATTTTGAAACTTTCCAAAAGTAGGAAATCAATGGTGGAGAAGCTTTGCTTAACAAGTTTGTCCAATCTTAGGGTCCTGCTGAACAGCTTTTTGGAATGCCCTTTACCAGCAGAGTGATGTAGCTTCTCTTCTTTCAAATCTAAGTATTAAAAGATCAATTCAGTGAAACTACAAGTGCATTCACTGGCATAGTCTCTTTGGCACGATATACCATTGTGAACTAAGCAGTTTCAGCTTCTTCCCCAACAGTTTTAGATGCTGAGAATTAAATGTCTAAATGTCTTCCTTCCCTTAGAAAGGGATATCCAATGCCCAGGGTATCCAGTGCCCTGCCGGACTGCTGCTGGCAGGGTGGGAGGAGGACAAAAGTGATTTTTGCCCCTCCGTCCTCCTTTTTACATTTTTTCCTCTAAATGGGCATTTGAGCCCATCTACAGGAGTTGTACCGGCAGGGGTTGACCTAGGGCCAGAGAGGCCACAGGATTTCTCCTATCCTGGCCAATCCTCTCCTCTACCCGCCCATCAGAGCACCCCCTTTTCCCTCCTTCTGAGGCTACATTTGTGACCTTGAGAAGCAGCCAGCGTGGTTCTTTCTGTAGCATCTGTGAGGGAATGGGGGTGAGAAAGCAGATCTTGGGGTCCCCCTCCCAAGATTGTAGCACAGTCTATGGCCTCGGGAGGGGGACTCCGAACACTCCTATGTTCCCTGGGATGCTCCCAGGGACCACAGAATTACTCTCTCAGGATATCAAACACATATAAAGAAAGGGCTTTGCCATCAGATATATATTTATACTTTTATAGGGATTGAAGAAACCCTTTGCTATTCATGACTACTGATGACAATTTATTTCTGAAATTTCTGGCCCTTTAATGTCCAATCAACATTTTCAGGGCAGCTTACAAAAAATTCAGGAACTGGGAATGCTCTTGTCCCCTTTTCCCTCTTGCCTGTGGCATGGACTCTGGATGTCAGGTAATGTAGTACCCTGGTATTTTCACATATAAGTTCTCTCTCGTCAAAAGCCTAAGCTTTGTAAAAATACCAGATTTTAAGATTTGTCTCAATTTGGTAGACATGGCCAAATCAACCACTTATCTGTTTTTACATTATTGTTACCTGGCCAGATCCCCTGGGATAGGAAATACTGAAATGTAAAACACCCTAATCATCTGGACAAGACATTTCCAAACTTTCCAACTGATTCAATATTATTTGAATCATTTTATTTTATTTTATTTGAATATATTGTCGTTAATGACAGTTCCCTGGAGGATGTACGCAAATGACTGTGCACTGGCAACATGAACAGGGTATTTCATGCAGCCTTTAAAGCAGGGGTGGGCAACGTGCAGCCCCCATGGCCTTTAGTGCAGCCCCACCATCCCTGCTGCCCCCCGCACTGCTGAAATTTAGCAGAGCAACAGCAAAAAATTTGGCAGTTTGCCTCCAAAATTCAGCAGCAAACCACAATGGAGACTCAAAAGTGCCAAATTTAGCTTGTTTCAAGCTAAATGTGGCCCCTCTGAGTCTCCGTAGCAGTTTGCCACTGAAGTTGTCCCCCCTGCTTTAAATGAAGTTGTTCAACAACACAAATAGACAATACCACTTGAGCACTGCGTATACTGACTAGCCAACGTACACATCACTGCTTAGAAACGATGCATATTGCCTGGACAATGTACAACACAAATTCACATTCCCCAACATCCATTGACTACTAGTCATTTTGACTGGGCAATGTGCAAATCCTGTTGAAGCTGTCATTTTGTTTGCACTCCATGTCCTAATATAATTTACTGAGCCAAACACAGTCCATTAGCTACATACTGTACCATATACTTGGCAACCCCTCTTTTCCATTTTTTTTTAATCCCAGGCAAACCAGCAAACATAGCAGGCTTCTCAAACTCCCACAGGGCAATTATTAGGGATGGATAAGCCCCCATCTCAATTTGGAATGGGTTCCAGTCAAAAATAATTAAATGTAAGTAGTTTAATTTGAGCCCATACCAAATTATGGAAGGGTATCTTGCACTCTTGGTATCACTGACCAGGTCAGTGGTATCATGACCAGGTCAGAGTGCTTCCTCTCAACTCACCCATGTCCCTGAATCTCTCCCCAGTGGGAGATTGTGAAAGGCCTCCATTATGCCCTAGAAAATTGCTCTAGCAGTGTCTTGACAGTCAGGAAACTCTTGGATAGGTATTAGGGCTCTAAATCACCAGTTCGCCATATCAGTTACCACCAAGTTAGTTTAATGCAAAAGGGAGGGGGCAATGGCAGTAGCAAGGCAGACTGGTGACTGGGAGAACCCATTCTGAACGTTGGAAGAGTTTGGGCATGACTTCTAATGGATTTAGGGGGTTGAAAACTGGGAAAAACTAGTTTGTCCCAGCACTTTGCCACATCACTAGTGACCAGAAATGGCTGGTGGGTTGCATTTGGCTTCGTGGGTCACAATTTGTGCAGGCCAAGCAAAGTACTTTCCATTCTATATGCAACTGACTTGTTAATGCTATAGTGTAACACTTTGAAAAGCACGCTACTTTTTAGGTGATGGAAACCCTTGGATACTTGTAGCATTCTTTTAAACCAGAGGTGGGGAAACCCACATCCGGGGTTGCATGCCAGCAGGGGGTGGGGCCACAACCCAGAGGGCATGGCCACTCATTACTAGCATGTAGCTCCTTGACGTAACAGCCCATACCCGCCCCCCCGCCACACACACTCATATACACATCAAATTTCATACAGAAGACACAAAACACCAAATACCCCCTCCCCAAAATACTCTCACTGCACAGAAATTAGGCATTTTGAAACTGTTCCACTGGCAGCAATAGAGGCTTTTTAAGAGCCTGATTGCAGCATGGTGGAGGAGGGGCGACTGCAGGGAAAATCTCTTATCTCTGATTGGAGATAAGAAATTTTCCCTGCCTGGGGTAACCAAACTGTACCTTTTATATTTCACCTCTGCAATCATACTGTACCTTTTATCTCTCACCTCTGCAATTCATGTTACCATCATACGGACATAAAACGTATCTACACATTCTTATTTTTCATCAGCTGTCCTTTCCTCTTGAAAGCTATGCAATAGAGCATGTACACAAATCTGGGTCACAAAGATGAAAGGAACTTGTTTAACTATTCATGTTTGAAATCGGCAAGCAAAGCAAACTTTGTTTCAGCAGTGAAACGAATCCCAATTTTGAAGCTTGCTGTGTTATACAAATGTCTTATTTGTACCATCAACTTTTACAACATAATGTTCTTCTAATCAAATTAGAAAGAAACAAGGAAGATCAAATCATGAGTGCAAGTTTTCTTGTTTTTATGTCTGGAAAGTTCAACCAATCCTAATCTGGGTTGCCTTCTATCTTAAACTTGTGCAGGCGTCATACTGGGATGGGTGGGAATGCAAAATAGCATAGTACATTCTAACCAAGAAGTGAACGCTCAAAACCCACAGAACAAACAATTCCTCTCCCAGTGTTCCAGAACACACAACTCTCTCGTCATCAGAGCTTACACTTATTAAATGTTTTTTTGACCCCTTTGGGATCCACCCTTGTGGAAGCCCTAAAGAGCAGTACTTGAAATCAGACTTCTAGTGTGTGCATTTCCCAAAGTTATTTCAGAAAAAATATGGCACCATGCATACAGATTAAGACCATCAGTCAGCAGTATTTCAGGGAGAGAAGACAAAAGTGCCAAATTCAAACAAAGTTTCTGTAGAAAAGCCATAAAGAAACCAAAACCGCATTTCGAGTTCAGCTACAGCAGAAGAAATTGCAGTCTCACTCCTCCTGCCATGCCAGCCTGCGTGTGTATATGCGTATGTGTGTGTGTGTGCGTGCGCATGCGCGCGAGTACGCCACACACACATACCCGCCTGCCGGGCCGCCAGCCAGCCTACACAATGCCCCTCCCATCTACACTGTCAGTCTGGCCTGGCCCTCAGCTGAACTGCCTTGCTGACGTCAGCTGGCGACTGAGGCAGCATTCCTAAACAGTTCAGATAAACCCACTGGTGGGAAGCTTAGAAAGCTCTCAGCTGTAGTGAAGAAAGCAAGGTTTGGCTTGAAGCCAGACTACTGAGCTCAGCATTTTGTAATGTACTTCCTTTTTGCTTAACAGCTTGCATAATGCCTCAGCCAATTCCACCTTTAACCCTCTCTTTACCCAATCCAAAACAAAGTGTCAAGGGCTTTATTTACATCAGGGAACACTAGACAATGCACAACGGGCGCAATCCATCTGGAGTAGAAGCACTTTTAAGTCATCCTTACTTTAAAGGAGTAAGATTTAAAAGCACCTATTTAACTCTCCTATTCAAATGAGCGTGATTCTTAAACATTCCTATGGCATGATCCCAAAGTTATTAAAGGACTTCTAAGAGATTCAACAACACCACCAAAAAGGAATGCTAGCTGAGGCTAGTGCATCAACTGCACCCCTTCCAACAAGAAGAAAAGGTGGAAGACAACAGAAGAAGCCAATGCGGCTTCACAAAAAGCTTAGAGATGACCTGGAAAAAACAAAACACCACACATAAAGGAAGTGGAAGGAAGGACAAGCAATAATGGAAGAGTACAGGCAGATAGCACAGAATTGCAGGGATGGCGTCAGGAAGGCTAAAGCTGAGAAGGAGCTGAGGTTAGTGAGAGATGCTAAAAACAAAAAAGGCTTTCTTCAGATACGTGCATAGTAAAAGACAGAGGAAAGAAATGGTGGTTTAACTATTAAATAAGGATGGCAACATGATAACAGATGACAAAGAAAAGGCAGAAGTGCTCAACTCCTACTTTGGCTCAGTCTTCTCCCAAAAGAGGGTCTATGACCCCCCTGGCAAAGGCGAAGTACAGGCTGAAGGGGCAGGATTACAGCTTGAGATCGATAGGCATATGCTCAAGGAACACCTAATTACTTTGAATGAGTTCAAATCTCCAGGGCCAGATGAACTGCATCCTAGAGTAATAAAGGAACTGGCAGAAAAACTCTCAGAAACACTGTCTATTAATTCTGAGAAATCATGGAGGACGGGTGAAGTGCCAGATGATTGGAGGAGGGCTAATGTTGTCCCTATCTTCAGAAAGGGCAAAAAGGAGGAACCTGGGAACTACAGACCAGTCACTCTGACATCAATCCCTGGGAAAATTCTGGAGCAGATGATAAAGCAATTCATCTGTAAGCACCTTGAAAACAGTGTAGTGATTACTCGAAGCCAACATGGATTTGTCAAGAACAAATCCTGCCAGACGTATCTGATCTCATCTTTTGATCTGGTAACCTCCTTGTGGACTGTGGGAATGCTATGGACATAATATACCTCGACTTCAGCAAAGCTTTCGACAAAGTGCCCCATGAAATCCTCATGAGCAAATTAGCTCAAACTGGGCTAGATGAGACAACAATCTGGTGGATCCACAGTTGCTACAGAATCAGACTCAAAGAGTGCTTATCAATGGGATCTTCTCAAACTGGGGGGAGGTAATGAGCAGGGTACCAGAGAGCTCAGTCCTGGGCCCAGTGCTCTTCAACTTTTTTATTAATGACTTGGAGGAGGAGGTGCAGGGAATGCTGATCAAATCTGCAGATGACACAAAATTGGGAGGGATAGCTAATATCCTGGAAGACAGAAACAAAATTCAAAGTGATCTTGATATGCTGGAGTGCTAGGCAGAAAACAGAATGAAATTTAATAGGGATAAATGCCAAGTTCTGCACCTAGGAAAAAGAAACCAAATGCACAGTTACAAGATGGGCGATACTTGGCCCAACAGTACTATAAGCGAGAAGCATCTTGGAATTGTTGTCGATCACAAGCTGAATATGAGCCAACAATGTGATGTGGTTGCAAAAAAGGCAAATGCTCTTTTGGGCTGCATTCATAGAAGCATAGCTTCCAAATCGCGTGAAGTACTAGTTCCCCTCTACTCAGCACTGTTTAGGCCTCATCTGGAGTATTGTGTCCAGTTCTGGGCTCCACACTTTAAGAAGGATGTAGACAAACTGGAGAGGGTTCAGAGGAGGGCAACGAAAATGATCAGGGGACTGGAAACAAAGCCCTATGAGGAGAGACTGAAAGAACTGGGCATGTTTAGCCTTGAGTACTGAGACAGAAGACTGAGGGGAGATAGGATAGCATTCTTCAAGTACTTGAAAGGTTGTCGCAGAGAGGAAGGCCAGGATCGCTTCTCGATCATCCCAGAATGCTGGACATGGAATAATGGGCTCAAGTTACAGGAAGCCAGATTCTGGCTGAACTTCAGGTAAAACGTCCTGACTGTTACAGCAATACAACAATGGAACCCATCACAGAGGGAGGTAGTGGGCTCTCCCACACTGGAGGCATTCAAGATGAAGCTGGACAGCTACTTGTCAGAGATGCTTTGACTTGGATTCCTGCAGTGAGCAGGGGGTTAGACTCGATGGTCTTATAGGTTCCTTACAACCCTACTATTTTATGAAGTGAAGAACACATTAGCTCAGAAGCCTTTCCCTTTAGATGATATTTTTTGTCTGTTCAGAGATACATTACATTTTCCCCATTACACAGGGAAAAATCTGACATGAATCTGGTCAGGAAAACCTCCTTCGCTGAGTCAAGTATCCAGGAAAGGAGTTGTGTATCTGTCATATTCTCACCTCCTCTTTCCCCCTCCTTTTGATCCCAAGTGAGCATCAATGCTCACATTCCCAGGTGTTTGATGGTGGGCATGACAAATATGTCCCTCACTTTCCTACCCCACCCCCACCCATCTCACAGGGTTTAAATTAGGAACCATCCCCTACTGAGCAAACCGCCTCTTCCAGGACATCAAAAGGGACCCATGCTAATTATGTTTAAGTTGGCCTACTGTTACTTAGATCTAAAGTTTAGAATCTAGCTGAATAGAATCTATGTGGGGATAATAATACTGACCTAGCTTACAGGGCTGTTGTAAGGATTACAACTAGATAATGCATGTGAAGGCCTATGAACACCTGAAAGTGCTACACAAATATTAAGTATTACTATGCTGCTTGTCACAGTTTCTTCTTCCTTTACACTTTTTACTCCCTATTCCTAGCCTTGATAAAGTCCTTAACACGGACCTTAGGGGGACAGTGTTGACTGCTTGTTCGGTCATTCATTCAAAGCATTTATACCCTGTTCTTTAGCCAAAAAGGCTCCCAAACCAGCTTACTGATCAATAAAAACAAGACATTCCCTGCTCTCAAGTTAACAAACTAAAAAGACATAATGCAAAAGGAAAAAGGAATGGGAAGGGAAAAGGAAAATCTCGAGCCCAGTACTGTCAACACTGACTGGCAGCTCCAGGGTTTCAGACAGGAGTTTTTTCAACCATCCCTGGAGAAACTTTGGATTGAACCTGGGATCTTCTGTATGCAAAGCATGTGCTCTACCACTGAATTACAGACCCTCCTCAAAAGCAGGCAGCACCTTGGCCTTGTTCCCAAAGGAGGAAAAGTGTTTTGTTCTATAACCCCTCCACCCAATCTAATATAAGATATCATGAATGAAGATGGAGAGGAGGAGAGGGAAGAGAAAGATGAGCATTTCATCCACGATGAGCAAGCATATTAGAAGCATGCCTTAATGTTCAAATAGAGTTAATGCTTTATGGTCAGCATAGTTAATGGCAATCAGATAGAAGGGCTTTGCCATTACTGGCATTCAATTGTTTACTTTAACAGGCTGTGTTCAACTACATTGCTATATTAAAATTACCTTCCCAAGTCAGATGAAAGTCAATCTGATCCAACATCCCAACTCCAACACTGGCTGCCTCTTGAGAGGCTGGGCATGAAGACAATAGTCATCTTCTATTGTTACGGTTCATATGCCATGAACACAAGCCTGATCTGTGGCTTGTAAAATATCGAAAGTCAGTTCTGAAAGCAGGTTACATAACGAATACAATCAGCCTCACACTTTAGACCTCCTCCACCCTCTGAGGCAAGGTTGGCTGCAAATAGAAACAGATCCTTCTTGGCTGTGGCACCACTGGTGGCACTTCATGTTACCTATTTATCTGGCCCTGTCTTATGATGTTCAGGTACCAGTTGCAGATGTTGCTGTTCACCCAGGCTTTTTGCTAGATTTTGTTTTATCTCGCTGAAGTTTTAAACAGTAGCAGAGAGCCCAATCTACATTAATGTTTACTTTTTGTGATCTGTTGCCATAGTGCTATTGTTTTAATTTTTGATGTGAAGCACCACAGAGACCATGCTTGAGAAGCTAGGTACAAGTATTTTTCAAGGAGTACATAATAACATCAATCCCAGGGACAAGACAGTAATGCATAACAGCTAAGAATTCAGGGGTGGAGGGAATCAGGATTTTGACATATCTTCTTACTGAATAGCTACAAATCAGAATCCTAGTTTCCAAAATTCTTGACAGTCTGAGCTGTAGTATTCCTAATTACCATTATAAAGTTTAATTAGAATGTTATATATGTATGTATGTATGTATGTATGTATGTTAATAATGCAAACAAAAAATCCCATCAAGTACATTTTAAGGTAATAGCTTTTTGGAGCACAGAAGGGCAAACTCCCTAAATATTTGGAAGCCATTCATACAAGTCATTATTACACAAACTGTCAACACAAAACCAAGTAAGTAATCTGCAGAATCCCCTAGAAAGTTGATTTTACCTACTATAAAGTGCTTTTGAGAAATGGAATTCATGTAGTATTTCTGAAAAAGTGGATCAGTTTAATGCTTCTGAATGCCCAGAGCTATTTATCTGAATGCATTTTCCCCACAGATACGATAACTGTAACAACACACATCTATTATTCCCTGAGATTCAGTATATTCAACACATAATGCGTATCAGGCATAGTTACAGTCCCCACAGCAAACGTAACTTAGATTTTGACTTGTGGCCTCCAACTTAGTTAGGAAGCCTTCGTACATTTTAGAGGGGAGGGGAAGAATAGAAACAACTTCCCTAGCTAATGTGCTTACTTGCTACATCACAGCAGGATTAATTAAAATTCAACGGTCACATTAAACCTATCAGTGATGATGGAGGGGTAAAAGGCTACTCCCCGTATAACCATCTCCAAATATTTTCAAGGTTCACCTGCCTGGGACTGGGAGGGCAGCCTTGACCTGGCACAGTCATGTGAAAAATTGACTTTGTGGGCCAACAATATGTCTTGATTCTGTTGCTTTTTTGCATTTCAGCCGCTTTTCATCATTGAACTTATACATTACATTTTTATTTGGGGTGGGGTGCTTGTTCGCTGAACTGAGTTTTGGAAAGAAGGGATAAAAGTATTTTAAAATGAAACCACTCTGCAGGATACTTTTAAGCACTATACCTTCAGCAGCATCAATGCAAGTGGAAAAGCAGAAAGCTCAAACAAACTTGACCTACAAACCAATCAATAAATACTGGGCTGCAGAGGGTTGGGTGGGATGGGGAAGGAAGGAGTATGAGTATACAGTTTGAAAACAATGTGGTTAAGCCTGAAAGATCTCATTTGGAAACAGAGCAATCCTACTTGAAGAGCAATCTTACTTTGAGTAATCAAAAAGCAATCAGTAACATTAGATATATATCTAAAAAAATCAATAGGAACCATTAGATGGCTATTTGATATGACTGGCTTTCCATGTACGTCCCTAGTTGTAGCCTACATAGCTGAAATGTTTGACCTAAGGTCTGCTTCCTAGAGTCCTTACAAAAAGTGATTAATCACAAACAAATGGCTCCTTAAGTCTTCAAAAGATTTTCAATATGTTTTCAGGATTTAAAGATTTTATATCCTGATGTAAAAATAGGAGCACTTAAGGTAGTTTTATTATTTCATAGGACAGACCTTGAGAGTAGATTTATCCAGATTTATATCCCAACTTCCTTTTTAGGGAGCTCAGGAGAGCAGACATGGTGTTATCCATTCCATTTTACTCCTTACTTTGGGACAGAGAAATATGCCCATCCTAAAGTGATGAATTACCAGCATTTGTGTAATCATGTATTATTCAAAACTCAAAACATAAACTTATTATGGACTCATGAACTTTTAAGTTAGGTCATAGAGGGCTCAAGATTAGCTAGGATTTATCTAGACCAATCAGTTCTACAAAGCTGTGTGTGAAGCACAGGATAAATGTGTGTGTGTGGGGGGGGGCAGACTAGCGATACATATTTAGAAAAATGCAGCCTGCCATGATCCATCATGTTATTGATTACCATCTGTCAGGGATGCTCTGACTTGGATTCCTGCATTGAGCGGGGGGTTGGACTCGATGGCCTTGTAGGCTCCTTCCAACCCTACTATTCTATGATTCTAAGTTTTAGATTGGAACTGGTTTAAAAAGTGTAGAAGAAATTCATCTTTGTAGCAGATGGCATAGAATCAGAGTAGAGCAGTGGGAAAATATACAAATGCTCATCCTATCCTCAATTGCTCAATATCCTCAATAAACAACCTTAGTTTGCATTAAATATTGTACACCTTGAGTCACTGACCAGGTTGCAGATCCATCTCTCATTCAGGGGTTGTCATGCAGCTTGTTCACACAACACGACAGCCTGCTGTGGGTCATTTAACTGATGGGGAGGCGGTGGCACATCCTTTTGAATATGCAATTCCCACTCAGGGGTTGTTGTGTTGTGAGGACATGGTGAGCATAGGATATGCAACGGTTGAACAACCTTTGCATAACTCATGGTCGGGTCATGTGAACAGGCCCACTGACTATATGAGCTACCAATCTGATCCAGTAACTTGAAAATAGTAGCCATTATGAGGGACTAAAGGCATTACGCCCTGATGCTTTATGCCACAATTTTCTGTGATGCGCTGTGCTATAACTTTCCTTCTTCCCTACCTCACTACAGCTAGGAGGGCTGGGGGAACACAGCAGCACTGAAACACAATCCCCCTATGCATTGCCAGCATGAGGTCTTCTGCCTTTGTGCCTCTTTATGCAACTGTCTTGCTTGAACTCGACCCTTGCATTGGTCTTACTAGCTTGTTGCTACCCAGGTTTTGAAGTTTTAGACCCTTGACCACATGCGCTCTCTCACAGTGCCATGCTAAAACGGAACCTTATGACACGTACCATTAAGTGTTTCTATACAGCAGTAATAATAATAATGATGGGGATGGTAGTCCAAAGTACCTGGAGAATTGCCTATCCCTGCCCACAGCCCATCATTCTGTGCTCTTCTGAGCTTTAGCTTCACTCACCGTACTAAGTTGTCAAGGGTTCATATTAATCCACGTCTGATTTGTAACAATGTAACTTGAACAGTATACTACTTTTAATTTCACATTACTGTTAACTAGCTTATTTTCTGACAACTAGTAACAAACTACGGAACACCTGAGACTAGGTGTTTCATTACTATATTTGGATCCTGCTTTACAGAACGTTATAGAACATTACAGGAAAAGCAGACTACTTTTCTGTCAGTTCACACTGAAGAACCCTCTTTACTAATACATCTTGCAAACAAAACAATAAATTAAAAATGCTATCTGAGAGGTGTACTCTAAGGGGAGAACACTGACAACTTCTTTGAGAAGTATTAACATCAGCACTTACCACTCATTACTGAGGAGCTAGAATTCTACCAAGTCTCTATTCTGCGACCACCACAGGTTTGGATATATGAGACGCAAGGGAGATAGAATGTTTCCACCATTAAGACCTATTACTGAAGGTCATTAGCCATAAAGGAGCAATCATGAGTCAAAATGCTCATAAAGTCTAAAACTGTGGGCACACAGAAAGGAAATTTCTGTGTAAAACCCCTTACATCACATGAGGTCCACATGTGACCCTCACAGGCCTTCAGTGTGGCCGATGCAGGTACTCAAGCCACTGCTGCATTTCTCCCTCACCCTCAAATTACACCTCACAAGCTTGCCACTTTGCTGTTCAGTGGGTTGGGGAGAGCATGATTTTCCTGAGGATGGCATGTTATGTGAGAATGACCCTTCCCCACAAAAATCATGCTCCCTCCAGCCCAAGTATCTGTTTGGTGGAGGGGAGAGCACAACTGTGAAAGCAAGGATGGTGTGAGGGGAGAAGTAACCCTCCCAATGCACCAGTCCATCCCATGAAGGGGGGGGGCAGTGCACCTCCCCGTACACAGCCCCCAACCCACCATTGGGTTGGGCCACACCCACCAGCACATGGCTCTCTCTTTACATAGCTGTACACAACCATAATATAAATAACGTGGCTCCACGTTTATTACAAGTCTCTGCTGTATAATGTGTACTAAGAAGTGTCAGCACTGAAGAATGGGCACATACTGGATTGGGGTGGAAGCAGTATTGGTATTCTATAGTTTCATGCCACTTCTGAAGACAGGTTTCTCCTGTCCCAAATAAAGATGGACAGTCTTGAAAGCATCTCTCAGTTACAGTAGAGACAGTACCTGTCATTCAGAGAACAGTATACAGCCTAATAATTCAATATTCTGACCAATTTTTATAATTTATTTGTATATTTATGTCATGTAACAGCAAAAATGCAGAGTGGGTTCCTCACAACCTAAGTGGGGATTTCTACTTGGTGACACCTCCTAGCATCCATCTACAGCAGGAGAGGGGAACCTTTGGCTCTCCAGTTATTGCTGGGCTCCCATACCCAACAAGTCCAGCCATCTATTACCAATGGCTAAGAGATGAGTGTTGTAGTCCATTATCAACTGGAGGGACACAAGCTGCCCACCCCAATCTCCTCTTTTCATCCCAATTCCTTCACAAAAATGCCTGAAGCAAAGAAGCTTTTTGCCCAGAAAGCTCAAGAGCAGTCTAGATTCTGAGTTGGATTCATAATTTGTCTCTTTCTATCTGTGGAGGCTTCTAATCACAGAGCATTTCCACTGGTGGAACAGGGGAGGAGGTGATTTTCACCAATTCCTTGCAGCCTCCACCCCCCATGCCTGCTGAAAAAACTATTCCAGAAGATTCGGAAACATTCTAGAACAGTGTGGTAGACAGTGCTGGGGGAGGTGAGAAAGGGCAAAAATCACCCACCCCCTCAGTGGCCACTGTACTGAGCAAACACTGGATCCAACCCCCTTTGGGGGGGGGGGAAGAGCAGTGCAATTATAAGGAAGTGATGATGGTAACAACTGGCTTCTGTTTAAACCCAGGTGCAAAGGTACCAGAACGGGAGTGAATGGGGTGAGATGGCTTGGACACTCATTGCCAGGGTGAGTCTGCCCCCCCTCCAAATAATCACTGAAGTTCAATCACTGCCAGAGCCTCTGAAGAATGTGTCAGGGACTTTAGTCACATGAGGACTTGAATGGTTTGGGAGCAAGTATGTATGATCATACAGAATTTGCAAAATATCTACATAGGAATAATAGTATAAACTGTAAAAATCCCTTGTTCAGACGATCATGAATATATAATTACAATTGTAATTTAAACTGACCTGACAGCCTTTTTAGTCAGCCAACTCAAAGATAGAGTTCCTAATGCTTTACTATTGTCATACTGAAATAGGCATCTGTTTTCTAGTACTACTCATTTATAGTTATACAGCAGACCACCACTGTGATCTTTCTAGACTAGATCTTTGGTTTACCCAAGAAGCAAGGCTGGAGCGGGGGCGGGGCGGGGATAAAAGTATTTCCAGTCCCTAGGCACTAGACTTGAGTTTCTAGAAGCCTGGAATTTATCCAAACCTGCCTAAAGGACCAGCTCACTTTACCCTTTGAGCCTGAAAGTAGGAAATTTTGTCAGCTGCTCTCACGTAAACAGCTGACTGGTCTAACAGAAAATCCTTTCATGCTGACTCAAGTGTGAAACCCATCTTGTTAAAAAAAAAAAAACACCCTCCACTGTTATCATGGGGAAGAGCAACAATTTAAGCATTGAGTAAAATGAGTCAGACCTGAAATTATCCACAATGCAACAGCCAGCAAAAATTCCAACAGTTAAGCATTAGAGAAGCAGAATTTGGGGGGAACTTAAACATTCAGAAAGCAACAAAATGCAGGCATCAAGCCCATGTCGGCATTTAATAGCTTCGCAAGAACCTTGAGGTGTTTATTCAAGTTTCTCTGTATGTGAACTTGTATCATGAACATTTCCCGCTGCCAGCAATAGTTTGGAGTATATAGGCAGTTCGTGCTAGGCTTTAAAGCCCCAGTCCAGCAGCCCTTCAGGTCTGTGGCAGCTCCTATGTCAGAAAAGGCTCCTCCGTTGATTTCTGTACTGCCAATCACTCCCGCATGCATATGGAACTGTCCTGTGTTCACAGGAGACATCTGTGGTCATCAGCCCTCATCAGAACTTGGGACAGAGTTATGATCTATTTTTAAAATCAGTTACCATAGTTAACTTTGCTTCCGATGTCTCTTTCAAGATTTACTGCACTTTGCCTAGTCTCATATCAATACAGATCAATCATCGTTTGAATATTTTTGGTTTGTTCGCAGGAGGTAGCTTCATTTTCACCAAGAAAAATGGGCAAGAAATCAAAGCAGAACATCGTGGTCTATACATTGAAACAATTTCTCACAAAGGGAAACCAAACACCACTCTGATTTCTAGAATGGGTTCCCACACTGTAAGAAGCTGCTGTAGGGTTAGGCTTGCTTGCCTCCAAATATACAGATCCAGTCCTGCAAAGATGCCAAGTACTGAAGCCTAGTCGCTTGTATATTTGCACAGCCATTTATATCTGTTTTATTCTAGTCACTATGAGCCAGCAGCAGAAACCCATTTGTGATATACCAAAGTAGTACTGATTTCAGTTCACAATGGGGACATTACATGGTTAAGTACCACCTACTGCTGTTACTAAACGCAAGAGACAGGAACACCCACATGGCAGATATGAGTACATCTAAACACCCACATGTCGTATGGACAGTGCTTTCTAGGGCACTTTCTTCCCCAACCTGGTGCCAGAATTATAGGTGCTGCAGCCCAACATATCCAGAAGGCACCAGTCTGGAGAAGGCTGAGCTAGGCATTGTCCAGTGGAAGTTAAGCACTTCATTCCCACTGAATGAGCCATATTCATGCATATACTTAACCCTCCCATTAAGAACAATGGAACTTTAAAATGCTTAACTTGGCTGGACTGTGCCCTTTGTAATTTCTGATTGGATTATCTGATTCAGAAATAAATTCCAGAAGCTTCAGAGGCATTCGAGTTTGGATATTTATTTCAGGATTCCGACCTTTCCGACATCACACCATGTGCCAGTCACTTTATTACCATCCCAAACCACTCTAACCAATGCAACAGAAAAGAACAGCTGTCAGATATTGTCCAAGTTCTGTACAACATCCTAAGGTTCTGAGAACTTCTCTTGTTCACAGAACAAGCTGAAACATGCTGATGTACACATGTCTCTAATTTAACATCTGAAAGTGCAGAACTCAAGAAGCCACCAAATATTTAATATCCAAGGTTACAAAATATTTAGGATAAACCATAATAAAAGTCTTAACTGCAAAAACTAAGTTTTTTTAATAAATTCCACACTATAAAGGGTTTTTTTAAAAAATAAACCACACGAAAACTTCATTTTTTGGATGAAAATGATTCTTAACTGGGGTCAACACAGCTGATGTAGTATACTGCTTCTTCCTGGAAAAGGAGAATGTCAAATTATGTTGTCAGTGAAAAAGGCCAATAGCTAGTTTGTAATTAAATGGGATTTCATCCTTTGTTTTTACATTTCCCATGTAATACAAATATGTGCTCAATAATTGCTACTAGTGAACGTTTAAATTATATTGCCCAAACTTTTTTTTTAAACATAGAAGGCCTATCCTCAGATGTACAGTATGATCTGTTCAACAGCCATTAACAGTATAATCCGATACAGGTCTACTCAGAAATCCCAATGAGTTCCATGGAGTTTACTCTCAGGTAAATGGGTACACCCCTTCATGGATCACTGCCTTGTTGTGGCGAAGGGGCTTGCGTAACTCAGTGAAGCCATAAGCTATGCCGTGCAGGGCCACCCAAGACGGACAGGTCATGGCAGAGAGTTCTGACAAAATGTGGTCCACTGGAGAAGGAAATGGCAACGCACTCCAGTATCCTTGCCAAGAAAACCCCATGGAACGTATCACAAGGCTAAAAGAGATGACGCCGAAGATGAGCCCCTCAGGTCGGAAGGTGTCCAGTATACTACTGGGGAAGAGCAGAGGGTATTTCCAAGTAGCGCCAGAAAGAGTGAAGCGGCTGGGCCAAAGCTGAAAGGACACTCAGCTGTGGATGTGTCTGGTGGTGAAAAGAAAATCCGATGCTGTAAAGAACAATATTGTTTAGGAACCTGGAATGTCAGATCAATGAATCAAGGTAAGCTGGAGGTGGTCAAACATGAGATGGCAAGATTGAACATCGACATCATGGGAATCAGTGAACTAAAATGGACAGGCATGGGCGAATTTAATTCAGGTGACCATCATATCTACTATTGTGGGCAAGAATCCCTTAGAAGAAATGGAGTAGCACTCATAGTCAACAAACGGATGGGAAAAGCAGTACTGGGGTACAATCTCAAAAACGATAGAATGATCTCGGTACAAATCCAAGGCAAACCATTCAGCATCACAGTAATTCAAGTCTATGGCCCAACCACTGATGCCGAAGAAGCTGAGGTTGATCGGTTCTATGAAGACCTACAACACCTTCTAGAACTAACACCAAAAAAAGATGTCCTTTTCATCATAGGGGATTGGAATGCTAAAGTAGGAAGTCAGGAAATCACTGGGATAACAGGCAGGCATGGCCTTGGTGCACAAAATGAAGCAGGACAAAAGCTAATAGAGTTTTGCCAGGAGAACACGCTGATCATAGCAAACACTCTTTTCCAACAGCACAAGAGGCGACTCTACACATGGACATCACCAGATGGTCAATATCGAAATCAGATTGATTATGTCCTTTGCAGTCAAAGATGGAGAAGCTCTATGCAGTCAGTAAAAACAAGACCTGGAGCTGACTGTGGCTCAGACCATGAGCTTCTTGTTTTTTTTATTTATTTATTATTCAATTTATTAATCGCCCATCTGGCTGGTCACCCAGCCACTCTGGGCGATGTACAACATACAATAAAACAATAAACAATTTCAGCTTAAATTGAAGAACGTAGGGAAAACCACTAAACCATTCAGGTATGACCTAAATCATATCCCTTATGAATATACAGTGGAGGCGAGGAATAGATTTCAGGGATTAGACCTGATAGACAGAGTGCCTGAGGAACTATGGACGGAGGTCCGTAACACTGTTCAGGAGGCAGCAACGAAATCCATCCCAAAGAAAAAGAAATGCAAGAAAGCCAAGTGGCTGTCTGATGAGGCTTTATAAGTAGCTGAGGAAAGAAGGGAAGTGAAAAGCAAGGGAGAAAGGGGAAGATATACCCAACTGAATGCAGAGTTCCAGAGAATAGCAAGGAGAGACAAGAAGGCCTTCTTAAATGAACAATGCAAAGAAATCGAGGAAAACAATAGAATGGGAAAGATTAGAGATCTCTTCAAGAAAATTGGAGATCTCAAGGGAACGTTTTGTGCAAAGACCGGCATGATAAAGGACAAAGAAGGCAGGGACCTAACAGAAGCAGATGAGATTAAGAAGAGGTGGCAAGAATACACAGAAGAACTATACAGGAAAGATCTGAATGTCCCTGATAGCCATGATAGTGCGGCCACTGAACTTTAGCCGGACATCCTCGAGAGTGAAGTCAAGTGGGCCTTAGGAAGCATTAGTAACAACAAAGCTAGCGGAGATGACAGTATTCCAGCTGAGCTATTTAAAATCCTAAAAGATGATGCTGTTAAAGTGCTGCATTTGATATGCCAACAAATTTGGAACACTCAACAATGGCCGCAAGACTGGAAAAGGTCAGTTTACATTCCAATTCCAAAGAAGGACAACGCCAAAGAGTGTTCAAACTACCGCACAATTGCGCTCATTTCACATGCCAGCAAGGTGATGCTCAAAATCCTACCAACTAGGCTTCAGCAGTATGTGAACCGAGAACTACCGGAAGTACAAGCTGGGTTTTGAAGAGGCAGAGGAACTAGAGATCAAATCGCCAACATTCGCTGGATCATGGATAAAGCAAGAGAATTCCAGAAAAATGTCTATTTCTGCTTCATTGACTATGCTAAAGTCTTTGTGTGGATCACAACAAACTGTGGCAAATTCTGAAAGAGATGGGAGTACCAGACCACCATACCTGTCTCCTGAGAATCCTGTACGAGGGTCAAGGAGCAACAGTAAGAACTAGACATGGAACAACCGAGTGGTTCAAAATTGGGAAAGGAGTACGACAAGGCTGTATATTGTCGCCCTGCTCATTTAATTTATATGCAGAGTACATCATGAGAAACGCCGGGTTGGATGAATCACAGGTCGGAATTAAGATTGCCAGGAGAATTATCAACAACCTCCGATATGCAGACGATACCACCCTAATGGCAGAAAGCGAAGAGGATCTCAAGAGCCTCTTGTTGAGGGTGAAAGAGGAGAGTGCAAAAGCTGGTTTGAAACTCAACATTAAAAAAACGAACATCATGACATCTGGCTCCATCACTTCCTGGCACAGAGAAGGGGAAGAAATGGAGGCAGTGAGAGATTTTATTTTCTTGGGCTCCAAGATCACCGCAGACGGTGACTGTAGCCATGAAATTAAAAGACGCTTGCTCCTTGGGAGGAAAGCTATGGCAAACCTAGACAGCATAGTAAGAAGCAGAGACATCACCTTGCCGACAAAGGTCCATCTAATCAAAGCTATGGTTTTCCCAGTAGTAATGTATGGCTGTGAGAGCTGGACTATAAGGAAGGCTGAGCGCTGAAGAATTGATGCTTTCGAACTGTGGTGCTGGAGAAGACTCTTACGAGTCCCCTGGACTGCAAGGAGGTCGAATCAGTCAATCCTAAAGGAAATCAGCCCTGAGTGCTCATTGGAAGGACAGATACTGAAGCTGAAGCTGAAATATTTTGGCCACCTAATGCGAAGAGAAAACTCTCTGGAAAAGACCCTGATGCTGGGAAAGACTGAGGCAAAAGGAGAAGGGGACGACAGAGGATGAGGTGGCTAGACAGCATCACCGATGCAATGAATATGGACTTGAGCACACTCCGGGAGAGAGCGCAAGACAGGAAGGCCTGGCGTGCTATGGTCCATGGGGTCACGAAGAGTCAGACACGACTGAACAACAACAACAACAACAAAATGGGTACAGGATTGCAGGCTAAACGTTGCTTCCTTTTTCTAGTTTCCTCTTGTTGGCCTTGTATTAGTGGCATGTTCATTTGAAGGCAAAGTACAGTATGGTTAGCCAAGGTTCTTCCAGGTGTACACCATGCTTGTATTCTTTTAATCTATATGCACATACATAATCAAACTGTTGTTCAAATACCTTTCTTTGAAAACTGATATTTCTAAATTGCAGGTGATGAGTTAAATGAGGCATTACAATGAAACTACATGCCACGGATGACATGGGGATAACTGCTGTAAAATGGCATCCCTGTTGAATACTCCACCAACTCCAAATAACTTTTAGGAACACTTGCACAATGTGATGGCATTAAGATATAGATGTTTTGCTGTCCACCACATCACATCACTGGCTGCCACTGGAAGGAACAAGGAAAAAAAGTAATGTCATTAAGACTTGAGTAAGCGTTTCTGAATGTTAAAAGGGGGAGAGAGGGACAACTCAATACAGATGTGCTGTTTTTGGCAGCACACACTCCAATGTGTAATTCTTTCCTTGGGGACACAGATACCATGAGAGCATTATGGCTTTTATCAAGAGTGTGTTACACATTTTTGATAATATTTATAACCCACGGCTTGTGAGTACTTTTTTATCAGCCTCCATATGGATGGTCAAGTAGTGTTCTCAGCTAGACGTGCTTTTCACCAGCGCAGGTTTGTGCCCAAACTGCATCCCTTTTTAGGAAAAGCTGGAGGGGAGAGGTGGAGGTGCATGGGTTCACCATGTGGCCCCTCTGTGTTCAGAAAGCCGGTAAGGTGCAGAGAAAGCACCTGTCTGGGGGCAGGGGAATGTTTTCTGCCTTCCCAGCTCCAACCTTAGAGCTGGAATTTTTCCCTGAACATATGCTCCACTTGAGACATAGCATGAGCTCAGGGGCAACACCCCACCCCTTGGGATGGGGTGGGGTCCTGGTGACAACCATTTTCATTGACCCCTCATGAAACACTTATGTAGTTTTATAAGGAATCACTACAGGGTGATTACTGACCAGTGCCCATGACAATTTGAGGTTAAAAGTGCAATCCTATACATGTCTACTAAGAAATACGTTCCATTGCGTTCTATGGGGCTTACTCCCAGGCAAGTAGTTATAGGATGGCAACCTATGTATGGGAATACAGACAGATACACACTGAACAATTTTGTCTGTTTCCTTTCCAGTGCAGCTCCTTTCTGCTTCACTGACCTGGCCCAGCCTAGCCCTCACAGAAACAAAGTAACAAACAAAAACAAAATGCTCATGACTGATAGGTTGAAACAAAGTTTGATAGTTATTGGGCAGACTAGATGAGTTTATTTTCATCAGTAGAAAATAAAATGCCTATGTTTGGTAGGCAGAGTGTAAATATTTATATTTGAAAAGAGATCAGATTGGTTCATTTCCATAGAAAGGCCTCAGTGTATCTGGTAGAGCTGTTCGGTTTAGAAATTAATGTACAACTCACATGGTTATATCCAGATTTTTTAAACTGTTAATCTAGTTAGCTTTGCATCTCAACATTTTTTAAAAAAAAATCAAAGCACTTTTATTCTAAAAATCAATTTTTTCTGCTTTGTTTTTTTAATTATCACCTTTATCCACCCTGCTAATTCTGTCTTTCTGTCTTAACTCCTTTGCCTTGCTTGGCCCAGCTACACCACTACATAAGTACAGAACAACAACAATCCTATCTAGCCTGTGTTTTTGCACATGTGACTTTAGAGAAAACAGAAACCAAAATCCCAGAACTTTCAAGAAGCAAGAGCTGGTAATTAGGATGGCCATTTTCATGACATGAAAAACTGAAATGTAGGCCCATGTTTCGTACGTTATTCAATGTGGGGCTGCTCACACAATATGCTAACCCACACTCAGAGGCTGAGTGTGGGTTGTTTTGAACTGTGGGTTAGCATGTTGTCTAAACGCAGCCGGGGTAGCTTGTTAATCATGCAGTGTGGCTTTTTTTCTTGAACAAGCCCCCTTGAGAACCCATGGTTTCTCGTTGGATTGTTCAGGATGGTTAAGAAGCCACCGCAGCGGTGTTCAGACAACACCATAACCCACCCTGTGGAAAACGGGCTGTGTTCAGACAACACACTAACCCCACAATTCAACAAACAAACCACGGTTCAACAAACAACCCACATTCAACCACTGAGTGTGGATTAGCCTGTTGTGTGAACAGCCCTTGTATGTGAGTGTGACAGGGCCATGAACTCATCGTTAGGGGTTAGTGTGTTTATTCTGAGATTTAAATGTATCTGTTATTTTTTAAAGAGAAATGTATGTTTTTAATTTTAAAAAATCTGACTGAAAGTAAAAATTAATAAATAAATCTTTTTTTTAATTTGAATTTTTTTTAATCTACCCAGAATCCCTTACTCTAACACTACACTCAGGTATGTTGCCTACTAAATTTGTATGTGACACACCAACTCTGCCACCATACTGTCTGCCCCAAAGTGCAACCAATGGCAAAACCATGACTGAGTATGTGAAATTATGAAGTCAGGCTACAATAGATATGGAGTGTCTTTATACTTCTATAATAATTCAACCCAAGCTATAAAGACTGCCCGCAAACACTTCAAATGTATTACATGTATTTCTATACTGACTTTCTGAAGCCAATCAAAGCTGTTTACAAAGATTTATGCATCTCATATAATGGCTGACAAAAGCGGCTTCCGAAGGCCTGTTCTGGTGTTTGTCATGACCCTCAGCCTCGGGCCTTCCAGTGTGCAGCAGTGTGCAGCAGAGGACTCCGAAGAGGACGAGGCCCAGGCTACTTCCTTGAGGACAGGACAGTCAGGGTCATTCCAGCCAGAGGACAGAGACCTGCAATCACCCCTTCGGTCAGAGGATGAGTCCACAGCAAAGTCTCCATCTCCCTTGCCTCACAGAGGTCTCAGGCTACAAAATCAGGTGAGGGCCCTTTAACAAGCCAGTCAGTGCCTCAAGCACACACTACAGGCCTTGTCAGCCTACGTGAGGCTTCAGTTGGCTCTAGCTACCTGCTGAGGCAACATCACATTTGTCTTAGTAGGAGAGCGGTCCAACCAGCAGGACCCACTTAGAACTATCCAGAGTCCTATTTTCTTCCTAGCACAATATGCATTCCTGCCTTGAACTTACGACTAGTTTCCCCTGCGAGTCTCAAGGGACCCCAGAACGGGTCAATATTGTACTTAGCTGTGCAAGGGCTGCTGTACGGCAACTCTTTCCTGCACCTCTTAGTGACATCAAAAAGCCAAGTTTGTGTAGGAGAAACCCATGCTTCAACTCCTTCTCTTACCAGCATGGCTCTAGTTCCTCAAAAAGGAAGTTGCCACATAGCATGAGGGTCATAATTATTCAGAAACTGCAACTGCTAGAAAATGCCACTGCCTTTGTCCTAGCAGGTAGGACAGAAGGGAATGTAACTTGTGTTTCAATTGCACTGACGACGCACTAGCTTCCAAGCCTGATTCGAGGTGCTTGTTATGGTTCTATAATGTTCTTATTGACCTGGGTAGTACTTCCCCACCCAGTGTCTCCACACATTGCGAGGCGTCCCAATATCTCATGTGTTTAAGCCACAGTGATTGTGCAAACTGGGCCAGAAGGTTCAACCCCTGGGATCTCCAGGTAGGGCTGGGAAAGACGCCTGCCTGAAACCAGGCAGGGTCAACAACAGTGGACTACATAGACAAAAGTCCTGACTCATTAAGAGGCATCTTGCTATGTGTTTCCTATGTTTAAAGTAGCTACAATTTGCAGTCTTTTATAAGGTTGCTTTGATAAGGAAAGAATTGTTTTTTTAAAAAAACAAAAGCTCAATTTAAAAAAAGAGTTTCAGAATAAAGGGCTACTACCATGACTGCTGCTTACACATTTAGTAGCTTGACTTACGAAGGAGAAGCCTGTACAGATTTAACAGTACAATCAACAGTCACCCAGACTTTCCAGTGAAGTGTCCGGAGGGTCCACTTATAAGAAATCCTATGGTCTGAAGAAGCTGGGTGAAAGGAGTAAATGAAGTTGGTTGGTAACCAAGTATATTTAATTTAAAGAATCTTTAAACAATCTCACCTATTATTTGAAGAGTAACATTGTATCCCCATCTGTAAACAATTCCCATTAATTAACATCTTATTTTTTGTTCATTTTGAAAAGCTGTCTCTAGTAGCAGTGTCAATCCCATGCTGTATGCCATAGGAACCAGGTTACAGAATTTCTTTTAAGACCTGAAATATAGGTATAGGGGGTTTATTTTGGTGGCAGCAGTTAAAAGTTTTATAGCTAAGGCAGCATTCCCTAATGGTGAGGTCTAACTGGGAACTTTATTAAAAACTGTGGCAGTAAGTTCCACAGACCCAAGACTTTTTTTTAAAAAAAAGAAACATGAGTGGGATAACCCAAATGTTGTTTTGTTGCATGTGGTGGTAGTGGTGGGATAACCTACAGAGTTGTAGTTGTAATTCACTGACTTGTGGGTTTTAGAACTACATTAATTGAATGCTACAAGATCTAATCAGAATATGCCAAGGAACACAGGACTCTATAGAACAAGACTCAAACTGTCAAGAACAGGAACATTTTCTTCATATATTATGATATGATAACTCTAAGTCACACGTTGGGAAACTGGCATGACTTGGAGCATCCCTAAATATTTCTTGGTAAAAGATACATTAGATCAATAATTTTAATAAGGAATGGAAGAAAAAACTATGCTGGGAATCTTACAGAGAGGATTTAAAAAACATTTCCTTCAATGGCTTCAAAATGTCCAGAAATTTTTACATCTCTAGTCTTCCTATCAAGTAGTTTTTCAAAACCATTTTGGACAAGTAAAGACCAGGTCCCAATATAGGAACACTTCATCCTAAACATTTTTAATTCATCATTCTAAAATGCAATATTTCATAATCCAAAAGAGTTGATTTTTTCCAACTTTTCAGAAAAATCAAAAAAGGTCCTTGGGGAAAAAGTCCCCCCCCCCCCCAATTAAGGGCCTTTACATCTCTAGCTCCTCCAGATGCTGTTGGATTGCAACATCCATCATCTCTCACCATTGGCTGTGCTGGCTAGGGCTGATGGAAGTTGCAGTCCAACAACATCTGAAGGGTCATTTATTCCCCACCCCTGCATTAGAAACTAGTTAGCAGCTAAAACCAGCTAAGGATCCTGCTTCTTAAGAACTCTTGAGATTTTCTACTTCCCAGATCCCTGGAATAAAAGGAGACCTTGGCCAAAGGGAATGGATACAATACTGAACTTAGGTCCATGTGCTACTCCCCCCACACAAACCTTCCCCACCGTGCTTTCCATGAAATCCTTTATTAGCATTAGTGGATATGACACCAATTAACAATAAAAGTGGACTTAAAGAAACAGACTGGCTGTTAAAGCAAGACACCTAGATTTTCAACACGTTAATTCAACAAATGAGCTTCCAATATATCTGATCAGCTAACTCCAGTAGTGAGAATTTAAACCTACTGACAGGTTCTACTGCATCTTTCCAATTAATGTCAGACCTCCTCAGCCATTGTCCATATACAACTTCCAGCTATTTCAAAGACTGTCAAATGCACTCGCTTACAACACGAAAGCAATCGTATTTTTTTTAAAAAACGATTAAGCTCTCCTTTTACAGATGTGGTGGTGCAGATCATTTCACAGTTTTCCAATATACTTCATAGATTTAAATAACTAATGTTCTTTATTCATACTGTACCTGTGGCTGTTCCAGCACTGAAATTCTCTTACTTTCAGCGGGAAAGCACAGTTTAGCTAAAAGGCTTAATATTAAGAGACACCGAAGTGTAGCCTCCATAAACAGCTTTCTGTCAAACAATTACGTAGCAGGGGGCCCATCTCAGAAGAGCAAGGAGGTGGGTTGGGAGTATTCAATCAGGGAGACACAATTCTCATTAAGGTTTAAAGGTCTGGTCCTTGATATGTTCAATATTCTGTTACCAAAAAAAAGGGTAGTGTATTGCCATTTTTGTAGAGTTTTAAAATACCTCATAACACAACTATAGCACTGTTATCACCACTGGGGATTTTTTAGTTTTTACCAGAAGCTCACCGTCTTTTAAAAAACAAAACAAAATGTGTGTGCTCCTTTGGCATGCACACCTAATACAGAAGCCCAAAATTTTAGAAAAAAACTATATGTGAAGAACCAAGATGTTGGCCAGAAATATAAGTAGCACTGAAGCATAATCTCAAACATGGGAAAGGGAACTGCCCCTTGTGTCACCTAAAAATAGTACCTCTATAACTTCTTATAATATACTGCGCTGGATCCAGACTTATACTCAGCGGAGTTCTGCTTATGCCAGAGAAAGGGGGCGGGGTAGCAATTTCTTCCCTCTTCAGCCTCCTGAAATGCTACTCCAGAGGATTGGGGGATCCTCTGGAACAGCGTGGGAGGTGGCAGTGCGGACTGCAGGGGGAAGGGAGAATATGATTAAATTGCTGGCCTCTGCTGCATCCTCATTCCTTCCACAAATCAAGAGGCTGATGTACCCAAACACCATAACTACAGAAGACAGTCATGCATCTTGAGGGTACTACTGTTAACAGAAGTTGTGAATGAGCATCATCAGTCAAGTTAAAAGTAGACCAGTGAACATTACTTAAGAATAATGAGTTCTACAGACAACACACACACACACACACACACACACAGAGAGAGAGAGAGAGAGAGAGAGAGAGAGAGATGCTTGTGTATACAACACTATCTTCAGACCAAAATCCAAGGGCAAGGACTATAGCTTTCCCAATAGTCCCAGGTGTCATGATGCAAGACTGCATCAGATCCTGGATATGGAACAGGCAGAAAATTCAACTTATGTACTATCATCAAGCTCTGTCCAAAGGCAGAGCTAGCCAGGGCAGGAAGGAACAGCAGTAAGCCAGAGCAAGTCAAGTCTAACCCCATACAAAACCTTCTAGATACATCTGCTACTGGTCTGCATGATATAGGGACAGAGCTACTGCTAACCATCTTCCTTGGCTTCATCTCACAACATACAGCCTTCTCTTGCTCTCTCAAGACTGTGGCCCCCATCCCCGCCCCCAGCTGGAACTGAGCTCAATAATAAAATATAGCAACCAGGAAAGGGTACTTGGCTATTTGCATGCTGACTGCATTTAATCATTCAAAACCTACTGTCACATAAGTGTTTTAGAACCAATTGCTATGCCAAAATTCAACTGGGTTAGGAATGCCTAGCCATTTAATACACCTCACTGTCTCAAATTGCTAGTTGTTTCCCCTTCCAGTTCAGATTCAGAAAATAAGAGGGTCAAGTACACCCACTTCCCTCCGTTGTGTGCCAACAAGATACCCAAGTTTTGGATTGCACTAACACTCAAGAAGTTGTCTTGGCATCAAAACTGGATTGACTAGTAGGTGAAATTCTAACCAGCTTACCCCCAGAAGCATTTTTAGCTGCGCAATATAAAATGTTTTACCCATAAGCTACAGTCTGTTTTACTGCTGATTCCATGCATGTTCAGGGTGGGGTTTATGCACATGCTACTCTGTGCCAAAAAAGGTCACAGCACACATTGAATCATCAAGCAGATCGACGAAGCTGACTGGAACGTTGCATTAAAGTGAGCAAATGACAAGGTAAATTTGCTCTCATTTCAGTAACCACTGACTCCTACAAACCCACCATACATAATTTCATTTTAAATTACTCCTTCAACAGAGGGCAGTTATCAGCGGCAATCACACAACTGGGCTAGAGTTCGAGAACCACTGCATACTAGAAAGCTTAATCAGTAAAGTGACTGGCAACATGGTTAACAATTCAGGAGACATAGGATTGGGTCAGTTAATCCAGTTAAGACAATTTAGGGCACAATCCTATACATATTTAGACAGAAGAAGTCCTACAACTCCCAGCATTCCCAGCCAGCACGGGGAAGTTGTAGGACTTCTTTCTGTCTAAACATGCATAAGATTGCACCCTTAGAAGTACTTCACACAGGAACCCGTAAACTAGCCCCAGGTTTACATTTGCCTCTGGCTAGGACTGTCAGTTGCTAAAGCCAAACAGCCCCATTACTGCCCTCATGGTAGCACTGCTACCACTGCTTGCCTACTTGCCTCCCTTGGTGAAGCCTAGCTTCTCCAGGCAACACAGGGGCAACAAGCAGGTAGCTGGTGCTTTGTTTCACAGGCAGCCAGTAGCACTGCTGGAACAGGGCCCTCCAGCTGACTGCAGCAGCTGACAGAGGCCATCGCTGTTAAAAGCCAGAGACTTCTGTACATGCAAGTCTCGATTTACAGGCTTAAGTGGGCCCCAACTTCATAGACTCCAAGACAGAATGGCCATCCATCCATCCATCCATCCATCAATAAACGTTAGAAATGTATAGCAATAATCTGAGGTGAAGTGCCTGCTTATGAAAATCTAAGCCATGGAAGGTCTGACTGGAAGTACAATTATTCCTCATCCCTAATATCAGAATACAGGCAGAACGAATAGTTATGCCAACTGTTAGGAAAAACACATTTGAGTCATTTTGAGGTTTTATAGTAGGGGACTGGCATTTGGAGTGCAGGGAGAGTCTCACGGAGGACGGCAAGGCTTAATGAGCAGAAGGGTGCCTGGGAAAATGCTGCAGCAGAACCTGCCCTGGTTGTAGCTCCACCCACATATCGTTTTGGCCATGTCCCAGAAATATGCAGGGTTCCATCAAACTCCAGGGACCAACCATGATGCAAGTGTGACACAGCTGTGTAAGTGGAACTACAGCTGGTGATGACATGGCACTGCCTACAGTTCTGCACGCACAAGAAATCCAACCAAAAATATATAAATGTCAAGGAGCAAAGACAAATACTCATAAATGAAATAGAAAAAAATATTAATGGAGACAAAGTATAAATAGAAAACTGTAATGATATTCTATAAACACAAGTACAAACAGCAGCGACAAAACAGTCAAATACAAACACCATATTTACATGCAGCACATTACTGAAAATATCAAGTTTTGCTATTCAGCATGGGTGTAAAGTTGCTCAAAAGTCCATCTATGCATATGAGTTCTTGATGTTCTGAATAAAGGGCAATCTATTATCATTTTTCAGATGATCCTTGTTCATGCGAAATTATCAGCAGGAAGAAAACACACACCCCTTTGTTCCATTTGCAAATGAATGGATACGTTCCACATGTACTGGTTCTTTACAAAGGAAGGGCAAATTCTCTATTATTCAATGTGACTAGCAGAAGGACTTTACAAACAGCCACCAGGTTCTGAGGACAGGTCACGGGTTCATCGTGGGTTATTTAACCCACAATGAGCTGTGGCGCCCGTGTATACCAAATTGCATATGCAACCCGCACACAAGGAGTTGTCACGTCATGCAAACCCAGCGAGTGTGGATTATGAAAGGGTTCAACAACCCTCACATAACCTTAGAACAGACAATGCGTTATGTGCGAGTTGTTTAACTCTCACATAACCCACGGTTGCCAGGTTCTCACAACACAACAACCTCCAAGCAGGGGTTGCATATTCAAAATGGCAGCCGTATGCACCATAGCTTCACCATGGGTTATTTAACCCACAGTGGGCTGCCGTGTCATGTGAACAGCCGCAATGTCACCTTAAGAGACTACAGTAAAGCTGTAATACTCTTGATACCAGATTTGCACTGTGATCTCCAAAACCACAGAGAACATTCCCTGAAACTCTTAAAAGTTGTAATCTCTCAATTTTCACACATTAAATCTAATCAAGTCTTTCATTAGTGAAAAAGGCAGCTTAAATGATCAAACCTCTGGGAAGAAATGTCTAGGTTTCTGATATATACAGAATTTAAACAGTTTCCCCATTTTTCTCCCTGAAGATTAATGCAAAATGGAATTTTAAAAAAATTCCCAGTTACTGCTTTCAGGAAGCAAACAAGAAGCAATCACAGTTACAAAAAAATGTATTACGTATGTCATAGTTATAGTGATCAAGTAATCATGTATTCTTACGTGGACATGGCTCTCAGTGCCCTATACTCAAGAAGCGAAACAGCAAAGAGACAGTTTTATAGTATCTGTTTATGCTTTTGTACAATGACAAACTATTTTAAAAGCGTGGTTTTCGAAGTTTAGAATGATTTTGTGGGTAACAGGCTTGACCACAGTTTACCCTGTTTGACAAAGATCTTAGAAGTTTTTATGGAAGTTGTGTGGACCTTGATGTGACCATAACCAAGAACTATAATAAGTTTTGCTGCACCTAATTCTAACCTGGATAAACACATTTAAAACTATTTTATCATGGCATATGGTTTCAACCATTTTTATTACAGGACAATACACTGCGGTTTCCCCAAAGCCGAAATTGTATATGCATTAAAAAAAACCTTTTATAGCAATACAGAGCAGTCTAACAGTAGCATCTCAAACAGGGGAGGGACCACAGCTCAGGAGCTGAGTCCATACTTTGCATACAAAAGGTCCAAGGTTCAATCCCTAGCACCTGCAGGTAGGGCTTGGAAAGACCTGTCTGAAACCCTGGAGAGACAAAGCCAGTTAGACAATACTGAGCTAGATGCACCAATGGTCTGACTCACTATAAGGCAGCTTCCTATGTTCCTATGTCACCATGGTGCTTTTGGAGATTTCACAATGAAGGAGGAAGTTGCACGGCTCATTTACAGCATCAGTTCAACGTAAATTCTTCATTATCAATAGGATGTTAACCAGTATTAAAAACATTTGCCCAGTAACCATGTCAGTCTACAGCATAACTTTTGCAAAAGTTAGCATTACTCAAGCAATTCTCACTGTAGCTATCAACTATGAATGTTATGGAAAGCTGCCTGATGTCAGTATGGCCAATCAGTGCACACCATTTTTTAACCTCATTTTTCAGCTAATCAATCCCACAAGCAGCTTACAATAAAACCAAAGGACAAGTCATAAAATCATAAATTATACCATTATTATAAAGCCGGTTTACAAAACTAGTATGCAAAATCCAGTGATAAAAATCTATCTTAGCAGCAATTATAGCACTCTATCTGAGAAGCTCCTTGTTTTGCAGTTTTTGCCCTATGTAAAACCCTTACATATCTTATGCACCCAGCATGCACTGACAGAAAATATTTGTGATTTGGAAAACTTCAGCGTCTTAACATCTACACTCTTCTCTCACCACACCCCATATAAAGTCACATTTTAACACTGCTGTGAAATGCAAAATTTCCATACATTAACAGCCTGGAGGATTTCCAAGTGGATCTTGTAAGGAGGAAATGAAAGTGTACTTCCAGTGTGAACCATTTACTGCATGTTTATTTAAGTGTTCCAGAAGCAGCAGTGGACACGAGTTCTATTTATGCATATTTTCCTCTGTTCACATTGACCTTTGTCAACATCACTCAAAGTCCCTCCCCTGTTTGAGAGCTGCACAAGTTATTTTTTTCTCTCCTTTCAGAAGTTCTCAATGAGGCCTCTTCTAAGTGCTGAAAGCAAGCAAAGCTAAGCCCATGCTGGGTGTCTGTCTCCTAGAGAAGATTGCATCTTTTATTTATCACCCTTTGGCTTTATTTTCACAGTGAATTCCTAGCTTAAATGTAATCAGCCAAGAAACCCTCCCTATGTGCACTCCTGTCATTCCTCATCCCCTGCAAGTGGAGTCAAGCAGAGGAAAAAGAAAAAGAAAAAAAAAAACCCTCAGCAATGCCAGCCAAACCAAAAGTGGCTCAGTTCTGGTGGTGCCACCATGAAATGGAGAGATGCCTCAACCCCCTGCTAGAGGGGCAGATCCATCCAGAAATCTTGAGGAATGCTAATTAGAACTTAGGGGACAGCCCAAAGCAAAACCATTTACAAGCAGAAGGGAAAGGCACCACGACAAGAATGTAGTCTGTCTCACAATTCTGCAACTCTACTCTAATTCAAGCTGTCTTTGACCATTTTTCAAAGGTGGACAGAGATACTGACCACATGCCTCAGAAGGCAAAGGCATTACCAAAATCTAGTAGATATGTCCACATCTTTAAACATCCACAAAAAACCTCCCTAGCACAAGAAAAAGGTGGTCTTGTTACAAGGGAGTCGTGACGTTCAGCTTTGTGGCTTTCAACCCACTTATTTTTTTAAAAAAGTCACTTCATCCGTGTGACATGGATTGCATTTAAATTTCATGGCAGAGGAAGCTGAGCAGAGGAAAAATTGAGTTGCGCTGCATCGACTTCCCCTTTGTCAGGTCCTTGCTATTTTGCTGGCAGTGAAAAGCAATGAAAGAGGCTCTTTTGTTTGGTTCCCCCTTTTCATGGAGCAACAACAACAAAAAACCTTGAAAAGGACTCAAACATGAAAATGAGAAGGTGCCAGGTTCTCCTCCAAGGGGAATTTCCTGAAGGCCATTGGAGATGCGCTGCCAAAATGTAACCCTCTTGAAAATGCAACAAAAAGATCCAGCTCCACTGAGAGCCTCACCCTGAACAGGAAGTTTTAAAAGGGAAATAACCACCCGTCTGCCCATTTCTCCCGGCAGAGCCTTAGCTTCCAAAGCCAGAAATGAGAACAGCAGAAGCCGGGCACACAGATACACAACATCCCCTTTATTGGTAGAAGTAACCCCTCCCCACCCTCGAAGGGCAGAACGGGTGTTGCAATTTTTTTTTATTTAAAAAAGGGAGGAGTTAAGTGGAATGGAACTTCTCTCACCCCCCCCCCCATGAAGATCAGCATCAACAGTAGGAAAAAGTATTATTCCGCGAAAAAATCAGTATTTCTCCCCTCTTCGCTGTTACTGGGGGTGGGGTGTGGGACGACAAGCTGCTACATCCTAAAGCTATTTAGCAGCATTTGAAGCTGGCTCTGCCTTCCTGCACAGCAGTCCCCCTAGGCAGCCAGCTTCCCCCGCCCCATCTCAGACAGACCTCCTTTCAAGCCTCAGTTTCATCAGCAATCTGACAGCTTTACGACCCAATGACCTACCCCCAGTGCCACCAATAACAAAACCTAGGACGGCCAGGAGATACAGACAGGACACAGGAGCAGCCAAGGAGTCTGTGCAAAGCCAAGGGTCGATTTCGCCCCCTTCTCAAGTACTGCTGTCCTAGAAATGTCTTTGTTTGAAGATTCCAACCTCTCCTGGCAAAATCAAGAGATAAGGAGATACTCCAACTCCCTTTTCCACCCCCTTCCCTGGGGGCTTCTCCTGCTGATTCACTTCCACTCACACTCCCCGATGCTTGGGGAGGAAGGCAGAACAGCAGCAATGAAAGGGACACAAATCTCTTAATATAAACTGAGAATATTTTAATAAAGACAGTGGTGCTGGCAAGGAACAAGCCCATGGTGGAGGATTATAATGTCCTAGGATTAACTGGAGTAAGGGTTTTCTTTAAATAAGATATAAAGGGAGTCGAAAGGAGTACAATGGTGTGCGTGTGTGCGTTTGTGCAAAAAATAAGTAAGGATTATGTGGGGGGAAAGCTTAATAGCGGAAGATTAAAAGAGAGGGGAAGAGAAAAAGCTAGCTAAGGTTAGCTGAGTGTGTGTGTGTGTGTGTGTGTGTGTGTCAGGGAGGAGAAGGATGGTCTGGATTCTTAGGGCGCTAGTGGGGCGGGGGGAGAAGGAATGACAATTTCATCAGAAAACGTATGTTTGGCGGGGGTGACAGGCCCGGTCGGAGAAAGAGCTTAGTGTGAGAGGGAGAGAATGGCAGGCTGCACAGGTGGATGAGCCAAGGAGAAAAGAGTCAGGTTCGGAGAATGTGGGAGGAGGGGGGAGGAGAAAAGACCGTGACCCGAAGCACAGCGGCGGGGCGTTAAGAGCGGGGGGAGAAAGCAAGCCGCCACTGCTCCCACCCCACCCCACCCCCCAACCACCGGGTGACTCACCGACTTGCAGGACGTTGTCGACGCAGCCGCCGTCGAGCAGAGCGATGCCCCTGCGGAAGGGCAGGCGGTTCTCGTCGGCAGCGGCGTCCGCTGCTCCTCCGCCGCCCCCGGGCGCGGTGCTGTTGGTGCCCCCGCCGCTGTTGTTGTTGGATACGGCGCTGGCGGCAGAGGCGGTGCCCCCCCCGGCGGTGCCCGTGGAGCCGACGGCGGTAGATCCCCCGCCCGGCGGGGCGGCCGAGGCGTTGCTGCCGGCGGAGTCCTCGGCGGCGGCGCCGGTGTTGAAGGAAGAGTACATGCAGATCTCCCTCTCGCTGCGGGGGAAGGACCAGTAGACGATGCGGCGCTGCACGGGCTCCGGGATGCGCTCGAACCGCTCCTCCACCCGCTGGAACGGCCACTTCTCCGCGACCCGCCGCGCCGCGATGTCCAGCAGCGACTCCGGGCTCTGCGTCTTGCCCAACGGCAGCACCCCCAGGGCGGCATAGGCGGCGGCGAGGGCAGGGGGGAAAGCGACGGCAGCGGAGGAGGCGGTGGCGGCGACGGCCGAGGAAGGTCCCGCGACGCACAGCGCCCCGCCGCCGCCGCCGCCCAGGCCTCCTTCGCCGGCAACTGCGCCGCCGCCACCTGCCCGCTGGCCCGGCCTGCACCCGGCACCGTAGCCAGGTCTGCAGCAGAGGCGCTTGGCGGGGGGAGGGAGCTGACCGCGCTCCGCCATGGTCGCGCCGCTTCTAAACAGACAGCGGAAGTGGCTGTACTCTATAAACGGCACCAGGAAGCCAGCGAGAGGCTGCCGGAGCGGGGGGTCCCCGCCCACTAGGGCCATATACGGGCAAAGGGGGCGGGAACCGCCCGTCGGGCCCACAGAAGGAGGGGAGGGAAAGGGGCGGGGATATGCAAAACTAGCGAGAGGCCACAAACATAAATAGAACGGGCCCCACGGCCGTGTGCTCGGCGCGTCAGCCGTGACGGGCCGACGGCGTGGTTCAAACGGCGGAGGGGGGCGAGTCGAAGGCTTGCGCCGAGCGGATCTCGGTTCGGAGGAGGGGCGGGGCCATCCATTTCCTCGCACCCCCCTGCGTCTGTCCTCCTTCTGTCCCCCCCTCCCCCGGCTCCTCTTGGTGCCTGACGCGCATATATGTCTATCAAGCGCTCTCCGCTCTCTCTCAGCGCGTGCCGTCCTCGGTGGGCGAAGGGGGCGGGGCCCGTCGGCTCCCTCTGTAGTACCATTTAGGGAATGGAATGTGGAGGAGGAGGTTCCGTTGTGGGCTCTCAACCCGGCGGTTGCCCTTCTCCCAAGCTCCGCTGGAAAGCCATGGAGAGGGAGGAGGAGGAGGAGGAGGAGTAAACAAAACCAGACAGGGGGGGGCGGTGCGGGGGCTGGTCGAAAGCGTCCTGCTCGCGCGGCTGGGAAATACGGTAGCGGAGGCAGGCGGCGGCCGTTGGGTCGCCCCACGCGCCTCCCCCCCCTTTTTTTACGCTCCAATCAGCGCCTGGGAGGCAGAGAGAGAAGGTGGCGCCCGCTCGCTAGGCAGTGCTGGTCCTCCTCCTCCGTCGTCTGAGGGAAGACCGAAAGACGAGCGGGCTGCTTGAGGCGGCGGCCAGCCTCGGCGAGCGCTTCTGTGCCTCGTGTCATGGGGGCTGGACGCACCCGCCGCACAGCGGCTGAGGAGGGGAGAGACCCAGGGAGCCGCCGCCCCTACGCGGCATTTGTGCGCTACCCGCGTTAGCGCCTCCCGGAGGGGGATGAACGCGGTAAGAGTCCCGCGGGGGTGGGTCGGTGGGGTGTCGAGTTGCTTGAGTTTCTCAGGGCCCCAGGCGGGAGGGAGACCGAAGGGAAAGCGGAGGGGTGGGGAGGGACACCTTCGGGTCTGGGGGCAGGGGGGACACGCGGCTCACGCCGGGCAGCCCCGTCCTTTTCCGACCCCGCAGGTTCTTCGTAGTAGCTTGGTGGGAAAGAAGAGTCTCGACGCAGTCGATCGGGCCTGTAACGCGGCGACCCGAAAGTAAAGCTCGCTGAACCCAGTGGGCTTACTCTCAGGTAAGTGTGTGTAGGATTGCGGTGCAGCCTCGTGGTTCGTTATCTCTCTCACACCGAAGGTAAGATGGGAAAGAGCAGCACGGGCTAGAAACGTGAGAAGGAAAGAGTTGCCACAACTTGCGCTTCAGAAACTAGGTTTCTGCGCTCCTCTTCTCTTATCCCCCCACAAACCAATTTCTGTATGCTTGGGTTGCAATTCCTCTGCACCGGTAGGTGTGCCTAGCAGTGCAGCCCTGTCTGTACCCGAAAGCAAGTTCCACCGAATTCACAGGGGCTTACTCCCAGGTCAGTTGGTATAGGATGGTAGCCTTAGTTCCCAATTCATCACTGCCTCATTGTTTAAATAATGCAGCCTTATATTTAAGCGCTAGCCTGGTAGCCTCCCCTACGCGTCTGCCTGAAAGTTATACTTGTTGGACCATGTTATGTGTGCCCCATCCTAGATAGGTGAGGTTGGTGGACGTTTGTAACAGAGCCTTTTGTGTAGCAACACCCCAGTTGTGAATTCTGCCCTGGCCCAGAAGCTTATACTAGCCTCCTCCTTAATGTCTTTTAAATGGCTAGCAAAGACAACATTGTTACACTGAGCAGTTAATGTCCTGCCCTGTTTTTATCGTGAATTTAATGTTCTAATATGTTTCAGGTATCTGTATTTTTTTTGTAAATCACCTGAAGTGCTCATTGAGCGGAAGGGTGATCCACAAATATTCTAAATAATAGATGACTAGGAAGTGCATGCTGTTGATTAAGTAGGCTGGTGAAGGAGGGATGGAATACTCCATCCTCTGCACCCAGCATAGAAACCAAGAGGGCTGCTAGAGGGGAGAAGTCTCCAATGCACCTAGCATAGAAATGCGACTCTCCATCCCTCCTCACCCTTTAGCAGGCTAGAAAAGATTTTTGCAGGCTAGTAACTTTTGTGGGCTTATTTACAAGGCCAGCGTGATCTTACGTATGTTGTGTACTTGTTTTACTTTATTGTAAGCTGCCTTGCAGGCCTCTTTTCAGACAGAGAAGTAAGATATAGTATTTTACATAAGCTATAGATTTGAGCTGCTTGGTGCAGCTCTGCACATAGTAAATCCTATGGAACTGAGTGAATTATTTCAGCTAAAAATGCAGTTTATAAAATTAATTTCATATGTTCAGGTCATGTGATTGCCCCAAGATGGCTTTTTGTGTGGTTTTAATCAATGTGCATATGCACTGGTAACTTGTAAGGAAGAGGGGGGAAATACATCAACTGCAGATGTACAACGGTCTGAACAAAGTCCCAAAATAAAAAACTGAAGATGTACTAACATTGCAATCCTATACAAGTCTACTCAGAAATAAGCACCACTGAGTTCAATAGGACTTACTTGCAAACAAGTGTGCATAGGGTTGCAGCTGTAATGTACTAGTATTAATCTGAAAACAAGAGCAGGTTGTTTGGAACCCTGAAATTCTGTCAGACAAGAAGGATGTGAAGTTTATGACCTGAGGCTTTGGATAGCGCTCCTAATAATATAAGTTCTCTGTTAAGTTACAATCCAATATGCTTTAATTGTTATTGCATGAAATTAGTATGCATGCATAGTCAAGAAAAGGGTGAACTTGAAAACTAAAAACTTGGGTTTAAATCAAATCACCCTGAGGATTGAATTGTGTAGTTGAATACATATTCCCTGCCCTCACACATACAGGTGAGTGCCATGGGCAAATGATCTCACATTTTCTTGTATATGAGAAGTCTTTTCTTAATGGGGAAGCATTCAAAGTAGCAGCAGCACCCCCCCCCCCGCAGCCTAAAGTTCATGAATACCATTATATTTTGCTGATTGCATAAACTAGCCCTTATTCTCCTGAGAGGGAAAAAGAGGAGATTCTCTCTATTATTAATTAGTGCCATCAGTGCACATGGCACTGTACAGAATAAAATAGGAAATCAATTTCTGGAGAGATATACCAGGTCTTACACCTGTCTGGAAACCATATTTTGTGTTCTTGAAGTCTACCTCCTTTTTCTTGTAGTGAAGGAATGATCTGTCCACACCTGGAGGTACCCTTTTCATATGGTTCTGGTCCCAGGCTTGTGAACTGGGGAGTGTCTTAATTAAGTCTTGTGCTTCACATGTTTGTCCTTCAGCAAATGGAGACCAGTAGAGGTCTCCACAGTGTACTCAACTTTTATTGTCCATGCATCTAGTGTGTCAGGAGATGCTAGCAGCTTCCACAACATTAGGCTGTTCTATTCCAGGGAGTTTTCTAGGCTGTAAGAGGTGACCCTGGCTTTGTGTGTCAGTGATCTTCTAATGTCAAACCCCCGTGGTGGTGGTGGTGGTGGCGGCGGCAGCGGCTGTGTTAAAGTAGCTCCCAAGAGGCACTTGAAGTCATTCCTTGTTGCAAATGCCAAGTTAGTGTGCATAGCCCCCAGCTGTTCGTAGGTGTCCAGATACTCTGCCTTTGTCTTGCCCCTGTTGCAGTGTTCATTAGGCACTCCTACAAACAGGTGTGACTATTCTAGGAAATGTATGGTGCCACGAGAGTTATTCTGAGTCACTGGTGGGCCTGTTGTCTGAAATGCTAGGTTGTGTTTTGGAAGATGTTACGGTTCTGGAGGATTTCATTGGGTCATGAAATGTTTATACTTTGTCTCTGGGGTGTTGCTTGCTGGCACTTTAGCGTAATTAGTGAGGAAGTGCAATGGCTATTTAGTTACTCAACATTAACAAAACTGTGTGTTAGGATAGGGAAGAAAGATGATCTTCCTTGCGCTAGTAAGGGATTTTGGGTGCAGCAGTGATCAGTGCACCTAAATGTCATTGCATCATCATTGTATGATGAGAGGAGTGTAGGATATAAGACTGGCAATAACTTAAATAAGCTCTAAATAGACACTACCAAAATATAAACAAGGAGGGGTTTAAATGCTCATGCATCCTCTGTATTAGACTCTTTGCATACTCTAAAATAGGAGCCCTTTGAAGGCCATGGATATCATTCATCAACTATTTTTTTTCATAGTCTCTCATTCCTTTACTGTGGAGATCCTGTGCTTTGATCCAGACTGATAAGACAAGAGAACTTGAAAAGCACAAACAAAGTTTACCACACTAAGGGGGCAATCCTATGTTTAAACAGAAAAAAGTCCTACAACTCCCAGCATGGCTGGCTGGAGAATGCTGGGAATTGTAGGATTTTTTCTGTCTTTACATAAATACGATCCCACGCTTATCCCAATAGATGTGCCATATCCCCCCTCTCTCTTGTTCAATACATTTCAAAGTAACTGCTAGTCTGTTGCAAGGAGCAAGGGGAAAAATTAAAACAAAAACTGTTGTATATTAGAGATTGATATATTGTGGCTGATCACCGTTAGGAAAGAATCTGTTTATTTTTGTAGAAAACTGAGTCTGATCAATTGTTCAGCAAGTAGGAGATACAAAATAAAGTGATATTTTATCTACTCACAGCTTCTGCTGCTGAAAGGTATTCAAGCTGTACGTATCATTTCCACAGGATTCTCCATCAGGCCAAGTGTTAAAGTGGCCAGTTCCTAACTATTTGCAGTTAGCTCACTGACAAATGCAAATACTTCTGAGCAACTCAAATCTGTATGGTGATGAGAATTAGAAGTCTTTCTAACCTGCTTGATTGCAAACTAGACATACTCTTTCCATACTTCCAAATCTATATTAGTATGGCATTGTAATAAGTGTAATTAGTTCACTTGTTAGCAGTTCACCTCGGGGCGGGGGGTGAGCTTGGTTGTTGGGGGGACCACATAAATAGTCACTTATTTGCAGATGGTACAAAGGTTGTAGAGGACACTAAGATTGTCATATAGTAGACATAATATTCTGTTGAAAATGGGACTGCATCTATGAGAGAGCTCTGCCCACTTTAAGAAAACAGCCCTGCCTACATTGCTTGAGCAAAATATATTTTACAGTAGTGGAGAGGGTTGCTGTGCACAAACACCCTCCCTATCTATGTCAGTAAGTGGGTTATGTGCTCTTTCAGGGTTGTGATGGTAGTGGGGAGGAAGAAAAGAATTGTTAAGATCTCAGTAGTGGAATAAATTTTTTGTTCAAGTATGCCATTAGGCTGAGTATACAGTTACCTTTGTAAGTCAGCGTTTTTTTAATGTTTCATTTTAAGGTTCTGAACAATAAGAACTGGTATGTCTTTTTTCTTTGCGTCAAGTGCCAAGTGAATTTTCTTATGAGGGGTTAGGGGAGTCTGTCACAAAGAAGCAAGAGTGTTGTGTTAGTTTTTGTTTTGGCACTGGGAAAATTTAATTTTAACTGATCTAGTAAAGGAGACATTTGAGGAGAATGTTGGAGAGTAACCACAGTTCCTTGGTAAGCATCATGGGTATTCCTGTAAGTTATCCCTAAAGAAAAGTAAAATATTAAAAGTGAGGCTTAATCGGCTACTCTAATCTTAATGTTTAAATCCAGGTAGTTCTAGATTTTAAAAATTGTTTAAATTGTTTTAAATGAAGAGTAAACTAAATAACTCAATCTTGTATTCTGTTATTCTGTTGGAGAATGCAAATAATTCAAATATTTTCCCTCAGACCTAGCAATTTTGTGTTTTCTACATTAGAAGGGTCACTTTAGGCTGCAATCCTATTCATACTTAACTAGAAGCAAGACCCATTGAACCTGGTAGAACTTACTTCTGAGCAAGGGAAGCATGTACTGTGGGGGGTGTTGCTCTGTCTGTCAGAGTGCATAGTGTCAAGCAGACTAGAACACCTAAAAGGAGTACACTCTTCCACAGAAGCGCTGTGAGTGACAATACCAGCCTCAAAACTAGTCTAGTGCTAGGAACATGCTATCGTCCCCCAGACCAGAATGCTCAGGGTGAACTTGAGATGGAAAATGAAATCAAGGAGGCTTCTAAACGTGGAAGGGTTGTAATAATGGCAGACTTCAATTAGTCCCACATTGACTGGATAAATAGTTAAATTGCTTGATGCTCTAAATGACTGTGCCGTAGAACAGTTGGTCATGGAACCAACCAGAGGGGAGGTGACCCTGGATTTAATCCTAAATGGTATCACCCAGGGCCTAGTACAGGATGTAAGTTGTGTTGAGCCAACTGGAAACAGTGAGCACAATGCTATCAGATTTAATATATATTACAGTGGGAGATTGCCCAGGAAGTCCAATACAGTCACATTTGACTTCAAAAGAAGAAACTTCTAAAAAACGAGGGAAGTGGTAAAAAGGTTGAAAGGGGGATTCAAGAGGGTTAAATCTCTTCAAAATGCTTGGAGGTTATACAAAACCACAATAATAGAAGCTCAGCTAAAATGTATACCGCAGGTTAGGAAAGGTAGCACCAAGTCCAAGAGGTCACCAGAATGGTTAACGAGCAGTATCAAGGAAGCTAGTGGAGAAAAGAAGGCTTCCTTTAGAAAATGGAAGTCTTGCCTAAATGAGGAAAAGAAAAGGCATCACAAGCTTGCACAAAAACGACTCAAGCAGAAAATAAAAGATGCAAAAAAGCATTTTGAAGAGAATATCGCTAAAAACATCAAGGCCAACAATAAAGAATTTGTTAACGCTATCAGAAGCAGGAAACCAGATAGGGAGGCAGTTGGACTGCTGGATGAACAATAGAGTTAAAGGAGTACTAAAAGAGGATAAGGAGATTGCAGAGAAGTTGAATGAATTCTTATCAGTCTTCATAGCAAAAGATATAGGACAGATAGCTGTACCTGAACTGATGTTTTCAGGAAGGGAGTTTAGGAACTGAGACAAATAGTGGTGACAAAAGATGACGTTCTCAACCTTATCAGCAAATTGAAAGTAAATAAATCACAGATGGGCCCAGATGGTATCCATCTTAGAGTTCTTGAAGAACACAAATATGAGCCAACAAGGAAGAACTCAAATATGAGCCAACAATGTGATGTGGCTGCAAAAAAGGCAAATGCTATTTTGGGCTGCATTCATAGAAGCATCGCTTCCAAATCCTGGGAAGTACTAGTTCCCCTCTACTCAGCACTGGTTAGGCCTCATCTGGAGTACTGTGTCCAGTTCTGGGCACCACACTTTAAGAAGGATGCAGACAAACTGGAGAGGGTTCAGAGGAGGGCAACAAAGATGATCAGGGGACTGGAAACAAAGCCCTATGAAGAGAGACTGAAAGAACTGGGCATGTTTAGCCTTGAGAAGAGAAGACAGGGGAGATATGATAGCAGTCTTCAAGTACTTGAAAGGTTGTCACAGAGAAGAAGGTCAGGATCTCTTCTTGATCATCCCAGAGTGCAGGACACGGAATAATGGGCTCAAGTGACAGGAAGCCAGATTCCGGCTGAACATCAGGAAAAATTTCCTGACTGTAAGAGCAATACGACAATGGAACCAATTACCTGGGGAGGTGGCAGGCTCTCCCACACTGGAGGCCTTCAAGACGAGGCTGGGCAGCCATTTGTCAGGGATGCTCTGACTTGGATTCCTGCATTGAGCAGGGGGTTGGACTCGATGGCCTTGTAGGCCCCTTCCAACCCTACTATTCTATGATTCTATGAAATTGCTGATCTTCTAATCAAAATATGCAACACGTCCCTCAGATCGGGTTCTGTACCAGAGGACCGCAAAATGGCCAATGTAACACCAATTTTTTAAAAAGGGATCCAAGGGATCTGGAAAATTACAGTATCTCGTTACCTTAACATCTGTTCCAGGAGAATTGGTTGAAAGCATTATTAAAGATAAAATTAGTAAGCATATAGAAGGATAAGCCCTGCTGAAAAAGAACACGGCTTCTGCAAAGGTAAGTCCTGTCTCACTAACCTTTTAGAGTACTTTGAGAGTGTCAATAAACATGTAGACAGGAGTAATCTGGTAGACATTGTTTACTTGGATTTCCAAAGGCTTTTCATAAAATCCCTCACCAAAGACTCATGACCAAACTTAGCAGTCATGGAATAAGAAGAGAGATCCTCTTATAGATCAGTAACTGGTTAAAGAACAGAAAGCAGAGTAGGAATAAATGGTAAAGTCCCCAATGGAGGGATTTAAATAGTGCGGCAAACCATTCAACATCACAGTAATTCAAGTCTATGCCCCAACCACTGATGCCAAAGAAGCTGAGGTTGATCGGTTCTGTGAAGACCTACAACATCTTCTAGAACTAACACCAAAAAAAGGTGTCCTCTTCATCATAGGGGATTGGAATGCTAAAGTAGGAAGTCAAGAAATCACCGGGATAACAGGCAGGCATGGCCTTGGTGTACAAAATGAAGCAGGACAAAAGCTAATAGAGTTTTGCCAAGAGAACATGCTGATCCTAGCAAACACTCCTTTCCAACAGCACTAGAGGCGACTCTACACATGGACATCACTAGATGGTCAATATCGAAATCAGATTGAATATGTACTTTGCAGCCAAAGATGGAGAAGCTCTATACAGTTAGTAAAAACAAGACCTGGAGCTGACTGTGGCTCAGATCATGAGCTTCTTATCACAAATTTCGGCTTAAATTGAAGAACGTAGGGAAAACCACTAAACCATTCAGGTATGACCTAAATCATATCCCTTATGAATATACAGTGGAGGTGAGGAATAAATTTCAGGGATTAGACCTGATAGACAGAGTGCCTGAGGAACTATGGACGGAGGTCCATAACATTGTTCAGGAGGCAGCAACGAAATCCATCCCAAAGAAAAAGAAATGCAAGAAAGCAAAAGTGGCTGTCTGATGAGGCTTTACAAGTAGCTGAGGAAAGAAGGGAAGCGAAAAGCAAGGGAGAAAGGGGAAGATATACCCAACTGAATGCAGAGTTCCAGAGAATAGCAAGGAGAGACAAGAAGGCCTTCTTAAATGATCAATGCAAAGAAATCAAGGAAAACAACAGAATGGCAAAGACTAGACATCTCCAAGAAAATCGGAGATCTTAAGGGAACGTTTTGTGCCAAGACAGGCATGATAAAGGACAAAGAAGGCAGGGACCTATCAGAAGCAGATGAGATTAAGAAGAGGTGGAAAGAATACACAGAAGAACTTTACAGGAAAGATCTGAATGTCCCTGATAGCCATGATAGTGCGGCCACTGAACTTGAGCCGGACATCCTTGAGAGTGAAGTCAAGTGGGCCTTAGGAAGCATTAGTAACAACAAAGCTAGCAGAGATGACAGTATTCCAGCTGAGCTATTTAAGATCCTAAAAGATGATGCTGTTAAAGTGCTGCACTCACTATGCCAACACATTTGGAACACTCAACAATGGCCACAAGACTGGAAAAGGTCAGTTTACATTCCAATTCCAAAGGAGGGCAATGCCAAAGAGTGTTCAAACTACCGTACAATTGTGCTCATTTTACATGCCAGCAAGGTGATGCTCAAAATCCTACCAGCTAGGCTTCAGCAGTATGTGAACCTAGAACTACCGTAAGTACAAGCTGGGTTTCGAAGAGGCAGAGGAACTAGAGATCAAATCGCCAACATTCTCTGGATCATGGAGAAAGCAAGAGAATTCCAGAAAAATGTCTATTTCTGCTTCATTGACTATGCTAAAGTCTTTGTGTGGATCACAACAAACTGTGGCAAATTCTGAAAGAGATGGGAGTACCAGACCACCTTACCTGTCTCCTGAGAAACCTGTACGAGGGTCAAGAAGCAACAGTAAGAACCAGACATGGAACAACCGAGTGGTTCAAAATTGGGAAAGGAGTACGATAAGGCTGTATATTGTCGCCCTGCTCATTTAATTTATATAGAGTACATCATGAGAAACGCCAGGTTGGATGAATCACAGGTCGGAATTAATTCTCCCAGCAATCTTATCAACAACCTCCGATATGCAGACGATACCACCCTAATGGCAGAAAGCGAAGAGGATCTCAAGAGCCTCTTGTTGAAGGTGAAAGTGGAGAGTGCAAAAGCTGGTTTGAAACTCAACATTAAAAAAAAACCCTAAGATGATGGTATCTGGCCCCATCACTTCCTGGCATATAGAAGGGGAAGAAATGGAAGCAGTGAGAGATTTTACTTTCTTGGGCTCCAAGATCACCGCAGACGGTGACTGTAGCCATGAAATTAAAAGACGCTTGCTGCTTGGGAGGAGAGCTATGGCACACCTAGACAGCATAGTAAGAAGCAGAGACCTCACCTTGCCGACAAAGGTTCGTATAATCAAAGGTATGGTTTTCCCAGTAGCAACGTATGGTGCTGAGAGCTGGACTATAAGGAAGGCTGAGCGCCGAAGAATCGATGCTTTCGAACTGTGGTGCTGGAGAAGACTCTTACAAGTCCCCTGGACTGCGAGGAGGTCAAATCAGTCCATCCTAAAGGAAATCAACCCTGAGTGCTCATTGGAAGGACAGATACTGAAGCTGAAGCTCCAATATTTTGGCCACCTAATGTGAAGAGAAAACTCTCTGGAAAAGACTCTGATGCTGGGAAAGATTGAAAGCAAAAGTAGAAGGGGACGGCAGAGGATGAGATGGCTAGATAGCATCACCGATGCAATGCATATGGACTTGAGCACACTCCGGGAGAGAGCGCAGGACAGGAAGGCCTGGCATGCTATTGTCCATGGGGTCACGAAGAGTCGGACACGACTGAACAACAAATAGTGGGGTCCCACAGGGATCTATATTAGGACCATTGTTTTTCAATATATTCATAAATGATCTGAAATTAGGAGTGAGCAGGGAAGTGGCCAAGTTTGCTGCTGTCACCAAATTATTTATTTAGATTTTATTCTGGTTGTGTTATATTGTGGTTTTAATGCTATATTTTGTATTTTATCCTGTGGTTTTGGTTGTAATTTTTGTGAACCGCCCAGAGAGCTTCAGCTATTGGGCAGTATAAAAATGAAATAAATTTATTTATTTTAAATAAATTTAGGATAGGTCAAAACAAAATGGGATTCTGAGGAGCTCAAAAAGAATCCCTCCAAAATGGGAGAATGGGCATCTAAATGGCAAATGCGGTTCAGTGTAAGCAAGTGTAAAGTGATGCATGTTGGGTCAAAAAATCCCAACTTCAAGTATAACCTGATGGGATCGGAGCTAGCAGTGACCAACCAAGAAAGAGATCTGGGAGTTGTGGTGACAGCTTGATGAAAATGTCAACCCAGTGTGTGGCTGCTGTAAAAAGGGCAAAATCCATGTTAGGCATAATTAGGAAGGGAATTGAGAATAAAACTGCCAGTATCATACTGGCCCTATACAAATCTATGCTGCGACCATGCTTGGAATACTGTGTCCAGTTCTGGCAACCACACCTAAAAAAAGTTATTGTAGAGCTGGAAAAAGTGTAGAGAAGGGCAGCAACTCCCCTAGGAGAGAAGGTTACTACAGCTGGGATTGTTTAGCTTGGAAAAGCGAGTAAAGGGAGGCATGATAGAGGTGCACAAAATTATGCGTAGTGTGGAGAATGTGGACAGGGAGACATTTTTCTCCCTCTCTCATCATACTTGAACCTGGGAGCATCCCATGAAGCTGATTGGTAGGAGATTCAGAACAGATACAAGGAAGTACTTCACACAGCATATAGTTAAACTATGGAATTTGCTATCACAAGACTTAGTGATGGCCACCAATTTGGATGGCTTTAAAAGGGGGTTAGGCAAATTCATGGAGGAGAAGGCTATCAGTGGCCACTAGTCCTGATTGCTAGACACTGGTTCCATTATCAGAGGCAGTATGGTTATGTATAGAGGATAAGATGGCTAGATAGCATCACCAATGCAATGAATATGAACTTGAGACGCTCAGGGAGAGAGCAGAGGACAGGAAGGTCTGGCGTGCTATGGTCCATGGGGTCACGAAGAGTCGGACACGACTTAACGACTGAACAACAATGCCTATGTATACCACTTGCTGGGGAACATGGGCAGGAGGGTGCTGTTGCACTCATGTCCTGCTTGTGAGTTTCCCATTGACAGCTGGTTGGCCACTGTGTGAACAGAATGCTGGATTTGATGGACCCTTGGTCTGATCTAGCATGACTTATGTTCTCATGAGTAGACATGAATAGGATTTCACCGTTAGAGAAGTGTATTCTCAGCAAAGACATTATAAGGAGGTGTTCTGCCTGAAGTTCATGCGAAACCTAAATCTCTTCTGCTACTCGATAATTCTTTGTATTCTTATGGCAGTTTCCCTAAGTGTTCAAAGTAGCAGTAGTAGTTATTATATTTATTTATATCCCGCCTTCTTCCCAATACTGAGACTCAAGGCGGCTTTACAATGTTAAAACTTATACAGTTATAGCCTATAAATAGAAATATAAATACAAGTATACAGAAGTTAAAAATATAATTAAATCATTGATATTAAAATTGTAAAAATATTAAAACATTAGACAACCACCACAACAAAAATAGTATCCATACATCATATTTTCACAGGTCCAGACTAGCTATCCCCAAAGGCCTGCTGGAGCAAAAAAGTTTTTACATGCCTACGAAAGCATATCAAGGAAGGTGCCACTCTCGTCTCCCTGGGCAGGGAGTTCCAGAGCCTTGGGGAAGCCACCAAGAAGATCCTCTCCTGCATTCCCACCAGGCGTGCCTGTGATGATGGCGGGATGGCGAGAAGGGCTTCCCCTGAAGATTTCAGGGCATGAGTAGGTGCATAGGGGAGAATACCGTCTTTCAGATAACCTGGACCCGAACCATATAGGGCTTTATAGGACATAACCAGCACTGAATTGTGCCCGGAAACAGACTGGGAGCCAGTGAAGCTGTTTTAACAGGGGAGTTGAATGCTCCCTGTAACCAGCCCCAGTCAGCAGTCTGGCAGCAGCTCTATGACCCGGCTGAAGTTTCCAAACACTCTTCTGAGGCAGTGCCATGTAGAGTGTGTTACAGTAATCCAGATGGGTTGTAACTAAGGCATGTGTCACTGTGGCCAAGACAGACATCTCAAGGAACGGGCGCAGCTGGCACGCTAGCTTTACTGTGCAAATGCACTCCTGGCCACTGCTGAAACCTGGGCATCCAGGCTCAGGGCTGAATCCAGAAGTACACCCAAGCTGCGAACCTGTGTCTTCAGGGGGTGTATAACCCCCTCCAGCACAAGCTGAATCCCTGTTCCCTGATCTACCCTTCAACTGACCAGGAGCACCTCTGTCTTGTTTGGATTAAGCTTCAGTTTGTACTGCCAACAGACACTGGTTCAGCTCCCCAACAGCCTCCTTGGAATTAGATGGAAAGGAAAAGCAGAGTTGGGTGTCATCAGCATACTGGTGACACTGAACCCCAAAACTCCAGACAACCTCCCCCAGTGGTTTCATGAATATGTTAAATAGCATGAGGGACAAAACAGAACCCTGAGGGACTCCACAAGCCAATGGCCAGGGAGTTGAACAGGAGTCCCCCAGCACCACCTTTTGGGTCCGCCCCACCCCCAAGAAGGAATGGAGCCACTGTAAAACAATGCCTCCAAGTCCCATCCCAGTGAGGCGGCCCAGAAGGATACCATGGTCAATGATATCGAAAGCTGCTGAGAGGTCCAGCAGAACCAACAGGGACACACTCCCCCTGTCTAGTTCCCGGCATAGGTCTTCCACCAAGTGACCAAAGCTGTTTCTGTCCCATAACCGGGTCTGACGCCAGATTGAAATGGATCTAGATAATCTGTCTCATCCAGGAATCCCTGGAGACTGGGAGGCTACCACACGCTCCAATATCTTGCCCAAAAATGAAATATTGGACTCTGGCCAATAATTATCCAATACGGTGGGGTTCAGGGAGGGCTTTTTTTTAACAAAGGTCTCACCACCGCCTCCTCAAGCAGGCTGGAACTCTGCCTTGCCTAAGGGAGGCATTAACCACCCCCCTTACCCACTCGGCCAGTCCACCTCTGGCTGCTTTTATGAGCCAGGAAGGGCAAGGATCTAGAACACATGTGGTGGCTCTCACCTCTCCGAAGGTCCTGTCCACATCCTCAGGCTGTACAAATTGAAAAGTATCCAACAACACTGGACAAGCAGGGGCCAAAGTTACATCCACTGGGTCTGTATCAACTATAGCGTCCAAGTCAGAGCGGATCCAAGCAATTTTGTCAGCAAAGTGCTGAGCAAATTGTTCACAGTGGGCTGTTGAGCGATTTAAATTATCTTCTTGCGGGCTAGTCTGTAAAAGACCCCTAACCACTCAAAAGAGCTCCACTGGATGGCCCTTTGAAGATGCAATAGTGGCAGAAATTTTTTTTTTCTTTGCTGCCCATATTGCCACAGAGTTGGCCTTCAAATAGGCTGTAGCACGTGTTCGATCAGATTCACTCGGAGTTTTCTGCCAACATCGCTCTATTCGTCTTCTCACTCGTTTCATCACTGCCAGCTCCCTAGAAAACCAGGGTGTTGGTGCGGCTCCACTTTGTGAGAGAGGACACTCAGGAGTGATTGTGTCCATGGCCCTGGTCATTTCTCTCTTCTAGAGATTGGCCAGGGCTTCGACAGAATTGCCTGCTGTTTTCTATCAGGCAGGCTTGAAAATAAGTAGTAGCTGAGTATAAACTCTCCCCCAACCACTCCCCAGTAGATGGTGATTTTGAAAGTCCTCTCAGCTCATCTCCATTGTGACTGTCGCTGTTTATTTTTTATCGATTACACATAGTGCTGAGTGAGCTTTCCATTACTATGCATGAATGACTAAGGTAGTATTTTCATTTGCACCTGAAGCCTCCTGCTTTCTTTTACAAGCAGCATGGCTGCCTCGTATTGTCTTTTGCATCCAATTATCTGAGTGGGCTTGATTATCTGCGCTAGTTTAGTTTTGTGGGCTTACCTTCCCCTTCTGTTTAGCTTGTCCAAATGCCCTGAGGTGAATCACTTGAAAGGTTAGTGATTTGTTCTTTGAAGGAGGTACAGCTATTTATCTCTTACAGGGAACAGTGCATGTTTTCTGGAAGTAGTTCATTACCCAGCATCCTGTTCCTAGATGTATGTGAGATCGGTTATAGTTATTAAGGTTCAGTCCAGACATTGAAAATAGCTTCTGTGGCTCAGGATAGTAAGCTGAGTCAACCTAAGCAGAAATAAAGGTCCATAATTTCAAAACCCCACTGTGAACAATTCTGGGAAATAAAATGAAAACTGGTTTGATCCTTTCCATATTTGCTAGGACATATTTCACTGAATTCATGGGGCTTATTTCCAAATAAACATGTTTAGCATTGCAATCTAACAGGTCCCTATGCCTGCTTATTCTGAAGTAAGTCCCACCATGCAGGCCTAAAGCAGAGATCCTATATACACAAGGGCCACATGTGTCAAATTGGATAATTGAAATATTTTTTTCTTTGGGGGGAGGAATTAAAGGAAGAAATACTAAATTCTATTCTTTTCTGATCCTAGAACAGCTGGATCTTTGTTTTTCATCTATGATTTAAGGATATGGGACTAAAGGATTCCTTTTATTAGTAAGGTTTGTTTGTTGGTTTTTAAAAGTATGTATGTGTATGCAGGCAAGCTAGCAAATTTGCTTTGTTAGTTGGTCATTTTTATGGACATGTAAAGCTGCTGTGTTTTCCTATGAAGACTCACTAGACATACCATACTGTGTACCTGCCATTATCACAGCATCTACTGTCATGAGTGGATCTGGGAGTCTTAGAGATAACTACACATTATGCATAATGCATGTATTAGAATGCCATTATACCATATATAGATAGATAAATATATACATTTTGGGAGGAGGGAATTAAGAGGCGGGATGTTGTGAGAAGTGCATAATCCTTTTCAACCCATTCCGAATCTCCCCCCCCGCCCCCCCCGCACCTCAGTGGTTTTCCTGTATGGGGTTTACCCTAAATGCAAATTTACGCTAATATTGCAAACATACATTTAAAACCCTGTGGGTGTAAAAGCAGCTGGACAGGGACATATGAAGTGGTGAAATGATGGGCAGGTATTTCCCCCTCCCTGCTCTTTCACTTGTCTCAATTGTCCTTTCCTGAAGTAGTTTTTTTAAACTATTAAAGCAAGGTATGCTGGGTTCTAACACACACATGATAGCACATAACTCTGGCCACTTAATTATTGGATCTGTGGAGCACATTTTGTTGTGTTGTAGGCAAGCTTTGCAGCATTAACCTGTAAGTAATACTTGTGTGTCTAGCTCTGAGGGTCCCTGTTGATCTCTAGTTTGGCAGCTTAGACAGAAATGATACCCCAATACAAGGACTGCATTTTTTTTAAATTCTGGAAGATAAGTCTTGGTAGCCTGTTGGTAAGCTCATGGTCCTGATAGCTTGTTAGAGGTAACAAGGTTTTAACATAATTATCAGTTAACATTTGGAACGACTGGTAGTTACCTATACAGCAAGTAGTTCTTAGACTGCTGTAGACAGTCAAAGTAGCCATATTTCTGCAAACTGATACTGCTAAAATTTAGGTGAATAGTATAGTGTAAGCTCGCTTAACATATGGTCGAACTTAAACACACACGAGCACCCCAAGGTGAAAAGCCACAATGTATTGTGAGCAATTTGGATGCAATTAAAACCTTTAGTGTTTAAAGGGATCTATAAAAATACTGGTATTAAACCATCTGTTCGGTTAATTTTTACCAAGCAGTTTAATGTGGAATGTTGCACTTCTCATACATGATATTGAGCCGGATCCAAGGGACTTGTACTCATTAAAGGGAGGTGGGCTTGTTGCTGACAGTTCCTCCGTCAAGCTGCAGCTCCCCATTCCTCATCCCATGCTGCTCTGGAGGATCCCTTGACCTTTGGGGTGCTTTTGCAGTGGGTACACAGGGCTACAGCAGGAAGGATGAGGGAAAGTCCTACACAAACAGAACTTTTGCTCTAGATCCAAGGCATAGTGATTAAGTTGTCATTTTCCATTCTGCATTAAGATTTGTGGTTGAAAAGTGCATCTTTTAGTCCTGATTAAGGGTTTGAATCTCACTCTCCATGTCACTCTTTCAACTGAGCCACAATAAGATAAGCTTAATATGGCTTTTGTCATCTACAAAAGCCATCTCCCTGTCCGCCCAGGAGGCTGAGAGATTATGGACCAGGGGGATGAAAGAGAAGTGGGCAGTAGGTGTGAGTTTTACATATTAATTTGGACTAAGTAGCCAAAACGTGTCTACAGATCATCAGCAATAGCAGACGAATGGCAAGATGAGTGGGTCTTCTTCTCATTTGCCCTTTGATAGTTCTAGTTGAGTTAAGTATGCATAAGTTATGCATGAATAACTATTTATATACTTAACAATATACTTAACATATTGCCCTGACAATGATAGATGAAGAATACTACCAGTTGTCGATTGTATCGCAATTATGCCACGTTCCTTTAATATTCTGAAAATGTATTGTGTTAAACCACAGGATTGAGCTCCAGTAGCAGAGTATACCACTTTGTCTCAAAGCATTTTCCATTTTCTGTTGTACTCAATATATAAAATGATTTAACTTGAACAAGATCTTCTGCCTTCGAATTTGAGGAATCCACTGGATAATTGGGTTGGATCCAGACTTGCCTTTCTGTGAATGGAATGTTTGCAGAGGGAACTAGGATCCTGTAGAGGCTCCTTGCTGGAGGACAGGGGCAGGTGGCAATTTTTGCCAGTTCTGTGTTTTCCCTGCAGCCCCCAGTGCCATTTCCCATGCTGTTATGGAGGGTTCCTCTACCCTCTGGAATAGCTTTTCAAGGGGCTGCAGAGGGAAGATGAAATCAGAGAAGACTGCTGACTAACACATTTTTTCCCGCATGAGTGGAACTCCACTGAGTGCAAGTCTGAATCCAGCCCACTGTTTAAGCGCAGTTGTTGAGCCCTACACAGCTAAATTTGAGTTGTTCGCCTGCCAGTTGGATTCATTTCTATTGTTTTTAGTAATCACTCAAGATTTGTCACTTGTTTCAGTCTGCCCTCAGTATATATATATGAGGTGTTATCTGATCTTAAAGCATGAGAAAGGGGTTTAAGTGATTCAGTAGAGAGCTCCTACTGGTTTTATTTTAGGCAACGTAGTTCAGTATTCTTTTGGTCTCTAAGTTATGTTTCAGGGGCAAACTAATGGCTGCATAAAACACCAGATGGAGATGCTAATTAAGAATATGGCTGAACAGAAATTAAGGATGTATTTCATAAGTATCCCCCCCCCCCCAGTGAAATGCACACTTATTTGTCAGTCTTTCAGGGGGCTCTCTTCATTTTTTCCATGGTTGGGGGATTGCAAAGAAATGTCCCCTAAAACACATGCTCGCCCTCTATCTGGCATTCATGTGAAAGCAGCAGCACTCCATTGTGAGCCTTTTACAGCCCTGGTTGACTACTATTTCAGTACCCTTTTTTGTGCAAAATAGCCCTTCATCCTAGTAACATATTTATTCAGTCAGTCAAATTTGGCTAAATAATGGCATCAGTGGGGGCGGACAAAGGTAGCTCAGAGTGAGAGAAATGGCCTAACTACTAACTAGTTTTGTTTGCCTTCAGTGAGATCACTTAGATCTGGCTGTGTGATGGCATTGTTGCTAGGAAGAAGGGCTTTTTTTCAAGCAAAGCACTGGACTGATGCTGATTAGGACTATGAACAAGCATGAAAAAGGCAAGCTTTTGATAATCTTTCAGGAAACATTATGGGTTTTTGAAAGCCTGGAGCATGAATATTGTTTGGAAGAATGTTCAGCTCAGCCCTAATAATGCATCTGGACAGAATAGCCAAATGGGTTATTGTTTATTCGGTCAGTTGCTTCTGTGACTTCATGGACCAGCCCACGCCAGAGCTTCCTGTTGGCCATTGCCACCCCCAGTTCCCCCAAGGTTGAGCGCGTCCAGAATATCAACCATCCATCTTGCCCTTGGCCGGCCCCTCTTCCTTTTGCCTTCCACTTTCCCTAGCATCAGCATCTTCTCCAGGGTGTCCTGTCTTCTCATTATGTGGCCAAAGTACTTCAGTTTTGCCTTTAATATCATTCCCTCAAGTGAGCAGTCTGGCTTTATTTCCTGGAGTATGGATTGGTTTGACCTTCTTGCAGTCCAAGGCACTCTCAGAATTTTCCTCCAGCACCACAGTTCAAATGCATCTATCTTCCTTCGCTCAGCCTTCCTTATGGTCCAGCTCTCGCAGCCATAGGTTACTACGGGGAATACCATTGCTTTAACTATGTGGACCTTTGTTGTCAGTGTAATGTCTCTGCTGTTAACTATTTTATCAAGATTTGTCATTGCCATCTTCCGAAGAAGTAAACATCTTCTGATTTCCTGGCTGCAGTCAGCGTCTGCAGTAATCTTTGCGCCTAGAAAGACAAAGTCTGTCACTTCCGCCAAGTTTTCTCCCTCTATTAGCCAGTTATCAATCAAGCTGGTTGCCATAATCTTGGTTTTTTTGAGGTTTAACTGCAACCCAGCTTTTGCACTTTCTTCTTTCACCATCGTCATAAGGTTCCTCCGCTCCTCTTCACTTTTAGCCATCAAAGTGGTATCATCTGCATATCTGAGATTGTTAATGTTTCTTCCAGCGATTTTAACTCCAGCCTTGGATTAATCAAGCCCAGCACATCGCATGATGTGTTCTGCGTACAGGTTGAATAGGTAGGGTGAGAGTATACAAATTTAGGCTGCAATCCTATACACATTTACCTGAGAGTAAATCCCATTGAACTCAGTGGTGTTTATTTTTGAGTAGACCCATATAGGATTGCACTATTTGCTTTGTATCCACTCTGTTCCAAAAGCTCAAGTTGCACAATATTGAATGCAGGCAATATTTTGTAATATCTAACACTTTATTAAGTCTATTAAATAATCCAAAGTGGATTACGTTTGTGATGGGGCGAGAGGAAAAAATTATAAGTACAGTAGCTGAGAGAAGCACCTGCTGTCCAAATAGTGTTTTTAGGGTTCTTGCATAGTAGTTGTTGTTTTTCCCTTGCCCCTTAAGAGTTTCAGAAAGTTTTCATTTGGACAAATGTGACTTTGTGGAACATTTCAAATTGTACAAATTACCATTATAAAAGGTACAGTTTTCGGTTTGAATATGGGAGAGTCAAATCGCTACTCAGCTAAAATATAGTCTTGTAGTACCTTAAGCTTTTTATGTACTAAGGTCCACTTCATCAGATGCATCAGCTATGAAGGACCTTAGACATATCATTACTTCTCAGCCTTGCCTGTCTCACAGGGATCTGAACTCCCTAGAGGAAGAGTAGTATACAAATGTAATAAATATTTCTGTCAGCCATGGGAAAGCTCAGCTGAACGCACAATAGTAGTTGTTCAAATCTACAGTTAAAAATAATGTGTTATGGGTGTCTTGGTATTCATATCAGTGGGAAAGAAGACAGTGGGACATAACTTAACCACAGCACTGACTCTCTGCATCTTTCAAAATGAAGGTAAAGCATTAAGAAATTCTTCTGGGAGAAATAAGCTGCTTGGAATGTACACAAATGGAGTGCAGAGAAGAAAATATCAATGAAACAATTATGAGGGCCAAGGGAATGACATCCTTTTTTGTAATTGTTACATGTTTTCTGACTTTGAGAAAAGAGATTGCACAAAAATAAACGAACCAGTCATATAAACATTGAAATGTACATGATGGGTGCTTTATATATCTTTCCAAGTACTAAGCTATCTAGAGGCAGAGTAGTATAGACCTTTCATTTTTTAAAAAACCCACTTTTGAATGATCTAGCCATGAGCTAAATGGAATTAATCAATCCTCTTTTGCACTTCATACAGGATCCTGTCTTGTAAATATGTACTTAAATGTAGATCTGTTTGCTTACGTCGGAAAATGTGCACATACATACCATTTTACGTGATGTGTTCATTATTTTTTAGAAAAATTATCACAATTTGTAGTATGTATTGCATGGAGAGAATGCTTCTGGTTGACTAAGAAGCAAATTCCATTATGTCATTTATCCTGAAAATGCATGCCTAGTTCCAGTGATTGATTTCAAATAGTGACCAGATTGGGGTTTTGCAAAACTATTGGGAAGAACTCATATTATCTTAGAAACCAGATTTTAAAAGTTTTGTAATACTAAAATGGGTTGGGGTAGACACCAAGGATTACCTTAGTGATAGTGGATCTATCTGCCTACACAGCAAGAAAAATTACTTATTATGTCCAGAAATAATATCCATGTGTCTACCTTAGGTTTAATTTTCATAAGTTAAACATTTTCCCAATTTGTTTTTTGGCTTCTCATGTTGCTAGGTAAATTACATCAGAGATAATAAGCATCAGTAGAAATAGTGAAAGGCATGCTATACAATTATAATCACAGAATAGTAGGGTTGGAAGGGGCCTATAAGGCCATCGAGTCCAACCCCCTGCTCAGTGCAGGAATCCAAGGCAGAGCATCCCCGAGAGATGGCCGTCCAGCCTAGTCTTGAATGCCTCCAGTGTGGGAGAGCCCACTACCTCCCTAGGTAATTGGTTCCATTGTCGTATTGCTCATATTGAAGTTTTTCCTGATGTTCAGCCAGAATCTAGCTTCCTGTAACTTGATCCCATTATTCCGTGTCCTGCACTCTGGGATGACCGAGAAGAGATCCTGGCCTTGGTCTCTGTGACAACCTTTCAAGTACTTGAAGAGCGCTATCATATCTCCCCTCAGTCTTCTCTTCTCAAGGCTAAACATGCCCAGTTCTTTCAGTCTTTCTTCATAGGGCTTTGTTTCCAGTCCCCTGATCATCTTCGTTGCCCTCCTCTGAACCCTCTCGAGTTTGTCTGCATCCTTCTTAAAGTGTGGTGCCCAGAACTGGATACAGTACTCCAGATGAGGCCTAACCAGTGCTGAGTGGAGGGGAACTAGTATTTCACGGGATTTGGAAGCTGTGCTTCTATTAATGCAGCCAGAAAGAGTATTTGCCTTTTTTGCAGCCACATCACATTATTGGCTCATATTCAGCTTGTGATCGATTCCAAGATCCTTCTCTGTTACAGTATTGTTGAGCCAAGTATCCCCCATCTTGTAACTGTGCATTTGGTTTCTTTTTCCTAGGTGCAGAACTTGGCATTTATTCCTACTGAATATAATTCTGTTGTTTCCTGCCCAGCACTCCAGCCTATCAAGATCACTTTGAATTTTGTTTCTGTCTTCCAAGGTATTAGCTATCCCTCCCAATTTTGTGTCATCTGCACATTTGATCAGCATTCCCTGCACCTCCTCATCCAAGTCATTAATACAAATGTTGAAGAGCACTGGGCCCAGGACTGAGCCCTGCAGTACCCTGCTTGCTACCTCTCCCCAGTTTGAGAAGATCCCATTGATAAGCACTCCTTTAGTCCAATTCTGTAGCCAACTGTGGATCCACTGGATCGTTGTTTCATCTAGCCCACTTTGAGCTAGTTTACTAATCAGGATAACATGGGGCACTTTGTTGAAAGCTTTGCTGAAGTCAGGGTATATTAGATCCACAGCATTCCCCCAGTCCACAAGGGAGGTTACCTGATCAAAAAATGACATCAGGTATTGGGAGGGCCACAAGTTGCTAGCCCCTGTTATCGGGGAAGGAAACCATGCGCCTTCTCTTCCTTAATGCCTTCTGCTGCCATTCAATGGAGGCAGGCACTGCCCAGGTGGGAAACATGGGCCATGGAGGCCAGGCCCTTCCCTCCCCACTGCAGCCCCGCCCCCAGGAAGCTGCAGCTTTGGAGCCTTAGACAGTCCTTTCAAGTGCTCAGCCTCAGTCCCACAGCAGGGCCAGGCCTGGGCACTTATGTCTGTTTTCGACTCCCAAGCACAGGGACTGTCACAAGAAGGGAGCGGCCTCCCATCGCGACATCCAGCCAGATGACTCTGACCTCCCTGCTCAGCAGCAACAGCTTTTTTTCATGGCAATTAAGCTTGTCTAAATCATTATAAAATGGAGGGGGGACCCAACCTTAATGCCAGGTGGCAAAGTCTAGAACAGCCTTCCCTAACCTGAACTCTCCAGATGGGTCGGATTAAAACTCCCATCCGGCCCTTCGCCACCTGCCTCCCCACTGTTATCTCTGATCAGAGACCGGAGACCATGGCAGAGATTTCTCCTAGGGCCAGGGCGGGAAGAATCAAAGAAGCTTCTGCATGCCGGGCATTCCACACACTGCTCTGGAGTACAGAAGCACACCAGCTGACGGACAGAAGAGAGGGTCCACTGAAAGGTCTTGGGCTGGCTAGTGGGTGTGTCCACTTTCTGCTGGCTGGGTCACTGCAAAGAATCAAGGCACATTGTTTATCAGAGCCACGATGACCTCCATCTTAAGATCTGTTTGTAAGCTAGCTTTGGTATCAAATACAGTGCCTGGCATAAGTATTCTCCCCTTTTCACTTTTACACATTTTGGTTGTATTACAACGTGGAATTAGTGAGAGCAGTAGACTTCAACTATAGCATTTGCAAGTATCCAAAAGTAAGAACATTCATGTATTTCAGAGCAAGAGATCAAACAGCTTGTATAAGCTCCTGAGGAAGGAAGCATTCCAAAATGCGTCGAGCACAATAAATTTTGTTTTCTTGACCACCAGAGCTTGTCTCCTTCTTTTTCACCCTCAGATTAAATACACCTGTTTCTAGAAGCCCCCAGAGTTCGTTGGAGAGCATATCTAAACAAACAGCGTCATGAAGACCAAAGCGCTATCAAAAGAAGTCTGGGATAAAGTTTTGGAGAAGCACCAAACGGTTGGGTTATATAAAAAAAAAAAATCCCAAACTATGAACACCCCCCGGAGCACCGTTAAATCCATTATTACAAAATGAAAAGAATATGGCACAGCCGCAACTTTGCCTAGAGAAGGCTGTTCACCAAAACTCACTGACCGGGTAAGGAGGGCATTAGTCAGAGAAACAACCAAGAGGCCAATGGTAACTCTGAAGGAGCTGGAGAGATCCTCAGCTGAAACGGGAGAAACTGTCTGTGGGACAACTATCAACTGGACGCTCCACAAAGCTGTGCTTTAGGGAAGAGTGGTGAGAAGGAAGCCCTTGCTAAAAAACAAAACAAAAACCCTATCAAATCCAATTTGGATTTTGCCAAAAGGCATGAGCAGGGCACAGCAAACATGTATAAAAAGGTTGTCTGATCTGATGCAACCTAAATCAAACTTTTTGGCCTTGCTGCAAAATGCTATGTGGAGCAAAGCCAACAGTGCTCATCACCCTGAGAACACCATCCCTACGGTGAAGCGTGGTGGTGGTGACAGCCATATGTTGTGGGGATGCTTTTCAGTGACAGGGACTGGGAAACTTGTCAGGATTGAGGGCAAGATGGATGGAGCCAAATACAGGGCAATTCTAGAGAAAAACCTGTTTCAGTCTGCAGTGGACCTGGGGCTGGGACGGAGGTTCACCTTCCAGCAAGACAGTGACCCTAAACACATAGCCAAAGTTACACTGGAGTGGTTTAAAAACAAGAACCTGAATGTCTTCGAATGGCCCAGTCAAAGCCCAGACCTCAATCCAATTGAGAATCTGTAGCAAGACTTGAAAATTGAAAATTCACCAACAGTCCCCATCCAACCTGACAGAGGTTGAGCAATTTTGCCAAGAAGAATGGGCAAAAATTGCAGGACAACAAATGCCAGTTTGTTTTTGTTTAAGTTTTGTGCCAGAATAAAAATACTTTGCACCTTCAAAGTGTTAATTATGTTGTGTAAATCAAATGGTAAAAATGCCAATTAAATCCATTTTAATTCCAGGTTGTAACACAACAAAATGTGGAAAAGTCAAGGGGGTGGTGGTGAATACTTGTGCAAGGCACTGCAAAAGCTATTTGTATGGGCATAGTATAAGGCAAGGTTAAATAGTTTTTCGTGTGCTTTTTTTACCATATCCTCTATTTCTGACATTCCAATTTGTGAACCCTATTTTCCTCCCCATAAATAACTACATCATAGCCCACCCTGTAACTGTTGTGCTGTGGTAAGGACCCTAGTTATTCTTGGCAATAAACTTTGCCTCTATATGTTGTGCTAGCTTGTAACAAGGAATACCAATTTCAAAGCTTATTTGCCTGCTACTCATCTGTGATTTCAAAAAAAATTCTGTTGCAACTTTTAATGAAAAAGCAAAATTTGTATGATCCATCTAGTATTGGGGTTATTAAAACACTTATAACTGAAATATTTCAAGTCTCTTGCCATGTTTATTTATAGCGATGGCTAGTGGATAGATTCTTACCCTTTCTACTTTTTTCTGGCTAAAAGTTAGCTGTCTTATGGGTAACCAGCAAAGTTTATAGGAAATCATTAGGCATGATACAAATGGAGATAAAAACCCTTCTGTTTGGAATCCAGCCTTGTTCTCTGACACATGGATATGGAACCTCAGGCTAAATACCTTATTTTCCCTATGAGAAATATGTACAAAAGATAGAAGCTAAACTGGATGTTTTGGGATCACTGGGTAATTAACCTACGCTTTGGTGCAGGACCATTCAGTTCTTGGATAGTCTGGTGGTGGTGGCTGAGACTGCCTTTTACCAGTTTTGGCTGATGTGCCAGCTATGGCCCTTCCAAGTGACTGTTTTAATCACTTCACATTTAGATTACTATAACACGCTGTACCCTTGAAGAGCATCCAGAAACTTGGTCTGATGCAAAATGTTGTGGCCAGATTGTAACCTGACATGCATTTTACAGACCATATAACACTAATATTGAAATAGTTGCACTTGCTTCCAATTTGTTTCCAAGCCTAATTCAAGCTGGAGACTCTTACCTATAAAGTCCTAAATGGCTTGGGACCAGGGTATCTGAAAGTCCACCTCCTCCCGTATAAGCCCTCCCCAAATTTGTGTTCACTATCTGAGGCCCTGTTACATGTCCCACCTCCTGGAGAGGTGAGCCTGGTGGGTATTTGATGCAGAGCCTTTTGTATAACAGCACCCCAGTTGTGGAATTTGTTGCTGCAGTTTAAAAGTATTCTAAATAAATAAAATGAGAAGGAAGTAAAGTACATAAAATGTATGGGGTACCAGAGGAAGGCAAAATTTATGCTAGACAAGTGGAATATGCAACAAAACAGTGCTGTGTGGACTGCTGCTATTCCACTCAGCCATGCCTTCTTCCATGATACTCCATTGGATTACCCCTCCCATCTGGTTTTCTGGTTTCCCCCCAATAATCAGTCAGTGTTCTGTGTCCCATGAGCATGCTCAGTCATCATTGTTTTGTTTTTGGAGGTCCCCTTCCTTATGTTTTTTCCTAAAGGTTTTTTGTACTTCTGCAAACCTTAGGAGTTCCCTGAAGCCTGGTGTTACACCTCTTGTGCCTGGGTGGTGGTGGTTTGGCTGCATAAACAACAGCACTTACAGCCTGAATGTTGGAAATTGAGGACATTATGATACAGGCTATACTTTTTTTAAAAAAGAAGTAAAATTAGTTTAGTGTTGGATAGAACACATTTTTCTTAATTATTCATAAGTAATGCCATTATGTTGATTAGGAAATTTTGAATGGCTGAATCTCTCCCTCTGCTGTCAGGACAATGACCTTGTCAGGATATTGTGGATATATGGGCTGAAGGGCAGTGTATGGCATATGACATTTGGCTGCATGCAAAGTGAGGAATCTCTTGTAGCTGGGTGAGATGGGTGTGTGTAGAGAGGCCTTGCACAGGACTATGGAGGCCAAGGAGCCCCATGACTAATGGACAGTATAAGGTCCATTATGGACTCATAACTTGGCTCCCACTGCCACCACAGCTACCGCACAGCTGATTAGCATTGCGAGTTACCCAGCTCCTCAGATTCATAGCATGGGCTCTCTGGGATCACTCCTCCTGATGCCCCTGGAAGTGGGAGGCCCCTGTCATTTCCCCCTGAATAAAGTTAGGTTCTTCTCTCTGGTGGACTGTAAATGAAGGTACTCAGGCGGCTCATTGTGTTTCTTCTGCCTGGAGCGAGGGGGGAGTGAGCAAGCTCCTGTTGGACCACCTACTCCCAGTCATTAATTTACTTCCAAAGGGAACTACTTGTTTCCTGAACTGTCCTAGCATTGAGGTAGGTGGCTTAGTTTCTCTCCTACCATAGCTGAGTTGCGGCAATCATCTTGCATGCTCAGAAGGAGGGGGGAAAGAGCAAGGATTGCCACTCTATGCTGGGTCTCCTGCTTCCAGTCACAAGTGTGTGTGTGTGGGGTGTGTGTGTGTCAAAAGTACTTCCTTGAGTAGATGTGGCTGCTTAATGATTCAAAATAAATTTGTCTTTTCATAGAATCATAGGGTTGGAAGGGGCCTACAAAACCATCAAGTCCAACCCCCTGCTCAGTGCAGGAAGCCTGATTTCCAGGTAGTCTCCCATCCAAGTACTATCCAGGACTGGCCCTGCTTAGCTTCCGAGATCAGACAAGATCAGACACATCCAGCCTTTTGCATGATGATTGTGTTCCTAGGGATTCCTAACTAGGGATGGCAGAGAATTCTGCCACGGATCTCGGTGAGGCCGAATGCCAGTGCATTCAGCTCCCCGAACTCCGTGGCAGAACGGCCTGCCACCCCCCCGCGGATCCCCCCCGGGATGAGACTCACCTGGGGCGGATCTTCCGGGCGGCTGCGGCTTCGGTGGCTGCGGCGGCTGGTCTTCCGAACGGCTGCTGCCACCATTTCTACTCTTGTAAAAAAAAAAAAAAGACGTGATAGGCTATGTAAAGATTTACATACCCTATCATGACTAGGTTTTTAAAAAAAACACGACGTGATAGGCTACGTAAATCTTTACGTAGCCTATCATGGCTGGGTGGGTTAAAAAAAAACGCATACGCAAATGGCGGCGGAAATAAATAAATTCCTTATTTATGCCCATCTTAGTCTACGTCAATATTTACGTAGACTATGATGGTGAAAATCAAGGGGAATGCAAATAGCGTAGCGGGCGCTATTTGCGTCCCTTTTTGATTCCCTGTTTTAGCCTACCTAAATATTTACGTAGGCTAAAACAGGGAATCAAAAAGGGACACAAATAGCGCCCGCTACGCTATTTACGTTCCCCTTGATTTTCGCCATCATAGTCTACGTAAATATTGACGTAGATTAAGAGGGCAAAAATAAGGAACGCAAATGGCAGCGGCCATAGCCGCTGCCATTTGCGTACGTGGTTTTTTGTTTTAACCCAGAGCCCTCCACGGCCGGAAATCCGGCTGTGGATCGCTCTGGCCTGCCTGGGCCTGGCCGGCTGCTCTGCAGAGCTTCCGCGGAGCACAGCCGGCCGCGGAGGATTCCGGGGGGGAGGAACAGAGTGCCTCCCCCCCCATCAACATAATCCGCGAAAGGTAAGTGACTTTTGTACATCCCTATTCCTAACTAGAGAGAGTGATTGGGAGTGGAGCAAAAAAACCAACACCCAGAATGAGGAGAATTCAGCAGAGCTGCACAGACACTGCTTCCTGCCCAAAAGACAGGACTGGTCTGGAGAGGCTGAGGCCAGAAAATATCCCCATCTTCTAACCAAAAGGAGGTGCTATCCCAGATGTGGAGGCTGCCTTCTGGATTCCTGGGGGAGAAAACATTTTAGAGCATACCTGTGTATCTGACTAAATTATACTATTGTTATCCAATGTGTTTACTTCACATTATTTACTAAACAGCGATTATAACCCTGTCATTGCATAGCACATTTGGAATTGCCAGTCAGAAGAGTTTTTTTGCAGCTGGCTCAAGAATCTAAAATCTTTCAGGACAGAATGGAATTGCTGTGGATAATTTTTTAGAATCTGTAGTAGGGGATGCCAGCCTATTTTCAAAATATTTTCATTATAGCTATGGTGAAAGAGGAACAATATATAACCTAGTCTCTCAGTGTCTCTAGTGCTTTGCTACTGATAACTGCTTGGCTCCTATAGAGGGAGCTAAATAAAATAATGTAGCAGTAGCAGGCTTCTGTTACCTTGCACATGACTAAAGGAGTTTATATGCTGTGTCTGGATTTATATTCCACAAATGGAATATGTACCTGTAGGGATCTCGGAAGCATAGAACCTGCATCCCTTATTGTGCTTCTTACATGTTGCTGATCACATGACTTTGACTAGTTCTTATTTTGCATTCTGGCTTGCAGTTGTCTTTTGTTTGTGAATGTTGCATATATGCAAACTGTTGTCAGGATTAAGATCATATGAACAGCTAGTGTTCATTTCTGTGGACTTGTGATAATGCCTTAAATTGCAGTTAAACTGTCAGAATGCTGTACAGTGTCACTGACTTTGCTTTATGGGAAATGTCTTAATGTCTGAAACAACACTTACATGTTGCACTAAATTATAACATTAAATGTTACGCAATTTGCCTATAGGGCTTAACTGTGCTATACAAAGCACTGCCATTTCCCAACTTAAAGCACACTTCATTCATGCACCCCCTGTAGTAAATTCCCACACTAATTAAGCAATGTATTTATACTGATGACACAACTGGTCCAAACAAGCTAAAAACATCAGTGGTTGGGAAACAGGTGATAATTTCTGTGATGTTCACATCTCTTCAGCCCACATTCACTAAGTGAAAATGAGATAATGGCTTTGTTCAGATTGTGACAGGAACAAGCTGCAGCAAGCTTTGAGCTCACAGTGTTACTGAAAAGCTCACCCATGGTGGCTTTTGTACACATGTAGTCTATATTTTGCATTCCTGTTGTCATCACTCTGGCACATTGTCCAGTATATATTGTTGTTTTGAGAGGCTAAATGGACAGGAGACTCATGGCAACTAGGAGTGAAAGGATCGTGATGCTAGTACGTGACTTTTGTGTCATGTGTAGTTCATTGACCTGTGTGCTCTGTAATGCAGGGGCAATGGAAAAAAGATTGAGATCTACTGATAGATCTGAGTTACTTACAGATTTTCTCCAAGGTTTATTAACTGTCATTAATATAAAATTGCAATGAAAACTGCAAGTTATAAAACAATTACCTGCCATGGCTATACTAATTCATTCCCTTTCTGTTAGTGGTCCTCATCTGTACAATATGAATATCATTTGATGGCTTTTGACCATGCCTTTGTGCAGCTTGCTGTCCAGTTTCAGAGTTTGGTATTAACCTCTATTATCTGTGGTAATTTAGATGTAGAGTTGTACTTGTATACTGGGGAAGGAGAGATTGGCTCTACCTCCTGTGTCCCTGTTTTGCATTTGGCGTTGCCCCTAGCCATTATTTTGCACTTGTCTCCATTTTGTGGACCTCTTGTGAGTTCTGGTAAAAAAGCAATGTTGCTGCCACAAGTTTGAAGTCTGCCCACCCCTGTTCTACTGTAACCTAATCAAAGGAATTGCCCTGGTGCACTATGTGAAGCTTCGGAATTGTGGATAAATTTAAATGCCTTCCTGACTACCAGGTTGCCACCTCAGCCAGACAACCCACAAGGGTACTTCAAATTGGCTAGTCCAGAGGGTTGGCAAGAAACAGGGTTCAGTCCTGAAGCTTCCTCACCCCAAGACAGATCAGATTAAAGCACCACCTTGGGCACCCCTTGTGGTAACCCCGTTTGTGCTATATTATTGTTGTTGTTCTTCAATCGTGTCCGACCCTTCGTGACCCCATGGACCATAGCACACCAGGCCTCCCTGTCCTCCGCTCTCTCCCGGAGTGTGCTCAAGTCCATATTCATTGCATTGGTGATACTATCTAGCCATCTCAACCTCTGCCGTCCCCATCTCCTTTTGCCTTCAATCTTTCTCAGCATCAGGGTCTTTTCCAGTGAGTTTTCTCTTCGCATTAGGTGGCCAAAATATTTGAGCTTCAGCTTCAGTATCTGTCCTTCCAATGAGCACTCAGGGTTGATATCCTTTAGGATGGACTGATTTGACCTCATTGCAGTCCAGGGGACTCGTAAGAGTCTTCTCCAGCACCACAGTTTGAAATCATCGATTCTTCGGCGCTCAGCCTTCCCTATAGTCCAGCTCTCATAGCCGTACGTTGCTACTGGGAAAACCATACCTTTGATTATACAAACCTTTGTCGGCAAGGTGAGGTCTCTGCTTCTTACTATGCTGTCTAGGTTTGCCATAGCTTTCCTCCCCAGGAGCAAGCGTCTTTTAATTTCATGGCTACAGTCACCGTCTGCAGTGATCTTGGAGCCCAAGAAAATTAAATCTCTCACTGCCTCCATTTCTTCCCCTTCTATATGCCAGGAAGTGATGGGGCCAGATGCCATGATCTTCGTTTTTTAATGTTGAGTTTCAAACCAGCTTTTGCACTCTCCTCTTTCACCCTCAACAAGAGGCTCTTGAGATCCTCTTCGCTTTCTGCCATTAGGGTGGTATCGTCTGCATATCGGAGGTTGTTGATAATTCTCCCAGCAATCTTAATTCCGACCTGTGATTCATCCAACCCGGCGTTTCTCATGATGTACTCTGCATATAAATTAAATAAGCAGGGTGAAAATATACAGCCTTGTCGTACTCCTTTCCCAATTTTGAACCAATCGGTTGTTCCATGTCTAGTTCTTACTGTTGCTCCTTGACCCTCGTACAGGATTCTCAGGAGACAGGTATGGTGGTCTGGTACTCCTATCTCTTTCAGAATTTGCCACAGTTTGTTGTGATCCACACAATCAAAGGCTTTAGCATAGTCAATGAAGCAGAAATAGATGTTTTTCTGGAATTCTCTTGCTTTCTCCATAATCCAGTGAATGTTGGCGATTTGATCTCTAGTTCCTCTGCCTCTTCGAAACCCAGCTTGTACTTACGGTAGTTCTCGGTTCACATACTGCTGAAGCCTAGCTGGTAGGATTTGGAGCATAAACTTGCTGGCATGTGAAATGAGCACAATTGTACGGTAGTTTGAACACTCTTTGGCGTTGCCCTTCTTTGGAATTGGAATGTAAACTGACCTTTTCCAGTCTTGTGGCCACTGTTGAGTGTTCCAAATGTGTTGGCATATTGACTGCAGCATTTAACAGCATCATCTTTTAGGATTTTAAATAGCTCAGCTGGAATACTGTCATCTCTGCTAGCTTTGTTGTTACTAATGCTTCCTAAGGCCCACTTGACTTCACTTTCTAGGATGTCCGGCTCAAGTTCAGTGACCGCACTATCATGGCTATCAGGGACATTCAGGTCTTTCCTGTATAGTTCTTCTGTGTATTCTTTCCAGCTCTTCTTAATCTCATCTGCTTCTGTTAGGTCCCTGCCGTCTTTGTCCTTTATCATGCCTGTCTTTGCACAAAACGTTCCCTTGATATCTCCGATTTTCTTGAAAAGATCCCTAGTCTTTCCCATTCTATTGTTTTCTTCGATTTCTTTGCATTGTTCATTTAAGAAGGCCTTCTTGTCTCTCCTTGCTATTCTCTGGAACTCTGCATTCAGTTGGATATATCTCCCCCTTTCTCCCTTGCTTTTTGCTTCCCTTTTTTCCACAGCTACTTGTAAAGCCTCATCAGACAGCCACTTGGCTTTCTTGCATTTCTTTTTCTTTGGGATGGATTTCATTGCTGCCTCCTGAACAATGTTATGGACCTCCGTCCATAGTTCCTCAGGCACTCTGTCTATCAGGTCTAATCCCTGAAATCTATTCCTCACCTCCACTGTATATTCATAAGAGATATGATTTAGGTCATACCTCAATGGTTTAGTGGTTTTCCCGACGTTCTTCAATTTAAGCCAAAATTTGCAATAAGAAGCTCATGATCTGAGCCACAGTCAGCTCCAGGTCTTGTTTTTACTGACTGTATAGAGCTTCTCCATCTTTGGCTGCAAAGGACATAATCAATCTGATTTTGATATTGACCATCTGGTGCTATCCATGTGTAGAGTTGCCTCTAGTGCTGTTGGAAAAGAGTGTTTGCTAGGATCAGCGTGTTCTCTTGGCAAAACTCTATTAGCCTTTGTCCTGCTTCCTTTTGTACACCAAGGCCATGCTTGCCTGTTATCCCGGTGATTTCATGACTTCCTACTTTAGCATTCCAATCCCCTATGATGAAGAGGACACCTTTTTTTGGTGTTAGTTCTAGAAGATGTTGTAGGTCTTCATAGAACCAATCAACCTCAGCTTCTTTGGCCTCAGTGGTTGGGGCATAGACTTGAATTACTGTGATGTTGAATGGTTTATTTGGATTTGTACTGAGATCATTCTATCGTTTTTGAGATTGTACCCCAGGACTGCTTTTCCCACCCTTTTGTTGACTATGAGTGCTACTCCATTTCTTCTAAGGGATTCTTGGCCACAGTAGTAGATATAATGGTCACCTGAATTAAATTCGCCCATGCTTGTCCATTTTAGTTCGCTGATTCCCAAGATGTCGATGTTCAATCTTGCCATCTCATGTTTGACCACCTCCAGCTTACCTTGCTTCATTGATCTGACATTCCAGGTTCCTAAACAATATTGTTCTTTACAGCATCGGATTTTCTTTTCACCTCCAGACACATGCACAGCTGAGTGTCCTTTCGGCTTTGGCCCAGCCGCTTCACTCTTTCTGGCGCTACTTGGAAATTCCCTCTGCTTCCCCAGTAGTATATTGGACACCTTCTGACCTGAGGGTCTCATCTTCCGGCATCATATCTTTTAGCTTTGTGATACGTTCCATGGGGTTTTCTTGGCAAGAATACTGGAGTGGGTTGCCATTTCCTTCTCCAGTGGACCACATTTTGTCAGAACTCTCCACCCTGACCTGTCTGTCTTGGGTGGCCCTGCACGGCATAGCTTATGGCTTCACTGAGTTACGCAAGCCCCTTCGCCACAACAAGGCAGTGATCCATGAAGGAGTTGTGCTATATGCCTCTGCCTATCTGTTGTAAACGTAAGTATGGCTTAGTTAGCTAGCTTTAATTCAGTCAGGTAGCCAAGAACCTCCTTGAGGTTCCCTTTGATTTCCCAAAGTCAAGTTATTGATCTCTATTTGAATGTTACAAGCAAGTGAAAGAAAGACTGGGTTTCTTAAAAATTTAATTCCTCAGAAAATTGTGGTCCATTGTAGTATGCTTCTTCTCAAATTTCACACCGGGGTGGCGGTGCATTCAGAAACTATTCCAGTGAGATGTCAAAAGCAGGTGTTTTCTTCTCCCACCCCTTCTCTCTATCAGAGGCTTCCTTAAAGTTTTAAATACAGCTTTTGAGTAAGAGACTTCAACTCCAACAGCACCGGTGTAGGAAGCTGTTTTTCTCATAAATACCATCTTTGCAACCAGTTGACTGTGCTTGAAGAACTTATGAGCTGCTACAGTGACATATTTATCTTGAGCTAACAGCCCTGTTTCCTATGGATTGGACACAAGGATTGCTTACAACTGTTTAACAGTCATACCTGTATTAGAGAAGGAGTATACTCACACTTCCCCTTCATGGATCACTGCCTTGTTGACCTGCTGAACTTTGCAACTAAGAATCTAGTGCCTGAATTTGCTTTTTTTCCTCCTCCCCCCAATCCCCTTTCCTTATGTGTCATGTCTTTCAGATTATAAGCCTGCAGGCAGAGACTGTCTTATTTCTTCATAAGCTACTCTGAGAGCCTTTTTTGGCTGAAGGTCAGGATAAAAATACAATAAACATACAGAATATTTTCATATATTTTGCTAGCTTCTCTTATAATTACTTTTAATGCCTTTATCACGTAGCAAGACCCATACAACTTGCTGTGCCAGTGTACGTTTAACTTAACTGCCATACCCTGACATTCCATCCAATTATTCTGTATGAGGGGTGGAGAACCTTCAGGGTGAGCTGCAGACAGAATCTTTGCTTTCATTTCTGATCAGTTATTTGTGTTAATTTCTAAGGGGATTCATGTGTGAGACAAATGTGAATTGCTGAGCCAAATTGCCTATTAGCTTGGCAATTGAATGAACAGCAAAGTAAGCCAAACATTACAGTAATTATGAATAATGCAGGTACTCTTATTAAATCAGAAGGCATCTATTCTTTTAAAGAATTTCATTCATGTTCATATAAAACAGAAATACCAACATTTTATCATATTACTAATTATTTGAATTGGATAGCAATTCACACTGACTTCTGGGAAAAAAGGATACAGACAGCAAGATTTCTCTGCATGAGATTTCATTTATTACGTTTCTATACCGCCCAATAGCCTAAGCTCTCTGGGCAGTTTACAAAGATTAAAAACCTTAAATACAATGTTGTACATAATATAAAACAATTTACATATAAGAAAACACATATAAACAATGTTAATAATCAACAATAAAAATTCCCAGGACCTGATTAAAAACCTTATCATATTAAGCCAAATACTAAAGAACAGAGGAAGCCGAAAAGGTAACAAACAATGTTGGCACCAAGTGGGCCTCATTAGGGAAATTGTTCCCCAATTGGGGGGGCACCACTGAGAAGCCCCCCTCATTACCACCTTTTGAACCTCCCTTGGTGAGGCACCTGGAGGAGGGCCTTAGATGATGAGTGTAGTATACGGGTAGGTTCATGTCCTACCCAGAGGAACCGCCCAGAGAGCTGTGGCTATTGGGCGGTATAGAAATGAAATAAAAAAAATAAATAAATGTCGGGAGTAGTGCTCTGTCAGGTATTGTGGTCCTGAGCCGTGTAAGGCTTTATAGGTCAAGCCAGCACCTTGAATCAGGGTTGGAAACGCACAGGCAGCCAGTGCAAGTGGGTCAGAATCAGTGTTATATGTAACTTGGAGGTTAGCAGAGCGTAGATGACTGAAGCCAGGTTTTCCCTGTCCAGATAGGGGCATAGCTGGGACACAACCAAACTTGGTAGAAGACACTCTGTGTCACTGAGGCCACCTGAGCCTCAAGTGACAGAGATGGCTCCAGGAGAGCCCCCAAATGATGATCCTGTTCCTTCAGTGGGAGTGCAAGCCCATCCAGAACAGGTTGTGCACTCTCTATCTGGTCAGAAGAGCTACCCACTATCATTCTCTTGGTCTTGCCTGGATTGAGTTTTAGTTTATTAGCCCTCATCCAGTCCATTGTTGCAGCCTGGCACTGATCTAGCACATGCACAGCCTCCCCTGATGAAGATGAAAGTGAGAAATAGAGCTGTGTGTCATGAGCATACTCTTGACAACACACTCCAGAATTCCAGATGACCACACGCAACAGTTTCATGTAGATGTTAAATAGTGTGGGGGCCAAATCTGACTCCTGTGGAACCCCATACTGGAGAATCCATGGGGCTGAACAATATCCCCCAAGCACCACCTTCTGGACCCAGCCAACCAAGTAGGAGTAAAGCCATTGCAATGCAGTACCTCCCACTGCCAACTCAGACAATCATCCCAGAAGGATACCATGGTTGATGGTATCGAAAGCCATCGAGAGTTCAAGAAGAATAAGGTCACACACCCTGTCTCTCTCCTGACATAGGTCATCATACAAGGCTGTTTCTGTGAAAGGATCCCATGGAATGATCTCATCCCAAACCCTGGCCTGAACCCCACCTGAAATGGATCCATATAACTGGTCTCATCCAAGAACATCTGGAACTGGTTGGCTACCACCTGCTCAAGGACCTTGCCCAGGAAAGGAACATTTCCCACCCGCCTAAAGTTATTGAGATTTTCCAGGTCCAGGGAGGATTTCTTCAGGAGTGGTCTCATCACCGCCCCTTTCAGGCAGCCCTGGACCACTTCCTCTTGCAAGTAGGCATTGATCACCTCCCTGGCCCAGCCAGCTGTTCCCTCTCTCCCAGTTTTTATAAGCCAGAAGTGGTTGCACAAACCTGTCCAAGTACCTTGTCAACATCCTTGAGCTCTACAAACTGAAATTCATCCAATAAAACTGGACACGGCTGTGCTCTGGATATCTCATCTGATTCACCTGTTATAACATTGGAGTCTAAGTCTCAGTGGATGCAAGATATTTTATCCTGGAAGTGCTTAACAAGCATGTTACAATGGGCCTCAGATGGATTCACAGTGTCCTTAAGGCTAGCATTAATCAGCCCCAGACGACCCTGAAAAGCTCCAATAGGCAGCACATAAAGGATTCAATACAGGCAGTAAAATACTGTTTCTTTGCCACCCTCACTGCCCCTGAATATATCTGACCGTAGGTACACAGCAGTGTTTGGTTGCATCCATTAGGAGTTTTTCCTCCATCTGCACTCCAGCCATCTCCTATTTTGCTTCATCACTGTCAGCTCTGGAGTATACCATGGAGCAGTACAAGCTTTACTCCAGAGCAGGTACTCAGGAGCAATTGTGTCAATCACCTAAGTCATTTCTGCATTCCACAGATGGACCAGGGTTTCAACAGCAGAACCAGGCATATCAGCTGGATCCCCCCCCCAGCCCTCTGGAAACCATTCAGATTCATTAGCCTCTGGGGATGGACTATCTTAATAAGCCCCCCCCCCCCACACACACACACACACACACCCTTGCAGAGGGGAAAAGCTTCTGTAAGTCTAAAGATTAGGAAGCAATTACCTGACTGATGCAAAATCCCCCATTTTCAAACAACCATCTCCATGTCCAGCTGAAAAAAAACGTATCTAGAGTATGCCCTGCTACATGTGTTGGGCTGTTGACATGTTGAGACAGTTGTATGGTTATCATGGAGACCATGAAATCCTGAGCTGCCCTGGACAAGGTGTCCTCGCTGACACTCAGTCTTCCCTGATGCTGAACTAAGTACCTTGGTGGGCGCAGCTAGGAGAGACTAACTCCTTCCTGCTCACCCAGCCCACTCCCTGTTATGCACGCCAGATCGGCTGCCTAATCTAGTATTAATTCATGAGTGAGAGGTCTTATTTGGACTGTACTGGCATTTAAGAGCAGCATCCAGAGTCCTGTGGGTGGGGGGAGTGCCAGAACATGGCACAGCTGTTAACTGTCTGGGCCGTTTTCCCCTAACCTGACTAGCCCTCCTCCCAATGCCATACTTCCCTCTACCATAACCACACTAATTGGGGCCCCCTCAGGTTCCCCCCTCCATTTAGACCCATATCCTCTCTCCCAGGTACATGACCAGATACTAAACAGGGAAGACCGGCCTGTGCACACCTGAAGCCAATTGACATGGTGTTAGAAGGTTGGCCCTTGTGCCCCCCCCCAAGGGATGACCCCTTTTGGTGTCACCTCTTTTGGGATCACTGCTGCTGGGGCACCCCCCCCCCCATGTCAGGGCCTGGCAGATAAGAGCCTTCCTAGGAGGCATGCACAGCTGGCTGAAATGCGCAAGCAATCGGTCTGGGAGAATTTTTCTTTCTTTCAGCTCCAGGCACATCAAAGATAGTCTTCCATTTTTAAACGACAACAGCTCTGGACAGGGATGGGTGCCCTATTTTATTAATGATTCCTGTCTTCATAGCCTTGGTGTCCTTTTAGTCTAGCCAAAATTCTTACACAGGGCCAGCACCACTTGCCAAGGGCCAAAACTCATAGAGGCCTACTGATAAGAGTCCCATGGAATTGCTGCTCCTCTTCACCATTGCAACCTGCTTGTTCACCTGCCTCTTGCTCTGGCCCAGATAACAGTGATGGTGAAAAGGAGGAGCAGAAGATGCCACTGTCTACTTGCTCACTGGCTCCCTGCCTGTCAAACAAGTGGTAGCAATGATGAGAGAGAAGGTGAGAAGCAATAGCAGCTGTTTACAATGGTGATGAGAAAGTAGACTCACTGGGGCCCATTGAGGGTGACTTGCCCAAGGGTCCTCAAGAACCTGGAGCCAGTAGTGTAAAGAGGCCAAAATTGTTCTTTTATTAAAAGCTGTGTAAAAATCATTTCAGATAAGAATCCTATCAGCTGATTTTATAAATCTAGATATGGAAATTTTCATGCCAATTTGGCCTTAGAGACTGAAACTGAATATATCTCATATTTATAAAGATCAAGCCAGCTTCATTCCAGACAGAAAACTGCATGATCACATGTAATTTAGATTGTAAACTGAAGCAGAGAGTTGCCATAAATGGAGAAAGCTTTTGGCCAGTCAAGTGGGGAGAGTCACTGGTACCTGAGCATGTTGGCAAGGAAATTATTTTGAGTGCAGGAGGCAGATTGCAGAGCAGCTCAGAGTTTCAGCTAGATTTTTTTTTAATTTAGCTGCATTTGCAAACTTGTCAAAATATAAAACAAAATTTGAGTTTTAGAGAAACTAATCTAAATGTGGATCATTTTACCAGCATTCTCTTGTCTCTGTTTCAGCTTGCCCTTCTATATTAATCTTGAAACTAGTTTTAATATAATCTCTGTTTTTAAGGTTTTAATTGGGTTTTAGTAATTTTAATACTTTGTTAATTAAATATAGATAGGTAGTAGTAGGTCTTGCCTTCTGATGAGATAGATTAAAGGATCTTCAGGTTACTTATGAGTGTGACTTTTTAAAAACAGGATTAACCCACATAGAAATGAAATAAATGAATGAATGAATGAAATGAAAATGAATAACTGACTGCACCTTAGTTCATGGACACATTTCTGTCACTTTTTATCCACTTTCAGAAGTGGGGAAACCTGTCTTTGAGTCCTTTACCTGGAGACCTGTCATTTAGCCTGTATTCTCGTAAGTTCCCTGTTATTCTGTGATAAGGCACAACTACTCAGTAACACTACCAAGTGGGCCAGCTTCTTGAATAGCAATAGGACTTCTGCCTAGACAGCGCTACTGTGGACTTCTGCCTGACAGACAACCATTCTCTCCTGGACCAGGCCCCTGGGTACTGAACCAGCTGTTGCTGACCACCTCCACCTGTCCCTTCTTGGAAGGAGCTATATAAGCTGGCTGGCTGAGGTGGCAGGTGTGCCACCGAAGAAGCGACACTTCAGCGAGTGATGAGGGTGAGGACCCCACCTCCTTTCTCAAGCAACTGTGTGAGTGTGCATGTTTTGGGTGAGTGAGCTATCCCAGGGTGAGAGTGTGGGATAGTTGGAGAGGCTGAATTCCATCCATCCCTTAGGTGAGAGCTGAGGGGTGGGGGCAATTGGCTAGGGTGAGAGGCTAACCAAAGCCTGGAGGACAGCCTGATGTGATTGTATAAGTGTGGTGTGCTTGAGGGGGGAGGGGAGTAGGCCTATTTCAATTTTAGGTTGATGCTACAGTTTTTACTGGCCTCGGTTGTTGTCTGGCTGTACTGGCCTTTTGTTATTAGTTTTATGTCATTTTAGAGTTGTACGTGTGCTTAGGTGAATCCCAGAGGAGTGGGGAGAAACAGGGTGCCCCTATTGGAGTAATCTCAGGCAGAGGGAGGTATGGTGTTGGGGGGTTGGATATGTCAGGTAAGGGAAAGGCGGGACAGACATTTGAAACCTGTTGCATCTTTCGGTCCTTCTCCCATACCTCAAAATCTAGGTTGCCTTATCAGCCCACCCTCTGATCTGTTGGTGCTGCTTTTGTATGCCAGGTCAGTCCATAATAAAACAATTATTATCCATTTGATTTGATTGTGGATGAAGGGGCTGACTTGGTGTGCATTACTGAGACCTGGGTGGATGACCTGGGCGGGGTGGATCTGTCTCAGCTTTGTCCACCTGGGTACGTAGTGCAGCACCAACTTAGACTGGAGGGTCAGGGGGCGGGGGGAAGAGTTGCTGACATCCATAAGGATTCCATCTCCTTCATGAGGAAACCCATTTATCCTAGCACCAGTTTTGAGGGTGTGTACCTTGTGTTGGGCCAAAGAGACAGAACAGCTATGCTGCTGGTGTACCGCCCACCCCACTGCCCAGCAGTCTCCCTGTGTGAGCTGGCTGAGATGGTCTCAGAGGTCGTGTTGGAGAACCCTAGGACAGTGGTTCTGGGAGACTTCAACATCCATGCTGAGGCTATCCTGACAGGGCCTGCTCAGGACTTCATGGCAACCATGACAACTATGGGGCTGTCTCAGTACGTCACTGGCCCAACACATGTGGCAGGACATACCCTGGACCTGGTTTTTACTGTTGGGCGGATGAGGGATGACTGGTTTGGGGCGTGTTTCAACAACCCCATTGTCATGGTCAGATCATTTTCTTGTGAAGTTTGGATTGGCAGTAGCAGATCCTCCCTGCAGGGGTGGGGGACCAATTAAGATGGTCCACCCCCGGAGACTTATGGAATCCAATGGATTCCTGAATGCTCTGGGGGATTTTCCAGCTGGCAATTTGGTTGAGGCTCTGGTCTCAATATGGAATGGTGAGCTGGGAAGGGCCATCGATACAGTCACTCCCAAGCGCCCACTCTGGTGCTGTGGAGCCCGTAATTCACCTTGGTTTACAGAAGATCTACAGGCAATGAAACAGGCTGGATGATGGCTAGAGTGCAGGTGGTGCAGGTCTCAGAGCGAGTATGCTCGACGATTGGCAAAGACTCTTCGTTGTGCCTATTATGTGGCAGTGAGGATGGAAAAAAATCTTACTATACATCTATTATTTCATCCTTGAAATGTTGCCCAGCAGAATTGTTCCAAGTGGTGAAGGGCCAGTTGGGATCTTGCTCAGGCTCAGAGAAACTGGGATTGGAACCTTTGGTCATCTGCCGTGATAAGTTTGCTAGGCACTTCAAGGAGAAAGTCACTCATATTCGCTCAGAACTTGACGCTACAGTTATCGCAGCGTCTGGGGAGGTGTCCAGTGTTCCATCTGGTTGTGTTTCCTGGGATCAGTTTCAGTTGTTGCAGCCTGATGATGTGGACAAGATGCTTGAATCAGTCCGGCCCACCTCATGTAAGCTTGACCCTTGCCCATCTTGGCTTATACGATCTAGCAGGGGTGGATTGGCTGGGTGGATCCAGGGAGTGGTAAATGCTTCACTCTGTTAGGGTGTGGTTCCTGCTGCCTTGAAAGAGGCTGTAGTGCACCCTCTCCTGGAACCAGAGGTGTGTGAGAACTATCTCCCCGTTGTCAATATCCCCTTTTTGGGCAATGTGCTTGAGTGTGTGGTGGCTGCGCAGCTTCAGGTGTTCTTGGAGGACACTGATTATCTGGACCTATTTCAGTCTGGTTTCAGGCCAGGGTACGGCACTGAAACAGCCTTGGTTGCTCTGACTGACGACCTACTCCAGGTGAAAGATGGGGAGTGCTACCCTGTTGATCTTCCTGGATCTCTCAGTGGCTTTTGACACCATTGATCATGATGTCTTACTGGCTCGGCTCTGTGGGATGGGAGTTGGGGGCACTGTGCTGCAGTGGTTCTGCTCCTCCCTGCAGGGCTGATTCCAGAGAGTGGTATTGGGGGATTCCTATTCCACCCCATGGCTTTTAAGCTATGGAGTGCCACAGAGTTCTATTCTATCCCCCATGCTGTTCAACATTTATATAAAGCCGTTGGGAGAGGTCATTAGGAGTTTTGGGGTGGGGTGTCACCAGTACGCTGATGATACTCAGCTCTATTCTTGTCGGAGTTGGCTGAGACAGTGAAGGTGCTGGACCAGTGCCTGGAGGCTATAATGGGCTGGATGAGGGCCAATAAATTGAAGCTAAATCCTGACAAGATGGAAGCTCTGTGGATTGGTGGTTCCCGAGTCTGGGAATTGGGTAAGCGACCTCTCCTGGATGGGGTTGCACTCCCCCTGAAGTAGCTTGGGAGTACTCCAAGATCCATCCCTGTCACTGGAGCACTAGGTGGACTCTGTGGCCCGGAGTACTTGGGGCCAGCTTCGGCTCATCCGCCAGCTACGGCCTTTCCTGGACAGGGATAACCTAGGCGCAGTAGTACATGCGCTGGTAACTTCCCAATTAAACTATTGCAATGCACTTTACATGGGGCTGCCCTTGAAGATGACTCGGAAGTTGCAGCTAGTGCAAAATGCAGCAGCTAGACTGCTGATCGGAACACCCCATAAAAACCATATAACACCGGTTTTAAAGGAATTGCACTGGCTGCCAATACGCTTCCGGTCGGAATTCAAGGTTTTGGTGATGACATTTAAAGCCCTAAGCAGCTTGGGCCTTGATATTTGAGGGAGCGCCTCTCCCTATATATGCCTGCCTGAGAACTGAGATCTGTTGGAGGGGCCCTCTTCTGTGTCCCACCAGTACTAGATATACACTATGGTGGGACGTGGGAAAGGGCCTTCTCTGCTGTGGCACCCCAGTTGTGGAATGCCCTCCCCTTGGAGGCCTGATTGGCACAGACACTGGTCTCGTTTTGGCAGCAAGTAAAAACGTGGCTTTTTACCAAAGCCTTTGAAGGCTAAATGCATTCCCTAGCACATTGTTTTAACTGTTTTAGATTTTAACTGGTTTTAATAGTTTAATATGTTTTTAGGTGTTATAATTTATTTATTGCTTTATACTGTTTATATTGATTTTATCTGTATGCCGCCCTGAGATCTTAATGATATAGGGTGGGATATAAATGTTTTAAATAAATAAATAATATGGACTCGTCTGAATCTCCTGCAGCATTTACCAGCATTACAGAACCTAAAAGAGGATGACCTTGCATGGGAGGCAGGAAGGATAAAATTGAGAAGGCTAGTATCTCCACTGTTAAGGGAAGGTTTCTGTTCCTAAACTCTGTGCTAGTCATAGGAAAGTAGCTGACCCTATGAAGAAACTTCAGATTTTGCAGGAGGTGAGGCATCTCTGAACCAAGGACAGCGAATTGTAGAAGCTGGGTGACCCAGAAGTGAATTGCACAGAAGCACACGAAGACCTCGTTTGCATATAATGGCAAATCATGGGTTAATTAACCCACAATTAATTAATTAACCCACGATTTGACAAGTGCGGTTGGAATGAACAAGTGTGCTGCCTCCCACATGTTCCTGCCTTTCATCAATAACCTACGATTAACTGGGTTGTAGGCTGTTGAGTGTGATGTGCGAACCAAGAGCACTGGGTTGTTTAGGGAATAAACAATGAACCATAGGTTTAACTGCTGGGTTGTTTAGCCCCTGAACACCCTAACATCCCAGGTCACACCTCATGTTCAACAACCAGCCATTGTTGATTAAAAGTGGAAGTGGCTGATGCACTACAGCAACATGCCCACTCTCTCCTACTTGTGCACAGCAGATTAACCCAAGATTTGCTGTTACATGTGAATCAGATCTAAACCTAGCAGAGACTTGCTTGTTCAGAAGACTTGAGAATGTGAACACTCCTGGTATAGACAGTTGGGGGACAGAACAATGAGGAAAGATTCAATCTCATAGTGACGAGGAGGAAACAAAGGCAGAGTGCTTTCCGCCCAGTGCACCAATGGGCCCTTTAATGCTGCCCTCTGTTCACTTTGGATTTTCTCCCGCCCCACCACCTCTCATAGTTTGTATCTTGTTGATGCATTTTTTGCTTGGAAAGCCTCAGGATTTTTCCTTCCATTAAGTTGACTACTTTTTTCTTTTTGAAATTACATTTAGTAGTATTTAATGTTGAATGTTTGAGCCTACCTTTTTGAATGCATTGTCTGTCTTAGTTTGTTGTCATAATTTAATTTTAATGACAAATACGAAGAAGACAAATAGATGTCACCCCTATTAAAATTTTACAGTTGACTAAATTGTAAAACATTTCTCTGCTGATAGACTATAATGAATATCTAGCACTGATACTGCTGTTGTTTGCTTCTGTATGCAACAGATGTGTGTGTACACGAAGGTCTGTGAGTTTTACTATCTTCTTACAATTTAAAATTTAGCAGGACATGCACTTTTCTAAATCAGTATAATGGAACAGGTTTTGTTTAAATTTAAATTCTTCTGAATAAACCATTTTATATTAGGGAGCTGTGTCAGTCAGCTTAACAACAAAGGACAGCTTGTTGATGAATTATGTATGCTAGCTGAATTTTCTGCTTGCTGATAATTGACAGGTATCATGCCTCTTTCAACAAATTTCTTGTAATTATGGATCACATATCAAACATAATATACAATGTCCTTCTCAATAGGTGCATATTTTCAACAAATGATTTCATCTTTAATTTAAAGCTTAAGATGTTCCGTGCTCATAATATCCAGTTGGTTTACCCCTTTGAATGAGTAAGATAGCCCTAGTAGACATTTAAATCTGTTATTCAAGAACAGTATTTTTCTGGCCATGGTAGATGAACTGAATAATAGTTGTACCATTTAGTCTGATTTGTAATTGTTCAGAAGAACTTCTTTGTAAGGCTGTCAACTAGTTAGGGTGCAATCCTATCCAGATAGTCACCAGCCTCCGAAATTGGAGGCTGCCAACTATCCCATGCAGGGTGGCTGGAGCACAGAGGGGATCCTCTCCTCCATGCTCTGGCTGCCCTGCATTTTTGCCTAGACGTCTAGGTGCAGCTTTGGGGAGGGGGAAGGAAGGGGCCTGGAGATTCCCCTTTTCCCCATCTCTGTGCTGTGTTTCTGAGCGTGGAGACATTGCTGGCATGGAGAGAACTGTGCTGGCTACAAGGGGGAGGGGAGCACAGCTCCGACCTTGGTTCCAGTAACTGAACAATCCTGTGGCCCTCTAGACAATGTTTAGTGTCCTTAGGAATGCTCCCTCCAAGAGTTAAGTAGTTAGTTTTAAATACATTATTTAAACTTGCATATAACCAAATATAAAGGAAGATGTGTGTTTGAAGGTTCTGAAGGAAAATAGCAGCTTCTATTAACTGTAAGATAATTCACAGTTTAATAAACTAAGAGTGCAATCCTATGCATGTTTAAACAGAAAAAAGTCTGACAACTCACAGCATTCCCCAGCTATTATGGGAGATGTAGGACTTTTTTTGGTCTAAATGTGTAGGATTGCACTCTAAAGCTACTAATCCTTGGTAGAACAGAATGCCATCTTTAATATTTTCTTGAAGTGCAAGAAGATAGGGTAAGATCCAGACTAGGTTAGCCACACTTAATTCCCACTGAAATCAATAGGACTTAAATTAGTCATCCTCATCATGGCCAAATTAAGTCCCACTGATTTAGAGAGCACTAACTTAGTCTGGATCCAGCCTTTTGACTATTATCTACACAGCCTATTACAATAACACACCAAAACAGCTAAATAAATAGCTAAAGGTATGTTAGTATTGTGGGAGATCCAGATATAAATAGTGTATTAATATTGATTTCAACTACTTCAATTTAAAGGAAACTGAGTAGTTAAACTCTGTCTACTTTTCATCAAATTCAGGGGAAGCTGTGGGTGCTTGTAATCAGTAGTGGACTACAATGGACCTGGTTATGGGACAGAAATGGCTTTGGTCGCCTTGGTTTTTGACCTACGCTGGGAACTAGACAGAGGGAATGTGTCCCTGTTGGTTCTGTGGACCTCACAGCAGCTTTCGATACCATTGACCATGGTATCCTTCTAGGCCGCCTTCCTGGGATGGGACTTGGAGGCACTGTTTTACAGTGGTTCCATTCCTTCTTGGAGGGGTGGACCCAGAAGGTGGTGCTGGGGGACTTCTGTTCAACTTCCTGGCCATTGGCTTGTGGAGTTCCTCGGGGTTCTGTTTTGTCCCCCATGCTATTTAACACACACATGAAACCACTGGGAGAGGTTGTCCGGAGTTTTGAGGTTCAGTGTCCCCAGTATGCTGATGACACCCAACTCTACTTTTCCTTTCCATCTAATTCCAAGGAAGCTGTTGGGTGCTGAACCGGTGTCTGTCGGCAGTAATGGAGTGGATGAGGGCAAACAAATTGAAGCTTAATCCAGACAAGACAGAGGTGCTCCTGGTCAGTTGAAGGGTAGATTAGGGAACAGGGATTCAGCTTGTGCTGGAGGGGGTTATACACCCCCTGAAGACACAGGTTCACATCTTGGGTGTACTTCTGGATTCAGCCCTGAGCCTGGATGCCCAGGTTTCAGCAGTGGCCAGGAGTGCATTTGCACAGTAAAGTTAGCGTGCCAGCTGCGCCCGTTCCTTGAGATGTCTGACTTGGCCACAATGACACATGCCTTAGTTACATCCCGTTTGGATTACTGTAATGCACTCTATGTGGGGCTGCCTCTGAAAAGTACTTGGAAACTTCAGCTAGTTCAAAGAGCTGCTGCCAGACTGTTGACTCCCCTGCTAAAACAGCTTCACTGGCTCCCAGTCTGTTTCTGGGCATAATTCAAAGTGCTGGTCATGTCCTGTAAAGCCTTATATGGCTTGGGCCAGGTTATCTGAAAGACCGTATTCTCCCCTATGAGCCTACTCATGCCCTGAGATCTTCAGCAGGGGAGGCCCTTCTTGCGGTCCCACCACCATCATAGGCACGTCTGGTTGGAACGCGGCAGAGGACCTTCTCGGTGGCTGCCCCAAGGCTCTGGAACTCCCTTCCTAGGGAGGCGAGAATGGCATCCTCCTTGATATGCTTTCGCAGGCATGTAAAAACTTTTTTGTTCTGGTAGGCCTTTGAGGATAGCTAGTCTGGACCTGTGAGAACATGGCAAATGGATGCTATGGTTATATTTCTTGGTGTCTTTTAACATTTTGATATTTTATACAATTTTAATATTATTGATGATTTCGTTATGTTTTTAACTTTTGTATACTTCTATTTATAGGTTTTAACTGTATACATTTTAATGTTGTAAAGCCGCCTTGAGTCCCAGTATTGGGGAAAAGGTGGGGTATAAAGAAATAATAATAATAATAATAATTAATAATAATAGACTAGATGAGGGGCAATAAGCTGGCACTCAGTCCAGACAAGATGGTAGCATTTTTGGTCAGTGGCTTGTCTGCCCTGGAGGTGGTGGTCAGCCTGTTCCAGATGGAGTTGCATTACCCCCTAAAGGATCAGTTTTGCAGTCTGAGGATTTGATCTGCCTTCTCATGGCCCAAGTGGCTTCGGTAGCCTGAATTGCCTTTCACCAGTTGAGGCTGGTGCTCCAGCTATGGCCCCTCTTGGACACAGTTTTCACACTCTGGTAATATCTGGCTTGGATTACTGAAATGTGGTGCACATGGGGCTGTCTCTTACAGTTGCTCAGTTAGGACAAAATGCAACAGCTAGATTACTGGCTGAGTAGTACAGAGAACAGATATCACCTTAATTTCACTGGCTCCTGCTCTGTTTCTAGGCAAAATTCAAAGAGCTACTCTTAACCCTTAAAATCTTTAAAGGATGGGATTAAGACTGCCTTCTCCCACATAAATGTGTCAGTGTTTTATGATCTTCCTCAGAGACCCTTCCAGGTTCCCTCTGCTTTCATAGGTAAGGTGGGGAGTACTGAAGAAAGGGCCTCTTTGATGGTGATGCCCTGTCTTTGGAACAACCTCCCTAGGCAGGTTCACCTGATGCCAAGTCTGGCATCCTTTAGGTACCAGGTGAAAGCCTAAACATTTTCTGTTTGATTGTATTTGTGTCTTCTGGTATTTGATACTGTACTGCTTAATGATGTATTTATTGTTTTATGGTTTATTGGTTACATTTATGTGATTTTAAAACCATTGTGAGCTGCTTGGAGTATTCTTTGGATTGGAGAGTGGAGTATTAAGTTACAGAAACATATTGCTTTTGGATACCACCTAGAAGAAAATGTGTCCTACAAGTCTCTGGTTTATTAAATCTATATGGAGGAGGGTGGCGGTAAAACTTGTGTGATGTAAATTATTGCAGTGGGTCTACTCAGAAACACGTCCCATTGAATTCAATAGATCTTCTTCCCAGGTAAATGTGTGTATGATTGCAACCTCAGAATAGCAAGTCCTTAAGGCTCTGCCTGCCCCACCAATTAACTGAGGAAAGAATATTCATCTATGATTAAATATCTTATTAATTTAATCACACTGATCATAGTTTTAAAAGTGTTTGTAGTAGATACTGACTTTAGGACAAATCTGCATATGCTAATTTATATCTATATGTGTAAATACATAAATAATTATGAGGATTTACTTAAATTTCACAGGGGGCAAAACCAGACAATTTTTCATTCAAATCATCTCAAATAAAATTCGCCCCCTAAGCTTAATCACCCTTGAAAATTGCCCCCTGCATGACAAGCTGGACACCCAGGGCTCTGTGCGATGGATTTGGGGCCTTGTGAAATATATTCAAGGCTGGGGCTCCATGGGCCCCTTGGTTCAGATGCAATGTCATAACTTAACATGCATTTAACTGGGGCCCAAGCTATATTTTTCACTTGTCTAGAAGGTAGTGACTGTGGAGGATATCAGCAAAGTAGTAACATGGGTCCATACCTTCAACTTAAACTAGTAATTACTCCACTGATGTTACTTCAAGAAAAGAGGCAGATATTGGGAGAGCAGTACATCAGACCATTTTTTAAATGAGTCCCCTGCTACCACTTCCTGGTAAGTCACTCATTGGTCTCCTCTTCGTGGGACTGCACAACAGCCACAAAGAAGGAAACAAAGTTGTAGCTACCTTCCCTGCTATGTTTGGGGCAACTCTGTGAAGGAACGGATGAGGATACGTATGTTTCCCCTCCCCTTGATGTGAGGAAAAGCAAGTAAAACAATAAAGAAGAAGGGAGAGCATGCCTTATGCTCTGGAATATTCTGCAGCTGACTGTGTATGCACTATTCCCCAAGTGAATGCACAGAACCATTTGAAGAATATCACTTATAGGTAAGCACAACATTGTTTTATGTTCTCCATTCTGATTGTGTAATGGCTATAGTTTGTTCATATACAGACATAGAATATGGGATATTGTGGTATTTCTCTATCGGACTATAGCATCATAGGGTAGAACTGCATGTACATATGACTTCTTCCACAGGCCGCACCCAATTTTTTTCCCCCTTCATAAGGAACACAGTAGCATAAGAACCTGGGCCAGTTTGTATGAAACGACAGCTCATTGTGGATTAATTTAACAGCGAGGAGCTACGGTGTGTGCCTGCTGCCATTATGAATACATAGGGCCTGGCTGGGGGTTGCCTTGCCTTGTCGTGTAGTCCAAACCCAAGCAGTGGAGGTTATTTGAGGGTTAAACAACCCTCACATAACCCTAAAATAGACTGTGTTTAACCCTCAAATAATCCCCTCCACCCAGGTTCACATGACTTGACAAGCCACAGCAACCCTGGCTGATGCTTGCATATTTATAATGACAGATGGCACATTGTGTGGTGTCCCAAGAGTTAATTAACCCATGGTAGGCTGTCGTGTTGGCTGAACCAGATCAGAGAGTCAGACTCCTCGTCCACCTAGCCCAGTATTGTTGACAATGACTGGCAGTGTCTCTGCAGGGTTTCAGGCAGGAGTTTTTTCTGCCTTACCTGGGGATGCTGGGGATTGAACCTGGGACCTTCTGCATGCAAGGCAAGTGCTCTACCACTGAGCAATGGCCCCTTCCCTCTCTGGAATAGCTAGGATAACTGACTCATGTCCTCTTGACAGTATTTTAACATCCTCTTCCACCCAGTGATGTTGACAGTTTTCATATATTTACTCCTTTAGAAACCAGTGTGAATTGTGGTGGTCAAATGCTCATTTACTCAAACAGAAACTATCTGATAGTGTTACTTTTACCATTGCCATCTTCCTACCATAGTTACTGATGTCCCTGTGCCAGTTTCCAAGACATTGTATTTAAGCTTCTTTTAAAAGAACACTTTTGGACTCTTAGGTTTTGAGAGCTTGAGAACCAGGGTTAAATAGAAACAATTAGGCCTCAGCTTCCCACTTCTAAGAATCTTGTATTGTCTGTAGTAGTAGATCACTTATCTCCCTAGTGGTTTTGAACCCACCTATTTTCCATCTGCCTGTGCTTGAAGCAGCAGTGATGTATCCCAAAAGGCTGTCTGTCAGCTTCAGTGGGAGAAGCACTGAACCTTCTAAGGTATACCAAGGCCTCCACATTAGTGACTGAAAACAAACAAGCTCAGGTGTACTAGAAACCCAAATAATATCTGGGATTAGAGGTCCCAGGGATTTGGAGAAGTTCTGTTTAAAGGGGTAATATTAGAAAAGAAGTGGCTAATTACTACAGATTCTGTCAAATTCTGATGAACTGTATCCTTTTCTACTTCTATTTTGAAAGAAAAAGGGTTGCTAGAACAGACTTTTAAGGCTGATTTTTAATTCAGAATTCCTTCTATAAAATTATTTACCCTGTTGCTCTACTCTTGATCTGACTCTATAATTATATTTATCCTTCTCAGATGTTAAGGCTATTATTCTTAGTTGGGGCCTTGCACATCAGTGGATTTATAAGTCAATAGGATAACAAAACAGGACAGAATTCAACAGAATTCAATGGGAGCCAGCATGGTGTAGTGGTGAGAGTGTTGGATTGGTAGTCAGGAGATCTGGGTTCCCACTCAGCCATGGATGCTCTCTGGGTGATTTGGGGCCAGTCACAGACTCTCAGCCCAACCTACCTCACAGGGTGGTTGTTGTGAGGATAAAATGGAGAGGAGGAGGAGGATAATGTAAGCCGCCTTGGGTTCCTTGCAAGAGGGAAAAAGGCGGGATATAAATGCAATAAATAAATAAATAAATAGAACTTATTTCCAAATACAGGAATAAAACCATAGTCCTGCTGATTTTTTTGTGCGTGTAGTGAAGCACAAAAGCCCAGAAGCCAAACAAATTGTCCTAAATCTGTTTAAAATATGTGCAAAAGAGGGGCTACATTAAGGGATGTATATTCAGAGAGCAGGATCTCATAGCATTGCCCCCTCCCAATAACGAAACCAAATTTTGTTTCCCCTCCTAGCGTTCTGTGAAATCACCTTCAAGTAAAAACAGTGGCTGTTGCTTTCAGTGGAGCAATAGCCATACTCCCAGATAAACAAAAACATTTTATACTGGTGTTCTGGCTAATATTAGGAACAGAATACTTGGCATACTGCAGATTATTTCAGGGGCAAGGCAGAATGGGAGAATCTGTGTGCATCCTTATTTGTCTGTGTGGATGAATGCTGGCAGGTGAGGATGTGTGACTTTTGGGTCAGAAATGGGCAGCCTCGATACACTGTTCAGCATGGAACTCATGTGCCCTTTAAGCCAGTCCCACATGGATGTGGGCAAAACCTCCTCTTCTTGTTTTGATTCATGAAAGAGAGAAATTGGTTTATTTCACTTTGAGTTTGCTTGAGAGGAAGGAGAAGATGAAGATCTGTCCAGCATTGCTGCCTTAACCTTGAGGCAGAACAGGTGCAGAACTTTGCAGGGCTTGGCAAAGACATTAAGATGCCACCCATGCTGCAGGCCTTGTACTGGGGTGATTCATTTGGGTGGAGATGAAAAGTGAGAGCTTTTTTTGTGGGGGCAATATACTTTGTGAATATGTGAGTCTGACATATGAAGAGAAGATATGGAATCTAGAGAAAGAGATTATATGTACCAAAGAGGAGGAAAAGTATGGAAGGCCCAAGATATTTTGCTGCCTCAAATGGATGCGCCACAAAATCTCTTCAAATGTCACAGAGGATGCTGACATGCACATCTTGGACACCTGCTGCTTCCCCCCCCCCCATATTACTACAAATAGCTGCTGATAAGAACAAATGCTGGAGAGAGAGCAAGTGTTAAGATTTGCAGATTCTATAATGAGAGAAGATAAACAGCTAAAGAAAAGCAGTAACTGACAATGCCAGAGCAATACTTACTAGTAATCCTGCTTTCCTCTGTCAGAGAAAGTATATTTTAATGTATGGGATTTTGGACAATGAAATACCCCCATTTTTTAGAAAAAAAAATAGATGTATGTATATCCAGTGTTAACAAAACTTAGAATACATTTGTTAATAGTTAAGATGATACAGGAATTCTGTTTTATTTCATTTGTTGTAACAAACTAATATAGTTCTCTGTCTGGATTTTTAAAAGGTATTTTAATTTTGCTGAAACCCCTGTATGGAACAATAATTTCCCCAGTTTTGGAAAATCCAAAATCTTCTATGGGACTTGTATTACATTTTAAATATTTCAGTGTAAATTATGGTGGAAAACCATCATTTATCTCTAAATATGGGAAGTAAAACTTCTAATTTATTTATTTATTTATTTTGGTATATCAGAAATGTCATAGATTTCTATGCACCAAAGTTGAACACATACCTTATGTGAAGCTTGTTGATTGATGGATTGACACCAGTGTTCTGCCTTTCTCCAGAGTATATTGTGGAGTTGTACAGAATAAAGATTTATTTAACAAGACAACTATTAGCCTCCTTTACAATGCTTTTGTAAAATAACAAATCTGAATCTGAACAAATATAGTGTGCTACACCTAAACTGAAATGGACTCATGAGGACCTATGTGCTTTTCAGGCCAGGGGAAAAGACCTGAATTAGATTAACCAATTAATGCAAGTAAAGCTTTCGTTAATATTTTTGTACTTCTACGAAACATCACTAATTGATGTAGCATTAAAAACAAGATGCTTTTTAAAAGCATCTCCTTGTGCTTCTTTAAAGAAGCACAAGGAGATGCTTTTAAAAAATACCTTTCCTTAAAAAAAAATGTCTGCTGTTAGCAAATTCCCAACACTTTACTTTCAGCCAGGAAAGTCTATGTGTAGCTCTTGACGGTACTTCTACCCATATTATTAAATGGATGAGCCTTCAAAGGGAGGGTTTGAAAACACATTTGCCTACGCTTGCTCTTAGAGAATAAGCACATTGCTTTTTCTGTTTGTTTTGGCATCTGAGATTATCTGCAAAAGAGTCTCATTGTGGCAAACTAGGCTGACTTGAATTATACAGTTGCAAAGCCTGTTTTATGACTCATATTGAATCCAGAACTTTGTGGGGCTTAACTCAAAATGTAAAAAAGGGTTACAACATAAATTAGCAACACATCAAGCAAGTCGTAAAAAGCACAAGTAGTGCCCCCTTTTTCCAAACTGAATCATCTTTACGGAGTATTATCCCCAAAATCATATTTACTCTGCTATGAAAAAAAAGCTTCTCTTCATTCAGCAGCCTTGCTTCTCTAGGGGGAGAAAAGAGTCTTGACAGACGGTTATGTTATCTCATGGTAATGGGCCCATTCTTCATTCTCACTGTTTTGCATTTGAGAGCTGGAGCACTGGAGATGTTTCAGTCAGATCAAAGCATCACCAGCTTTTGTCCTTTCTTTTTAATAAGGCAGTCCGGTTTTTGCTTGAAACATTTTACTGTATTCAATATTAAGTTTTCATTTTTATTAGTAGAAGATACTGTTAAATGGGGGGGGGGTTGCTGTGAAACATCTGTAGCTCAATTCCTGACAGACTTGTGACATCAGTCATATATAATGCCATGTCTGATTAGCCTTTCAGTACCAAGAAAGATAATTTTTATAATGATGGGGTTGCTTCATTAACCACAGTCACCATACTGTTCCTTCTTCACATTACCTGCAGGAATCCCTATGCCAGTTTTCCTTCCCCATCCAAAGTTCAGTTGCTGTTGAGGAAAAGACATTGTTTACTTGGACTTCCAAAAGGCTTTTTGACAAAGTCCTTCACTAAAGACTCCTGAACAAACTTAGCAGTCACGGAATAACAGGACTCTTATGGATAAGTGATTAAAGAACAGAAAGCAGAGTAGGAATAAATGGTAAATTCTCCCAGTGGAGGGATGCAAATAGTGGGGTCCCACAGGGATCTGTATTGGGACCAATGTTTTTCAGTTTGCTCATGAATGATCTGGAATTAGGAGTGAGCAGTGAGGTGGCCAAGTTTGCAGATGACAACAAATTATTTAGGGTGTTTAAAACAAAAAAGGATTGTGAGGAGCTCCAAAAGGATCTCTCCAAAGTAGTAGAATGGGCATCCAAGTGGCAAATGTGTTTCAGTATAAGCAAGTGTAAAGTGATGCACATTGGGGCAAAAAAATCCAAACTTCAAGTATAATTTTATTTTTATTAATTTTTTAAAACATTTCTTGGCCACCTTTCAGGGCAGAAGCCCTCCCAAGGTGGCTTACAACAATAAAATACATAAAAACAATTACAATATTAAAAGTGATAAAAACATAATAGAAACAACAATAAAAGACAACAATAAAACCAACAACGATGTTAAAAGCAGCACCAGCCGTCATATCAATAGAAGGCCAAGGTAAAATAATATGTTTTCAAGGCCTTCTTGAAAGTCTGCAGTGATGGAGCATGGCAGACCTCCGATGGCAGCTTGTTCCAACGGTGTGGGGCTACTGCAGAGAAGGCCCTCTCACATGTGGTCACCCACCTGACTGCTCTCACAGGTAGGCAAATGAGAAGGGTCTCTCTTTCTGACCTTAAAGTGCGGGCAGGCTGATACGGGTGTAGGCAGTCCTTCAAGTAACTTGCTCCCAAACCATTTAAGGCTTTAAAGGTCAAAACCGGCACTTTGAATTGTGTTTGGAAATGCACCGGTAACCAGTGCAGCTGGCGCAGTATAGGCGTTATATGATCAAATCGCCTCACCCCCACCAATACTTGGGCGGCTGCATTCTGTACAAGCTGGAATTTTTGAACCGTCTTCAAAGGCAGCCCCACGTATAGCGCATTACAGTAGTCCAGCCTGGATGTGACTAGTGTGTGGATAACTGAGGCAAGGTCCGTCCTCTCCAGATAGGGCCACAGGTGGCGTACCAGCCTAAGCTGGTAAAAAGCACTCCTGGACACCGCAGCCACCTGTGCTTCCCAAGTTAGCTCAGAGTCCAGGAGGATTCCTAAACTCTAAAAGTGCGCTTGGACTTTCAGGGAGAGTGCAACGCCATCTAAGTATAACCTGATGGGATCTGAGCTAGCAGTGACCAACCAAAAAAGAGACAGGTTGATGAAAATGTAGACCCAGTGTGCAGCTGCTGTGAAAAGGGCAAGCTCCATGTTAGGCCTAATTAGAAAAGGAATTGAGAAAACTGCCAGTATCATACTGCCTTTATACAAATCTATGGTGCAACCACACTTAGAATACTGTGTACAGTTCTGGTCACCATACCTAAAAAAAAGACATTGTAGAGCTGGAAAAAGGGCAGAAAAGGGCAACTAAAATGATCAAGGGGCTGGAGCATCTCCCCCATAAGGGAAGGTTACTACAGCTGGGTTTGTTTAGCTTGGAAAAAAGAGTGAGTAAGGGGAGACATGATAGAAGTCTACAAAATTATGCATGGTGTGGAGAATGTGGATAGGGATACATATTTCTTCCTCTTTCAAAATATAAGAACCCAGTGTCATCCCATGAAGGTGATTGGTGGGAGATTCAGGACAGATAAAAGGAAGGACTTCTTCTCACCATGCATAGTTAAACTATGGAATTTGCTACCTCAGGTTGTAGTGATGGCCACCAATTTGGATAGCTTTAAAAGGGGGTTAGATAACTACCTGGAGGAGAAGGCTATCAATGGCTACTAGTCCTGATGGCTATATGATATCTCCAGTATCAGAGGCAGTATGCCTTTGTACACCAGTTGCTGGGAAACATGGGTGGGAGGGTGCTGTTGCACTTGTTTCCTGCTTGTGGATTCCTGGTTGACAGCTGGTTGGCCACTATGTGAACAAAATGTTGGACTAGATGGACCCTTGGTCTCATCCAGCATGGCTGTTCTTATGAGTCTGCTAAGGTTTGGAATGAAAGGACATATGGGTTCACAGCCTACAACAAACAGTGCTTCCCATGACTAGAAGTTTGGATAATTTCTGTACCAGAAGGACTATATCTCTTCCATAGTAAGCAATTATCTCTTTGATAGCATATTCTTCAGAACAGAGTTATTAGAATGATTTGATGATTTTAAATATGGAAAGCTCAAATGTGAAATGGTGGTTATGGCAAAAATATACAACTTGTAACTAAAACTGACTGCCTTCCCATAAGACTGGAAGATAGCCAGTGTAACATCATTTAAAAGGGACAGATCGGAAAGCTGGAAAATTACAGGCTGGTGACTATACAAGAAAGAGATCTTACAGCGCAACTAAATGAGATGCATGAGATCAATAATTAGGATCTTCATTTTTAAAAAATTAAGAATAGGGGGTCAAACTGGGGCTCTAATCCTGTATGTATGTGTGGAAAGCGAGAGAGAGAAGGGGAATAACCCTTTGCCCATGTTGTTCTCCTAATTATAATCCTGTTTAGGAAATTCAGGATAGACAAACATAATTCTGTGAAAAGAATTTATATCCATAACTCTTTGGCCTGGGGCTAAATTGAAGAAGTCTGTTACTTTTCAGGGGCCTATCATGTATTCAGCAGACGCTGATATGAAATTTATGAGGAATTCAGGAAAACCTATGTATCCCTTTTGAAGTTTTCATTATGAAAATGAAGAAGGAAGCACAGAAATGTCCTGGAACATGTTTTTCATTTCTGCTGAAGACTTCAGGCTTTGAAGTCCACTCCCTCTGGTGGCCTATGAGAGTAATCAGTCCCCAGAGAACAAAGCAAACTGATTTCCGAGCTTTTTCTGATTACCAAACTTGAGTTAATTCAGTGGAGGAAAATGCAAGAGAATTTGATCTGTATTCTGCAAGAAATTTATTGTGGTGTTTTCTTTGTTCTGTCATCTCTGAATGCAGAAAATCTTTAAGCTGTAGTCCTAAGCATGCTTGCTTGATTGAAAGTAGCCCTCATTGAATCCAGCAGAACTTACTTTGCAGTAAGCATGTTTAGGATTAAAACTGGATGTTTTGCTTGAGTAAAAGTGACAAGTGCAGTAATGTTTTTGTATTGCAATGGTTAATGGATGCTCACCAGTAGCTTCAACATTTAATTTTGTTTGTTTTTATGAGGAGTTTTTAAATTCAAGCATGCACCTTCTGGTATTGGATCATTCCCTGCTGATTAGAAAGATATGTTCTTGTTGATCATCTTCCTTCAGTGCCTGTCTATAGTTCCTATTTCTAAGACTCTTATTTATTGCATTTTGCCACTGTCGGAAATATGTGTCACAATACGTCAATGATTCTTGAAGAAAGCTGCTTCACAGTGATGAGGAAATTAGTCTGATTAATTTAAGTGATACACTATTTGATGCATAGTTTATCAGTGACTGCTTTCCACTTTAATTTACCTGTACAACATAATACTTCTCTGGCACCAATTACCTTGTATTATTTGAAAGGAGTTAAGATAGGGTGGGCAATCTCTTTTCTGTTGAGCTGCATTCCCTCGTAGGTAATCTGTTGGGGGCTGCATATCAGTGGGGAGTGGGGCCAAAGCCAGTGGTGCACAGGGCCAGAGCTCCCTTTTGCAGAATGTTCATGTTATATGCACAAACACAGGGGCGAGGGGCTTGCAGCATGCACATGACATTGAGGTGGGGCTACATGGCATGGCTCCATTTGCATGTAGAGGTATGTGGGAATTCGAACAGCTGAATAGGGCTAGCGTGTGGTTTCTTAAACAGTTCAGTCCTATCAGGATTATTTCTGTCATGTTAACCATTTGAAATAATTTGGATTAGGACAGACAATGCTATCCAGAGTGCAACAGAGAGAGACATTGGAAGATCCATTTGTTTCCTCCTCTTCTTTCTACCTGGTCATTATAAAGACTGCTATGTATCTTTAAGAACTGGTCCCTGTGTTTGCTTGTTTTCCTCTTCCCTCATGTCCCATTTTCTTTTTGTGTTGTGTCCTTCAGATTATAAGCCTGCAGGCAGGGACTGTCTTGTATTTTTAATTTATCATATGTAAACCTTTTCAGATGAAGAACAGGGTAAAATTCAAGTATAAATTAATGTAACCCACAGGGGTTTCTAAGCATTACACATACAGTGACATAAGTTAAGTTGTGGGTTCTGGAATATAAATGTAGTTAGGTAGCATAGGATGCAGCAGTTCGCAGCTCTTTCCCTAGTTTTTGGTAAATTCACAATTTTGCTTGTAGAAAACAATGGCTGTAACCCTATATATACTTACCTGGAAGTAAGTCCCCTTGAACTCAATGAGGTTTACTCCTAAATAGACATGTATAGGGTTCCACTGTAAGACATTAATACTTTTACGGCTGCAGTCTTCTGTGCACTTACTTCAGAGTAAACTCTACTGAACAGAGTGGACCTTACTTATCTAAATAAACATCCATAGGATGTTTTAATGTAAGCCAATGGGGAAGGTTTTTACCCTAAAGGCATCCTAAAACTGTTAAATTTAATTGTTCTGTAAATTTTAAAAATATACCAAATAGTACAATTTTATATGTTAAAAACTGTTATAAATTATGCATTTTTTTAGTTTTTAAAAGTTTAGGTTTGATAATGTAAGTATTACATATATTACAATTTCCACAGAATTTCCAACCCATCTCCACTTCAAAATTCTCAGGAATTTTACTTCCATACATCGGATGTGTCTCTTTTGAATGAGCCAGCTCACTAGCTGATTATTTGCATATGAAAGAGTGCTCAGCGATGCTGTGGCAATATTAACGAGTATACCTCCCAGTGACCTGCTGTTGCACTGAGGTGGGTAGCCACTCTGCATTATGGCCTCATAAGGCTGTATCCAATGCTGCCTGCACACTGATGGGGCGTACCACTAATGCAGCAGGAAACTAGAAGATCCTGAAGCAACTGAAAAGAAGCTGAAATACTAGTTTCTGGCATGGGGCAGGTCACTGGAGCTTGCAGAAGGGAGCTCCATTGACTTGTCCTGTTTTGGAAACGGGTGTTTTGGCCCGTTTCCGGGTTGCTTTAGAAAATGCCAGCTTCATGTTGTGTTAGTGGTTGGTTCTGTGGGCACAAAAGAACAAGTGCAGGGACAGCAGCGGTATCGGATACTGCTCATAGGACCTGCTGCAGGATCCCCAGAAACTCAATACTAACGATAGGCCATGTCCTTTTCCAAACCTGCTGTTTTCATTTCAAGGGAAACCTCAGTTGATACCAGTCACAGCTTCAGAGAGGCAATTTTTGTCAGGGCAATGTCAAGGGGCAGGGGAGAGGGTTAAAAAATTCCTTTCCCCATTCCCTCACTCCCGAGTCTGCTATTTACTTAACCAACACTGTGAGTGAATTGCATTCATGTAATTAAGATCATGCCTATTTTAGCCCTCAAGCTTTGTATGCTTGAAAGATAACGTGCCAAAGGAGCATTCAGACCTTGGTTCACAGTGAGGGGTGCTGCGGTAGTCTAGCAGGTCCAGTTTCTGAAACTGATACTGTACTTCTGCTAATGTGTACAGTTTTCTCAAACCCACCTTTTGTCCAGTTCTCTGATTTACTATCTGTCGCAGGAGGGCGGGGGAGAACTATTGGGGTTTGGGTATGCAAACTATCCTGGGGTGGGGTTAAAAGTGGGAATGTATATCCAAATGAGCATCCCATTGAAAACAGACAGTCATCTACATTTGGATGTACATCTGATGTATGCCCACAATTACTAACAGTAAAAATATCTAGGATACTTCTGCAGGATACTCAAGCAGAACACTGTGGAAATAACAGGATCTGTTTCACTTATGCCTGGCCACAATAGAACCCAAGCAGAAACATCTCGCATTTGTATGTATTACATATTCTTATCTCAAGCATCTTTTATTATATCATATGCTAGCATCTGAAACCAAATATTCAAATAGGCAATTATATACATGAGGAGAGAAAGGGTAGGCTGTCCAAATTTACAATCTGGTGTTGGAGAGGTTCTGATTTGCCATTGATTAAGTTTGTTTAGATTTGCCATAATTAATGAAACCTCAAATGCTCCTTGTTTTATTTTTGGGGTTTATCTATGATGGCTTCTGTCTATGCATCATGGTCTAGAAACTGTTCATGAAATTGAATAAATGCTGTGGGTACTTTCTGGATTGAGTAAATTGATTTCTCAGTGTTAACATTCTACATTTAAATGTACATGTCCAACTGTGTGGAGAAAAGTACAGCTTGATTCCTTGTACTGGTTACTTAGTTATACCTTAAGGCTGTCATTAGTAGAGTTCTGTATTGCACCTGTCAGACTTGTTCGCAAAATACTACATAAAAACAAGCTACAGCAGATTTCAGAATACATTCCTCTGGCAATAGCAAACCGTAATTTAATCAAAACACATTCAAATAAAAGGCTTTGGAAAAATGTTACAATTGTCTTAATCCTGGGTTTAACTTTGATCAAAGTTAATTATTCCATATTATAAGAACATAAGAAAAGCCATGCTGGATCAGACCAAGGGCCCATCTAGTCCATCATTCTGTTCACACAGTGCCCAACCAGCTACCCATGGTAAACCCAGAAGCATGAGTGCAACAGCACCCTCCCGCTCAAGCTCCCCAGCAACTGGTATACATAGGTCTACTGCCTCTGATGCTGGAGGTAATAGATAGCCGTCAAGACTAGTAGCCAATGATAGCCTTCTCCTTGAGGAATTTGTCTAAATTTTGTTTAAAGCCAACCAAATTGGTGGCCATCGCTATGTCTTGTGGTAGCAATTTCCATAATTTAACTATGTGCTGTATGAAGAAGTGCTTCCTTTTATCTGCCCTGACTCTCCCACCAATCAGCTTCATGGAATGATCCCTGAGTTCTAGCACTGAGAGAGAGGAAGAACCTGGGGTCATCCCATATGTTTAGTTTGGACAGTACACACCCGTCTTTGTCTTTCAATGATGATTATATCCTGTACTTGTACACTAAAGATTAACATAATATTTAAAAGCTTTAACTGAGAAGCGACATGCTCAAGCACCTTGCCCAAGTAAGAAAGGTTTAACACGGGGCAAGAGCTGATAAGGCCAGACAGCTCTGACTTCTTCAGGGTGATCTCACCATAATTTCTTTAAGAACTCTGAGAAACACCTTCTCCAAGACCTAGTTAGACAACTCTGTTCTGTCAGCATTACACAAGATTGATCGCTAACCTCCAAGTAGCATGTCCACATCCTCAAGATCATCAAGCTGAAAAGCATCCTTAATAAATTGATTAGATTGTGCTGTACCTTGAACCTTCTCTGGCTATGCTACAAATATTGGGCCAGATATGAGAGCATAGGCTCCAGCATGGGTTCTAGGCTGTGTTCAGTCAGACTGGTCCTCAGTTTTCTCTCACTTCTGTTCTACTCCCATCCCTTTTGTTGCCTCGAGGTTTTCAGAAAACTAGTGAGTTGGTCTGGCTCTGTGCTTCAGGGGAGAGTATCTAGGAGTAATTGTGTCTACTGCCTAGGTCAGTGGTCATTAATGCAGTGCCCGCAGGCACCCCAAAATATTTTTTTGATTTTGATTTGTATGAAATGCATACAGCTTTCTAGCAATTATACATGGGATTCAACAAAAATGGACCAAACATCCAAATAAGTATGCATTTGAAGGTGGCATCTATATGCCACCCTTTCATATATTGAAAACATAAGGTCTTCAAACAATTGCATTATAGGAGGTGAGTGTCTATCCTTCCAGTGTTGTAATGCCAGGCTTTTAGCTGTCGAAAGAGTGCAGAGAATCCATTTACGGTAAGCATTTGTTAATTTCTATGAAGCAGGTAAATAATGTAAAAGAGTGTGTACATCAGTGAATATTAAAGGCTGTTCCAGTACAATTTTTTTCTGTGTAATAACCTCTCCCCAAATAGAAGTAACTACTGAACATTGCCAAAACATATATTTAAAAGAAGGATTACTGTATTGCACTGCCAGCAGTTTGCTGAATTAGACAATCTCTTATTAAAGAGACTTTGCGGTGTGCAATAGACACGAAGCAAATATTTTTGCTGAATAAGATTCAGCCTAAGATCTATAGACATAACAGGTCGATGCGAAAGCAGCAATCCACTGATTAGGCATTTTGTGGTGGTGCCCACAGCAGTATCCCAAATTCCCACATGTGGCCATGGGTCCAAAAAGGTTGGGGACCCCTGACCTAGGTTATTTCTCTATTCCAGAGATTAACCAGACAGTGAGATCACCAGACATGCCAATACGAAAATCTACCAGAGACATCAGGAATCTTTCCATATCGAATGGATAGGCCATTGAATTGGGCCCCTTTACCCCTGCAGAGCTTAGATGACACGGTAAACCTAAAACTAACATAGTGATCTGACCATGAGAACTGAAGCATAATAAGTCTTCATCTGCCCTGCCTAGTACAAAATACAAAATTAAGACTATGCCCACTAGGGTGTGTTGGGCCATTTACAATCTGAGACAGACCCATAGTTGTCATGTAGGCCATAATATCCTGAGCCACATTCCCCAAGGTCTTGGTATGTGTGCTGAAGTCCATATAGACCATTCTTCCCCAGCCTGGTGCCCCCAAATGTTTTGGATTTACAGCTCTCATTAGCCTAAGCCATCATGGCCAGAAGTTAGGGATGCTGGGAATTGTAATCCAAAACATTTGGAAGGCACCAGGTTGGGGAATGCTGATATAGAATATAAGCTGTGGGGTCCTCAATACCACCTCCATAAGCTCAAGAAGAGATACTGACTGAATCCATGGGCTGTTTTATGGTTTGTGTGTGTGTGGGGGGGTGTTAACCATGGCAGCAACCCACCCTTGCTGGTTTTGGGTGACATGGTAAACTGCACTGGTGAGGGTAATTAAGCAAATCAGGACAGCATGTGACAGGCACATGCAGCATGGTTAACAAGCCATGATGGCTTCTAACCGTGCTGGTGATCGTGCAAACCAGACCATTGTTAGGCAGCAGCGTGAGTGATACACTAACAGAGCCCTATCCTGACTCATGTGCCCAGCACCAAATCCGCATACTTAAGTTGGTGTAGTACAGGACAGGGTATTTGGCTAGAGATACAGAATTGCAATGGACCACATCAGTGCGCCATCGATGATGGTGCCACATCTGACAACATGGAGGGCCGAGTTGGACACACAGCTCTCTTCACTCAATCAGGTTTCAGTAATACACCCAGAAATGGTAAGAGCCCTATTATTGTTAACTGACCTGGTATTTAAATGCAGCACCCTCAACGTTTATGGGTTACTGACATGCCTACCAGGAACTCTGGGGCTGGAGGGCAAGAAAGCACAAAGGTGTCTAGGATAATTTTTTTTTAAAAAGTAAACAGGATGCCTTCCCCTTACCTAGTCCATCCAGCCTCCACTGCCGTAAATATTCTTGATCCACCCTTTCCAAACACATGCCCCTCAACTGCTCACTCTTTAGATATGTACGCATCAGGAAACGAGCTAGAGAATACACTAAAATATGACAGCAAGTAAAGGAGGGCACTTTTGTAGTAGCTAATCAGATTTTTTTAAAATGTCCAACAGCTCACAAAAGACACATATGGTAAAACCTCCATAAAATAGCATACTCGGTATTTGTCAGGGCAGCTGGCATATGGTCAGGTGTGTTTGCTTCCCAGCACGGGCGGAAGTGACAGGGTGGGCGGATGTTCTTTTTCAGTCATCTCCCTAACCCTTAGGTATTTCTTCTGCTGCTTGGCTTCTGCTTTAGTGACATACTGTAGTATAAAAGTTTCCCTGACCTAGTAATTTATATCCCCACGTTACGTTTTCAGAGAGCTATGGGAGTGGCCTGGAGAAATGAGCTTTCCCGAATAATTGATTCCCATGATCAGATTCAATCTTAATTTAGCCATGAAAGTTACACAGAAATTATAGAGATGGTTAACCTGTAGGAATCCCAGCACTCATTACTCAGATGTTTGTGAATGTGTTAAATCCAAATCAAGTCACAGAATGACTAACTTGCTTCTCTAGAGCATAACTGGAATCCTGCTATACAAATCTCTGTCCAAATTATGAGCTTGAGCTAAAGCCATATAACTAAGCACTTGCTTGATTGCCTATGGCAAGTAAAGGAATGCTGCTAGAGAACTAGCCACAGCCCTACCAGTGTTGGGTGTGAGCCCACTGCCCTACCCAATTGTCACTTGCTTTGATGACATTTGTGAAAAGGCAGTATACAAACATTATGAATAAGTGAAATAAATAAATACAATTTAAACTTGCAACTCTGGGCACAGGTGTTTGCTGTATTTCCCAACTCTAATGGATGCTAAGGCTGGGTGCACTTTCTCTGTCCCCTCCCTGAAAAGAGCAAGTACTCAGTCTAGGGATCAATCAGAGGATGCCACTGTTTCTCTGCTCTTGTCCATGTGGCTCACCTCTGTCTCTGTGCTGGTAGAGATGCAGCAATGGAAAATATCCAGATTAGGGGACAATCCAGGTGTTGCTTATCCATAGATGAGATGAAGCGTAATAAGTGGAACAGTTCAAAGCGTGGTGTATGTATCCATCCTACTGTGTATTATCTGGAGTCATGCCTGCTTCATCTAACCCTGTTTGGACCCCTTAACACATGCCTATGTATTTGTTGTTGTTGTTCAGTCGTTCAGTTGTGTCCGACTCTTCGTGACCCCATGGACCATAGCACGCCAGGCCTTCCTGTCCTCCGCTCTCTCCCGGAGCGTGCTCAAGTCCATATTCATTGCATCAGTGATGCTATCTAGCCATCTCATCCTCTGCCTTCCCCTTCTCCTTTTGCCTTCAGTCTTTCCCAGCATCAGGGTCTTTTCCAGAGAGTTTTCTCTTCGCATTAGGTGGCCAAAATATTTGAGCTTCAGCTTCAGTATCTGTCCTTCCAATGAGCAGTCAGGGTTGATTTCCTTTAGGATGGACTGATTTGACCTCCTTGCAGTCCAGGGGACTCGTAAGAGTCTTCTCCAGCACCACAGTTCGAAAGCATCAATTCTTCGGCGCTCAGCCTTCCTTATAGTCCAGCTCTCACAGACATATATTACTACTGGGAAAACCATAGCTTTGATTAGATGGACCTTTGTCGGCAAGGTGATGTCTCTGCTTCTTACTATGCTGTCTAGGTTTGCCATAGCTTTCCTCCCCAGGAACAAGCGTCTTTTAATTTCATGGCTACAGTCACCGTCTGCGGTGATCTTGGAGCCCAAGAAAGTAAAATCTGTCACTGCTTCCATTTCTTCCCCTTCTGTATGCCAGGAAGTGATGGGGCCAGATGCCATGATCTTCTTTTTTAAATGTTGAGTTTCAAACCAGCTTTTGCACTCTCCTCTTTCACCCTCAACAAGAGGCTCTTTAGATCCTCTTCGCTTTCTGCCATTAGGGTGGTATCATCTGCGTATCTGAGGTTGCTGATAATTTTCCCGGCAATCTTAATTCCGACCTGTGATTCATCCAACCCGGCGTTTCTCATGATGTACTCTGCATATAAGTTAAATAAGCAGGGCAACAATATGCAGCCTTGTCATACTCCCAATTTTGAACCAATCGGTTGTTCCATGTCTGGTTCTTACTGTTGCTTCTTGACCCTTGTACAGGTTTCTCAGGAGACAGGTAAGGTGGTCTGGTATTCCCATCTCTTTCAGAATTTGCCACAGTTTGTTGTGATCCACACAATCAAAGGCTTTAGCGTAGTCAATGAAGCAGAAATAGACGTTTTTCTGGAATTCTCTTGCTTTATCCATGATCCAGCGAATGTTGGCAATTTGATCTCTAGTTCCTCTGCTTCTTCGATACCCAGCTTGTACTTCCAGTAGTTCTTGGTTCACATACTTCTGAAGCCTAGCTTGTAGGATTTTGAGTATCACCTTGCTGGCATGTGGAATGAGCACAATTGTACGGTAGTTTGAACACTCTTTGGCGTTGCCCTTCTTTGGAATTGGAATGTAAACTGACCTTTTCCAGTCTTGTGGCCAGTGTTGAGTGTTCCAAATTTGTTGGCATATTGAATGCAGCACTTTAACAGCATCATCTTTTAGGATTTTAAATAGCTCGGCTGGAATACTGTCATCTCCGCTAGCTTTGTTGTTACTAATGCTTCCTAAGGCCCACTTAACTTCACTCTCTAGGCTGTCCGGCTCAAGTTCAGTGACCGCACTGTCATGGCTATCAGGGACATTCAGATCTTTCCTGTATAGTTCTTCTGTATATTCTTGCCACCTCTTCTTAATCTCATCTGCTTCTGTTAGGTCCCTGCCTTCTTTGTCCTTTATCATGCCCATCTTTGCACAAAACATTCCCTTGAGATCTCTGATTTTCTGGAAGAGATCTCTAGTCTTTCCCATTCTGTTGTTTTCCTCGATTTCTTTGCATTGTTCATTTAAGAAGGCCTTCTTGTCTCTCCTTGCTATTCTCTGGAACTCTGCATTCAGTTGGATATATCTTCCCCTTTCTCCCTTGCTTTTCACTTCCCTTCTTTCCTTAGCTACTTGTAAAGCCTCATCAGACAGCCACTTGGCTTTCTTGCATTTCTTTTTCTTTGGGATGGATTTCATTGCTGCCTCCTGAACAATGTTATGGACCTCCATCCATAGTTCCTCAGGCACTCTGTCTATCAGGTCTAATCCCTGAAATCTATTCCTCACCTCCACTGTATATTCATAAGAGATATCATAGAATCATAGAATAGTAGGGTTGGAAGGGGCCTACAAGGCCATCGAGTCCAACCCCCTGCTCAATGCAGGAATCCAAGTCAGAGCATCCCTGACAAATGGCTGTCCAGCCTCGTCTTAAAGGCCTCCAGTGTGGGAGAGCCCACCACCTCCCCAGGTAATTGGTTCCATTGCCGTATTGCTCTGACACTCAGGAAGTTTTTCCTGATGTTCAGCCGGAATCTGGCTTCCTGTAACTTGAGCCCATTATTCCGTGTCCTGCACTCTGGGATGATCAAGAAGAGATCCTGGCCTTCTTCTCTGTGACAACCTTTCAAGTACTTGAAGAGTGCTATCATATCTCCCCTCAGTCTTCTCTTCTCAAGGCTAAACATGCCCAGTTCTTTCAGTCTCTCTTCATAGGGCTTTGTTTCCAGTCCCCTGATCATCTTTGTTGCCCTCCTTTGAACCCTCTCCAGCTTGTCTGCATCCTTCTTAAAGTGTGGTGCCCAGAACTGGACACAGTACTCCAGATGAGGCCTAACCAGTGCTGAGTAGAGGGGAACTAGTACTTCCCGGGATTTGGAAGCGATGCTTCTATGAATGCAGCCCAAAATAGCATTTGCCTTTTTTGCAGCCACATCACATTGTTGGCTCATATTCAGCTTGTGATCGACGACAATTCCAAGATCCTTCTCGCTCGTAGTGTGGTTGAGCCACGTATCCCCCATCTTGTAACTGTGCATTTGGTTTCTTTTTCCTAGGTGCAGAACTTGGCATTTGTCCCTATTAAATGCCATTCTGTTGTTTTCTGCCCAGCACTCCAGTCTATCCAGATCACTTTGAATTTTGTTTCTGTCTTCCAAAGTATTAGCTATCCCTCCCAATTTTGTGTCATCTGCAAATTTGATCAGCATTCCCTGCACCTCCTCCTCCAAGTCATTAATAAAAATGTTGAAGAGCACTGGGCCCAGGACTGAGCCCTGCGGTACCCCACTCGTTACCTCTCCCCAGCTTGAGAAGGTCCCATTGATAAGCACTCTTTGAGTCCGATTCTGTAGCCAACTGTGGATCCACATGATCGTTGTTTCATCTAGCCCACTTTGAGCAAGTTTGCTCATCAGGATATCATGGGGCACTTTGTCGAAAGCTTTGCTGAAGTCGAGGTATATGATGTCTACAGCATTCCCACGGTCTACAAGGGAGGTGACTTGATCAAAAAATGAGATCAGATTTGTCTGGCAGGACTTGTTTTTGACAAATCCATGTTGGCTTCGAGTAATCACGGCATTGTTGTCAAGGTGCTTCCAGATGGATTGCTTTATGATCTGCTCCAGAATTTTCCCAGAGATTGATGTCAGACTGACTGGTCTGTAGTTCCCAGGTTCCTCCTTTTTACCCTTTTTGAAGATAGGGACAACGTTAGCCCTCCTCCAGTCATCTGGCACTTCCCCGGTCCTCCATGATTTCTCAAAGAGAATAGACAGCGGTTCTGAGAGTTCTTCTGCCAGTTCCTTTATGACTCTAGGATGCAGTTCATCTGGCCCTGGAGATTTGAACTCATTCAAAGTAATGAGGTGTTCCTTGACCATATGCCTGTCGATCTCAAGCTGCAATCCTGCCCCTTCAGCCTGTACTTCGCCTTTGCCAGGGGGGTCATAGACCCTCTTTTGGGAGAAGACTGAGCCAAAGTAGGAATTGAGCACCTCTGCCTTTTCTTTGTCATCTGTTATCATTTTGCCATCCTTATTTAATAGCTGAACAACCATTTCTTTCCTCTGCCTTTTACTATGCACGTAGCTGAAGAAAGCCTTTTTGTTGTTTTTAGCATCCCTCGCTAACCTCACCTCGTTCTCCGCTTTAGCCTTCCTGACGCCATCCCTGCAATTCTGTGCTACCTGCCTGTACTCTTCCTTTGTTACTTGGCCTTCTTTCCACTTCCTATATGTGTCCTTTTTTGTTTTCAGGTCATCCCTAAGCTTTTTGTGAAGCCACATTGGCTTCTTCTGTTGTCTTCCACCTTTTCTTCTTGTTGGAATTGTTTGTGATTGTGCCTTGAGAATTTCCTTTTTTAAAAGTTCCCACCCATCTTGGACTCCTTTTCTCGCTAGCATTGTTTGCCATGGGACCTTACTGATCATTGTTCTGAGTTTATTAAAATCAGCTTTCCTAAAATCCAGGGTACGCGTTTGAGTACACTCGGCTTTTGCTTCCCTTAGAACCAAGAACTCAAGTACAACATGGTCGCTTTCCCCCAGAGTTCCTGTAACTGCTACTTTATCCACTAAGTCATCTCTGTTGGTTAGGATCAAGTCAAGGATAGCCGATCCTCTAGTTCCTTCCTCTACTTTCTGTAGGAGGAAGTTATCCGCCACACAAGTCAGGAATTTCCTGGAGGGGCCATGTTTTGCAGAATTTGTCTCCCAACAAATATCGGGGAAATTGAAGTCCCCCATTACTACTACATCATGCTTCCTTAAAACATTGGCTATTTGCTTTTCAAAAGTTTCATCCTTGTCTTCTCCTTGATTGGGTGGCCGGTAGTAGACTCCGACCACCAGGTTCCTTTTATTCTTTGCTCCATTTATTTCAACCCAGATGCTCTCGATGGGGCTACCAAGCTCCTCCTCCTGTATTTCTGTGCAGAGATATGTATTTTTCACATACAGTGCAACCCCGCCTCCCTTTCTGTTCCTCCTGTTCTTTTTGAACAAGTTATATCCTTCAACTGCTGTATTCCAGTCATGAGAGTCATCCCACCAAGTCTCAGTTATACCTATCAAGTCATAATTTCCCTCCTGTATTAAGAGTTCAAGTTCGTTCTGTTTGTTTCCCATACTCTGGGCATTAGTATATAGTATATATGATTTAGGTCATACCTGAATGGTTTAGTGGTTTTCCGTACGTTCTTCAATTTAAGCCGAAATTTTACAAGAAGCAGCTCATGAGCCACAGTCAGCTCCAGGTCTTGTTTTTATTGACTGTATAGAGCTTCTCCATCTTTGGCTGCAAAGGACATAATCAATCTGATTTCGATATTGACCATCTGGTGACGTCCATGTGTAGAGTCGCCTCTTGTGCTGTTGGAAAAGAGTGTTTGTTATGATTAGCGTGTTCTCTTGGCAAAACTCTATTAGCCTTTGTCCTGCTTCATTCTGGACACCAAGGCCATGCTTGCCTGTTATCCCAGTTATCTCATGACTTCCTACTTTAGCATTCCAATCCCCTATGATGAAGAGGACATCTTTTTTGGGTGTTAGTTCTAGAAGGTGTTGTAGGTCTTCATAGAACTGATCGACCTCAGCTTCTTCAGCCTCAGTGGTTGGGGCATAGACTTGAATTACTGTGATGCTGAATGGTTTGCCTTGGATTCTTACTGAAATCATTCTGTCATTTTTGAAATTGTACCCCAGTACTGCTTTCCCCACCCTTTTGTTGACTATGAGTGCTACTCCATTTCTTCTAGGGGATTCTTGCCCACAGTAGTAGATATGATGGTCACCTGAATTAAATTCGCCCATGCTTGTCCATTTTAGTTTGCTGATTCCCAAGATGTCGATGTTCAATCTTGCCATCTCATGTTTGACCACCTCCAGCTTACCTTGATTCATTGATCTGACATTCCAGGTTCCTAAACAATATTGTTCTTTACAGCATCAGATTTTGTTTTCACCACCAGACACATCCACAGCTGAGTGTCCTTTTGGCTTTGGCCCAGCCGCTTCACTCTTTCTGGTGCTACTTGGAAATTCCCTCTGCTCTTCCCCAGTAGTATATTGGACACCTTCCGACCTGAGGGGCTCATCTTCCGGCGTCATATCTTTTTGCCTTGTGATATGTTCCATGGCATTGTCTTGGCAAGAATACTGGAGTGGGTTGCCATTTCCTTCTCCAGTGGACCACATTTTGTCAGAACTCTCTGCCATGACCTGTCCGTCTTGGGTGGCCCTGCACGGCATAGCTTATGGCTTCACTGAGTTACGCAAGCCCCTTCGCCACAACAAGGCAGTGATCCATGAAGGGGATGCCTATGTACACCCTGCCCCCAGTACTTAAATGTATCGAAGCAGCTACCCCTTCATGCTAGCTCAAACTTCCCTGTCTCTAATTCTAACCAGAATTGCTGGTGTTAGGTAGTAGCTAACAGATTGAGCAACACTGCCAGACGTACTCTTTCAGCCTTAGCTTCCCTCCACCCCCCTGGTAATATAATAAAATAATATTAACTTATCTTAGGGTTTTTATAAGGATTATAACAAGATAATGTATATGAAGCATTTTGAGTACTCTGCAGTACTATATACATTCATATGTATAATTATTTATTAATATCCAAGTCCTCTTCCCTATTAATGCCAGGTAGGGATGTACGAAAGTCACTTAACTTTTCGAAGGGTGACATTCGCGGTGGGGGGGAGGCGCTCCGTCCCTCCCCCCAAAATTCCCTCCGGCCGGCTCCGCTCCGTGGAGATTCCGCAGAGCCGCCGGCTGGGGCCGCCTGCAGACGGACATCTGGCCACTGGGCAGCCTGCAGGGATGCAAATGGCGGCCGCGTAGCCACCGCCATTTGTGTCCCTGTATTTTGCCGTGATAGGCTACGTAAGTATTTACGTAGCCTATCACGGCAAAAAAACAAACAAACAGCGAACGCAAATGGCGGTGGCTACGGCGGCCACCATTTGCGTTTCCCTTTTTTTTTTTTTTGCCATTTTAGCCTACGTAAATATTTACATAGGCTATTAAGGCAAAAAAAAAGGAACGCAAATGGCGTAGTGGTCGCCATTTGCGTTCCCCCTTTTTTTCGCAAATGGCGTCCCTGTGTTAGCCGTGATAGGCTACGTAATTATTTATGTAGCCTATCATGGCTATAATGAGGAAGCGAATGACGGCTGCAGACGTGGCCGCCATTCGCAAGTCAGCGCAGATGGCAGCAGGTAAGTGCTCCATTTCGCGTGCCTTTCGTGGGGCAGGGGGGCGGGGGGCTTCGTTCCGCCACAGATTTCGGGGGGCCGAATGCACTGGCATTCAGCCTCACCGAGATCCGTGGCGGAATTCTCTGACATCTCTAATGCCAGGCCATTACTGCCAATATCTGTCACCCTTTCCCTTTGGCTCTAACATGAAAATGCACAGTCGGGTCTGCCTTCCATTCTTCTGTAATTGTCATACTCCTTATGTTTTCAGTTTAGAAGAGAAGCTGAACCATGCAGTTGCAGCCATTTTGCTTTAATAATCTCAGTCTCTTTACTAAGAACATCCATTTCCTTGCCCTGAATATGGTTCAGTAATTAGTGTTGAACATGGGTTGGCTACTGCCAGCCTACAGAGTCTCCAGTATGTATCTGATGAGCCCTCCAACTCTTCTGTCTGTCACCCTTGGTTTAGAAGAGATGGGGGAACAGATTCCATCCTCTCACTGGCACATTCAGGCCTCCATCTCTCCATCCCTCCATCCCAGCAGGCTGGCTCCCAAGATTTGCAAACCAAAAATTGCACCCATGCATATTTGGTAGAAACAAAAAAATGCTTTAAAAATATTCCCTAAAAATTGCAACAGAGATTAGATTGGATTTTGAGGGTTCTATCATCAGCACTGGTTTCTGTCTGGTCACAGTGCTTGTGTTGCAACATTTAAGCTTAATGTAATTGGCATTTGCATTTCATTTCCCCCTGACCTCATTGTTTACAGTGCCAATCCCCATTGTGTATATATACCTGCCACCCACTGCCAATTGAGGATGACACTTCATGCATCTGATGAAGTGGGCCCTAGTCCATGAAAACCTATGCCATAATAAAGTTGTTAGTCTATAAGCTGCCCCAAGGTTCTTTATTCTTAAACATCTAAATTGTTTTCCTTTTTAAAGCTTTACATGAATGAACTCTAATCTGAAGTAATGAAAAATATGTAAAAATATGTGAGTAATCTCAGTCTGATACCATTTGGTCCCGTTTTGCTAATATATATAATTTCCTGCCTTATGACTTTTGAGTTGTTAACAAGCCTCCTGGTGGCTCTTTCTAACCACAAGTAATATCCTGGAGTATCTACCAAATGAGTATGTTTCTTCCACTGTAAATAACCATGATGAAGCTGCTGGCATGATGCCCGATAGCCCAAAATATGACTGTCACAATTGTCGTGTTGCACTTATTCAGGTATCTGAGATGTTTAGCTCTAGATTTAGACAGTTACTTTTGTCAAAACTGTCAGATTAGGTAATTGACAGAACATCTTTCATCCCTTGGAGAACACATTTCAGGTAAGTGGTATCTTTTTGGATGATACACTATGACATATACTATTTTAGGACTCACCAAATCCTGCTACTTTATTCTCTCTTCTCAGGTTTGTGTTTATCTGAAGAATTTTTAAAATATTTTGAAGATATAACACAGTTCTATGCATTCTGGATAATTAGCAAAATAAAATGTTTCTACTATTTGGGTCCAGGAACTGTTCTAGGACCTTCTCCCAACCCCACCACCATGTTTTTATTTTGGGGGGCTGATTGTGCATGCCAGTTAACTTGCAGCTGTATTGCTTCTAAGAATCTCCACTGTGACAAGCTAGTTTGTATGTACAACTTTGCAGAATCTCAGCTGCAAATCTAACTCTGCCACACCCAACTGAGAGGAATTTTAATTATTCCACAGTCTCCAGTGCAGGAGATAAGACCAAGATGAGGAGGAAGGGATTGTCAGCAACATAGCTGGAGGGATTTGGAATACATATTACCTAAGGGAGTGGTATCCTCAGTCTTCATCTACTTTAATTCCCCCACCAGACACATCAAACAATAACGCTGTAGGGCGTGAAAAAATTGGAGCAAGACAGCAGGGGCAGTGGGTGGCAGATGATGACAACCTGTCTACCTATCTGAGTGGCAGGCAACTGGAGGGAAACAACTTTGCGGCATGGCTAGTGCAGGCAGAGGTACATGTGACAATTTATTTTTGGCTATTTTGTATCATTTTTAAACAAAGGAAAAGTTTGATGTTGACTTTAGGTTGATATTAGGGCTAGGCCGTTAAGGACAGCTCAGAAGGAGAAATGTTTTTGGTGCACATTTTCCCAGAGTTAAGTGAAATAGAATTGTTCCCATAATAATTCACACAGTGCATACAAGCTAATCACAATGCAATCCTATGCACGTCTACTCAAAAGTCAGCCCTATTGATTTCAATGGGAGTTTCTCCCAGGTCTATGTATATAGCATTGCTGCATTACAGAGCAATTCCAGGTGCAATCGGGGGAGGGGCAGGAGGGAATCCTAAGTTGGATCAGTGGGGAAGTGGCAGATTCTCCACTGCTTCCAGAGCCTTACCAGTTTGCACTGAAGAATGGGAGGGAGTGCAGGGGGCTTTTCAGCGCGTAGGTCTTGATTTTTAAAATTCCCCTCCTTCAGTGAAAGCAAGGGAGATTAATTTCACTATGCCAGCTCCAGGCTGGTGGTAGCTGATGGGCCCAAGTCTGGGTTTTTTTAGTGCATTGGAGGGGCTTTGGATCCAGTGAATCCAAAGTTGGCTGTGCTCTGCCCTCCAAATACCCCATTTGGGGGCCTTATGTCAACTACCACTGGTGGGAACAGCTTCCCACCTATGGAGCATCAGTTCCGTCCCACTTCCACATTAATCTAGGGTGTGTGTGTGTGTGTGTGTGTGTGTGTGTGTTTAAACTGCATGAAAATCCATATTTCCCTCAAAAATACACAAGTTAAAATGTGTTTGATGCTTTTTTGAGCCAAGAAGTATGTCAGAACATTGAGGAAGTGCAAAAAGTGGGTGGATAACTAGGTTAGTGGATAATGAAGTTCCGATCTGCACATTAGTCCAAGAGAGGCAGATCACGTTGGTTTATCTCCAAAAATGACATTCTTCAAACATCCTATATAAAAATGGTGTAGGCTTAGCATCATGCAAAAGGGGGAGAGGGAGGGCTATCTGGAGGTGGCTGTAGTCACACCAATGTCAGAGAATTTCAGGGCCAGTGAACAGAACCCAGCTGGCATGTTGATGAGAATACAGCATGAATGCATTCATACGTAGGGCTGCATAAGTGGTCCCTTGAATCATCACATGCCCAGTCTTACTCTCAGGTTGTGGTTAGAGATTGTAAGGGCGCAGTGATTCCTTAAAGAAGAAATTTCTGATCCTGTACTGCAGAAAGAACCCTTAAAAGAATTGTACTGTATGGGAACAACATTGTGATTTCTTTCACTAGAACTAGAGTTAATAGCTACTAGCCATGATGGCTATATGCATCTCTAGGATCAGAGGCACTATGCCCATATACACCAGTTGCTGGGGAACACAAAACAGGAGGCTGTCATTGTGCTCATGTCCTGCTTGTGTGCTCCTCATAGGCATCTAGTTCAGCACTGTGAGAACAGAATGCTGGACTAGATCAGCCTGTGGTCTAAACCAGCAGGGCTCTTATGTTTTTAGAGTTGTCCTGTATAAATGCTTTACCCAAAAGGTATACCAAAGTAATTAGGCATGAGTAAAATAATCCATGTGCTCTGCACATTTTTTCTGGATTAAAGCCAACTTTAACATTTTCTCCTTAGTAGAATTCCTTCAGTACCTCTGAATTAAGTTCTAGATCCTTGGAAAATATTCTGAGACATTTAAGCCATTGGCCTCCCCTCCCTGCCCCATGCCAAATTTCCTAGTGCCAAATGCCTTTGAAATCAGTTGAGCAGATCTGTCTGTCACAATAGTTGCTTAGGTTATTATCACTTTGCAAGAAATCAGAAGCCACCCTAATTCTCTCTAGTCTTTTCTGTTCTTCTAAGAAACAACAGCTGTTAGACAATAATAGAAGCCATCTGTTTACTCACTGGCTTCACACAACACGCTAACCCACACTCAGTGGTTAAGTGTGGATTGTTTTGAACTATGGGTTGTTTGCTGAGCTGTGTTGTCTGAACACAGTGAGGGTGGCTTGTTAACTATGCAGTGTGATTTATTTTTCTCAACAAGCCACCCTGAGAACCCATGGTTTATTGTTGGGTTGTTCAGGGTTGTTAACAAGCCACTCTGCATTATTAACAAGCCACCCTGGCTGCATTTAGACCACATAATAACCCAACCTGCAGAAAACATGCTGTGTTCAGACAACACACTAGCCGACAGTTCAACAGTGGTTCAAAACAACCCACACTCAACCACTGAGTGTGTATTAGTGTGTTAAGAACATAAGAACAGCCATGCTGGATGAGACCAAGCGTCCATCTAGTCCAGCATTTTGTTCACACAGTGGCCAACCAGCTGTTGACCAGAAACCCACAAGCAGGACACTAGTGCAACAGCACCCTGTTGTGTGAACAGCCCCACTGTATGTATGTGGGCATGTTCACACGCTCACAGGAAGTGGGTGAGTAGTGGAACCATGCTGTGGGGAGGGAGGGTGGAAACCACAACAAGCTCTCCCACCACATGTTTGCCAGACCACACTGGGCAGCATGGTTCCTTTGCCCCTCCACTATCCACGGTCTCTCTGCTGTCCTGCTGCTACTACAGCTGTGCATCCCAGCAGCCATCACGACAGGAACAGCTGCTTCAGATATTGCTATGCAACTGTGACCATAGAGTTTGGCTGTGCAAATGAGAGCACCGCTGGCACTTCTTGCCACTCTTGGTGGCCGTCTCTATGGTTGCACGTGTTTACCCATGGGGAGCCTGACACATGACATGGTAAGCCACTCCTTGGCCCCATGCCCACTCTGCAGAGGGTGGGTAATTTACTGATCATGGGCAGGGAAAACGCTCCCCCATGACACACTAACCCACTATGGTTCGCATTCGGGAGCAACCCACAATGGGTTACCGTGTCGTTTGAACCCAGCCTGTGTGTGTGTGTGTGTGTGTGTGTGAGAGAGAGAGAGAGAGAGAGAGAGAGATGGATGGATGGATGTTATGCTTAAGAATACAGCTGCTTTCTGTTATTTACCATGAATGAGGGGAAGAAGTCAGCCACTGTGCTTTGTTAAATAGCCTGGTGGCCTTATTTTTCTATTTCACAACTATGGTGATTTGAGTTTTGGAAAGAGATGGAAGGTGCTGCTGGTTCCCACACACAGCCTGAGGTTTGTACTCTCGCTTGATATGGGAAAGACTTGCCTGGTGTTAATATGCTTTCCGTGAACACTGCCGCTTGAAAGTTGCTTTTTCCTCCTAATTTCATGACCACTTCAGTCCACCTCACGCATTGATGAAGTGAGCTGTTGCCTGTGAGAAAGCTCATACCACAATAAACCAATTAGGCTCTAACATATGAACCACTTTTGAACTGAGCATTTATCAAAACCCTTTATTTAGGGATCACTATACTCTTTTAATTCTATGCAGAACAATCTTTTAATTGTTTATAGAATGTATGAATAAAATCCCTGTAGATCTTGTATATTTGTTTAGATTTGGAATCCAACCCAAAATCTGTCACAAATGCAACTCTGAACTACAAAAGGCATGTTGGTTGCATGACCAAAGTCTTTGAAGCCTCTGTTTAGCTGCCAATTAAGTGTTTTTGTTGTTATAGCAGTGAATGAGTATGCATGTCTGTTCAAGGAAAGTTGAGTATTTAAAAATGGGAAACTTGATTTTAATATTTTATTTAAATAGGTTTTGTTGGTGATTTAAATCAAAGACTTACCGTACAATTCTAGACATGTTTACTTAGGAATAAATTATATTGAGTTCAATGGAGCTTACTGCCAGATAACTGAATATAGGATTGTAGCCTTAAGTTACTTGGATTTAAATTAGTTCATCCTGCAATTGTGCAGGGGTGCAGGGAGTGGAAGAGAAGCAAAACAACAAATTAAAAATCTGACAGAAAAGAGAGGTGATGTTCGTTCATGTATTTATCATCTTTAAAGCACAAAGAGAAAGAAAGCGAGAGGGGAGAGAGGAGGAGGAGGAGCACAACTCTAGCTGTCTCACCTAGCTGGTATAGAACGTGGCGGCTCGCCTGATTAAAGGTAGCCACCGGCAAGATCACATCACTCCAGTGCTGAAGGAGTTGCACTGGTTACCACTTGTTTTCCAGGCCAAATTCAAGGTGTTGGGTTTGACCTTTAAAACCCTATATGGTTCCGGCCCAGCCTATCTTAAGGAGCGCCTCCAGCAACACCAGACAGGCCGCTTAACAAGATCAGCCTCGGATGGCCTTCTCTCTGTCTCATCAGCCAGGACAGATAAACTGGTGGGGACGAGGGAGAGAGCCTTTTCTGTGGTGGCCCCCACTCTGTGGAACTTCCTCCCTAGGGAACTCCGCCATGCCCCCTCTTTAATGAGCTTCCACTGTGCATTAAAAACGTGGTTGTTCAGGCAGGCATTTGGGGTGGGTTAGGGTATTTTAGAAAATGTTTTTATTGTAGAATTTTATTGTTTTAAAATGTTTTATTATATGCTTTGTACATTGCCCAGAGTGGCTGGGTGACCAGCCAGATGGGCGATTAATAAATTTAATAAAATAAATAAATAAATAAAACTTTCAGATCTACACAGGGCTTCTGGTGCAAAATCCATGCAGATAGAATTGGGGGTTATGTTGCTGTAATTTAGTCTAAATGGATTCAGCTGTGCTTTATCCACATACAATCTATGAAGAAAAAAATGGGAAGAGTCCGATGCAGGGGTACCCAATGCGGGGCCCGCAGGCACCTCCAAATGGGTCCCTCATCTGGTACCTGTAGGCACCCGAAAATGATTTATTTATTCCCCTACTCCCCATTGTTTTAGTATACATACATGGATTTGTATGAAAGGCATACAACTTTCTAACAGTTATACATGGACTGCAACAATAATTTTTGTGAACTGCCCAGGTGTTGAGTTTGACCTTTAAAACCCTATATGGTTCCGTCCCAGCCTATCTCAAAGAGCGCCTCCAGCAACACCAGACAGGCCGCTTAACAAGATCAGCCTCGGATGGCTTTCTCTCTGTCCCATCAGCCAGGACAGCTAGGCTGGTGAGGATGAGGGAGAGGGCCGCCTTTGGGGTGGCCCCTACTCTGTGGAACTCCCTCCCTAGGGAACTCCGCCATGCCCCCTCTTTAATGAGCTTCCTCCACGCACTGAAAACTTGGTTATTCAGGCAGGCATTTGGGGTGGGTTAGAGTATTTTTAAATAATGTTTTAATGTATAATTTTATTGTTTTAAATTGTACCGTTGTTCGTCACCCAGAGTGGCCGGGTGGCCGGCCAGACGGGCGATTAAGACATTTGATAAATAAATAAAAAATAATAAGTGGCTTGTTCTGGCAACTCCAGCGTTACTGGCACATGATCGAAAAGGGTCTCCCCCACTCCCCCCCCACCTCCTAGGTGCATGGCAAGGAGAATGTTGACAAGTGGTTTTGCCTGTTACACCCTCCCCTCTTACTGCCTCCCTGTATCTGTGTTCCTGCCACACAGCTATTATCAGCAGAGGAGATTACCCTTAAGTGAGGAACTGTCCTCCCTAAAAGGCTGCTTTCATGCCAGACCTCGAGAAGCTAAGCTAGTGTTCCGGACGGATTGATTCAAAGAAAAAATTTCCATTTATTATTTAGATACTTGCTAAATAAAATAAATATATACTAATTGGTTGCTATAACCATAGAAACTTATTGATTTATAATTAGAGCACTGACTCTGATCCAATTGCAAAGATCAGGTAGTTACTACTAGGCATAAAACACAAATAAGTCCCTCAGATGGATCAGTCCCCACTGAAAGATGTTTTCCACATAGTTGCTCCTTTACAACGAAAAGCAGCATAAAAGCAGCCTTTCATAAGATGGTGTACTTGCATTATGTTCAGATTGCATTTATTTATTTAGTGTATATTTCAACTTTCTACTAAAAATAGTGCTCAAGAAGGCTAAGAATAATAAGCTATAAAAGTATAATTAAAACAAACCATAAATTTCATAAATCATAATTTCAAACTAGATTATTGTTAAAGGGAAACTTACTATAGCTGAAACTTAAAAAAATAAAAATCTGATTTAAATAACAAATGTGATTTAAAATGTTAAAAATCCATTTTAAAAGCCTTTTAAAAATTCATCCATTTTTACGTAGTACTAGCAATAGTATTATTTGCTAGGGTTGCATTTTTGCATGTGCAGCTTCTCACACCTCTGGCTCCATTATGGTTGGACATGGCTTAATCTGAGCCTGTGTAGTTGAGAAATTGGTCCTCAGTGCTATTACTCAGCTTCAGAACATGTGAAGTCAGAACAAGGGTAGTGCTTCTGATCACATCTTGAGTTCCTTTTCATTATTACTGCTGAATCATGGACACCATTACTTGTCTCGGACTCGGGGGAACCTCAGCAATATTCAATGCAGGCTTGAGCTCCAGCACTTCTACACGAAAATTCACCATTCATTGAAAAGAGAACCTGCACTTAATTAAAATCTATTTTCAATTCTGGTAGTAACAACCAGGGAGGACTATACTGAATCTGGTGATCCTAGCTTAAAACAGTCTTTGTTGTTGTTCAGTTGTTAAGTCGTGTCCGACTCTTCCTGACCCCATGGACCATAGCACGCCAGGCCTTCCTGTCCTCCGCTCTCTCCCGGAGAGTGCTCAAGTTCATATTCATTGCATCGGTGATGCTATCTAGCTATCTCATCCTCTGCCGTCCCCGTCTCCTTTCACCTTTAATCTTTCCCAGCATCAGGGTCTTTTCCAGGGAGTTTTCTCTTCGCATTAGATGGCCAAAATATTTGAGCTTCAGTTTCAGTATCTGTCCTACCAGTGAGCAGTCAGGATTGATTTCTGAGCAAAGACATGCTCTTGGAACCTTTTTCCAGTTCCTAACTGCCATTGATGGGCTGATAATGCACAATGCTTCTATCCTCCTTCTCTTAGGGTGCAATCCTATGGCCACAAGACAGCACTGGATGGCCACAGGATTTTTTGTTTCCTGGGAACCATGCTTGGAGCCAGCGCTCCGAGCTTGGTTCCCAGAAAACCGCCTCCCCTCCCCCTCCGCCTCGTAGGTGGCATCATTAATCTCCTGCTTGTAAGAGCTTGTAAGAGCAGCGCAGAGCAGGGGAAAAGGGGGCATTCCGGGGGGCAGGAGGGGAGGGGACGGTGGAAGCACCATTACGATGCTTCCTATATGCTGTCGGGCCTCCCCTCTCTTCTCCTGCTGTGAGGCACTCTGGCTATACAGTCGAAATTGGCTGTCTAGCTGCTAATGCAGGGTGGCCAGAGCGTGGAGAAGATCCCCTCCACGCTCCGCTTGCCCTGCATTGGTTAGCCAGTCACCTTCGAGTCTGGAGGCGGCCGACTATCTCCATAAGATTGTGCCCTTAACTTGCATAATCGGATCTAGGTGTCTTAGAACGCGAATGCAATCTTGGGCTTCATTAACAGAAGCATAGCATGCAGATCTTGGGGAATAATAGTTCCATTCTAATCTGTGTTAGTCAGGCTGCTTTTGAAGAACGATCTCCAGTTCTGGGCACTCAATTTTAAGAAGGGCATTGACAAATCGGAGCATGTTCAGAGAAGAGCAACCTGGATGGTGAGGGGACTGGAAACCAAGTCCTATCAGGAACAGTTGAAAGAGCTGGGTATGTTTAGCAGGGAGAAGAGAAGATTAAGGGGATACATGATAACTGTCTTCAAATCTATAAAAGGCTGTCATGTAGAAGATGGAACAGACTTGTTCTCTGTTGCTCCCAAGGACAGGACTGGAATCATTGTGTGGAAATTACAGGGAAGCAGATTTCAGCTTAACATTAGCAAACATTTCCTAACAGTGAGAGCTGTTCAGCAGTGGAACAGTCTGCCTCAGAGATAGTAGATTCTCCTGCACAGCCATTTGTCAGGGATGCTGTATCTGCACTCTGCAGTACAGAGCCTGCATTGAATGGGGTGGACTAGAAGATCTCTGAGGTACCTTCCAATTCTATGATTCTATTCATACCACTGCATAGTTTTGAGTTATTTTGGTGCAGACTCCAGAGCCCCCCTCCCAACAACATACCCATCTTTCCATTCATCAAAGCACACATATACACTTAATAATGATAATAATAATTCTAACACCTGTAAATAGTATGTGGATTTACATTACAAAGGTGTTGTGGCCAGCACCAAAGCACTGTCTTGTATTTGTGCTTAAAAGAAGAATTGGAAGTCTATCCACATAAAAGGAAACTGTCCATTTTTTCCTGTACATTCTAGTGCAGCTGCAAAAGTAAGAGTCCAATCAAATTATTAGATTCCAAATATAGAAGACTTTTATTTGACCAGAAATATGTACAACTGCAAGTAAATTCTTGTCCCTTGACATCCTTTTTCAAGTACAACAGACTCTTATTCTGGTTACCAAAAGGGCAAATGTGCAGATAATTTTCATAACAAGCTCTCTCAAGCTATTAACAATCTGCATTGCTCAGTCTAGACCTATAGATCTGTGCTGACTAGAAAAAAAAAAAGATTCCCTCTTGCGTTAATTTTCGTGTGCATTACTTTCCTTACCCATCTAATGGTACTGTCCATTCTGCTAGTGATAAGCTTAGTTCAGCAATAAGCCTCAGTTATTTAAAGTACACATCCGAGTTTCACAGAGTAGTTTTACTAGCACTTTACCTGCTTATTAATTGGCTGTTGATCAGCTAGGGTTCTCTTTTCTTGTGTCACACAGTATAGCGCAGCTCGGGCCAAGATAACACTTCTTTTTCCATTAGCACATGAATGCTTGATTTGTTGTTGTTGTTCAGTCGTTCAGTCGTGTCCGACTCTTCGTGACCCCATGGACCATAGCACGCCAGGCCTTCCTTCCTGCGCTCTCTCCCGGAGTGTGCTCAAGTTCATATTCATTGCATCGGTGATGCTATCTAGCCATCTCATCCTCTGCCGTCCCCTTCTCCTTTTGCCTTCAGTCTTTCCCAGCATCAGGGTCTTTTCCAGAGAGTTTTCTCTTCGCATTAGGTGGCCAAAATATTTTAGCTTCAGCTTCAGTATCTGTCCTTCCAATGAGCACTCAGGGTTGATTTCCTTTAGGATTGACTGATTTGACCTCCTTGCAGTCCAGGGGACTCGTAAGAGTCTTCTCCAGCACCACAGTTCGAAAGCATCAGTTCTTCGGCGCTCAGCCTTCCTTATAGTCCAGCTCTCACAGCCATACATTACTACTGGGAAAACCATAGCTTTGATTAGACAGACCTTTGTCGGCAAGGTGAGGTCTCTGCTTCTTACTATGCTGTCTAGGTTGGCCATAGCTTTCCTCCCCAGGAGCAAGCGTCTTTTAATTTCATGGCTACAGTCACCGTCTGCGGTGATCTTGGAGCCCAAGAAAGTAAAATCTGTCACTGCTTCCATTTCTTCCCCTTCTATATGCCAGGAAGTGATGGGGCCAGATGCCATGATCTTAGTTTTTTTAATGTTGAGTAATGCTTGATAGGATAGCTTAACTGTGTTAGAACAGCAGGACTTATTGTCAACTGGGGCCCAGTCCCAAATCATTGAATGTAATAACAAAGATGAAAAGACCTCTCAGTGTGTGTAAAGAGCAGTTCCTTCATTGCTGAGTCAGGACAGCCTTACTCCGATATATCTAAGGCTGGAAGGGATGTGGATGTTCTTGATACACTTGCTACAGAAATGTTTTATAAAAAAGAACAGATTCAGCAGTTCTTATACATCAGAGCAGGGATCCCCAACCTTTTTGGACCCATGGGCACATTTGGGAATTGGAGTAACTACTGTGGGCACCACCACAAAATGCCTAATCAGTGGTTCACCGCTTGGTGTCTACCTTTCACATCCATGGATCTTAGGCTGCATCTTACTCAGCAAAAACTTTTGCGTTGTGTCTGTTGGACACTGCAATGTCTCTTTAATAAGAGATTGTCTAATTCAGCTAATTGTTGGCAGTGCAATACAGCTAATGCTTCTTTTAAACATATGTTTTGGCAATATCTAGTAGTTGCTTTTTTTTTTTTTTTTTTGCAGGGAGGTTATTACAAAGAACATTTTTTATACTGGAACAGTGTTTACTGTCTTTACATCCCATTTTGGCTGCTCCGTGCTCCTCTGTGGAATGTTGGTCGGGGAATGTTGGTTCTCCGGGAACCGAACTCAGAGCGCGGGCTCCGAGGTTGGTTTCCGGAAAACCAGATATCCTATGGCCGTCTAGCCACTGACTAGCAGCCATAGGATTGCTCACTAAATTATTTACCTGCTTCATGAAAATTAACAAATGCTCAGTATAGATTGATTCTCTCACCGTTTTGATAACTAAGACTGATATTACGACATTGGAAGGATCAACAGTCACCTCCTATAATACAATGGATTGAGGACCTTACAATGCTTTCAGTATTTGAAAGGGTGGCATATAGATGTCACCTTCAAATGGACACTTATTTGGATACTTGGTCAACTATTGTTTGTTTGTTTCATTTCTGTACCGCCCAATAGCCGAAGCTCTCTGGGCAGTTCACAAAAATTATTGTTGCAGTCCATGTATAACTGTTAGAAAGTTGTATGCCTTTCATACAAATCCATGTATGTATATTAAAACAATGGGGAGTAGGGGAATAAATAAATCATTTTCGGGTGCCTACAGGTACCAAATGAGGGACCCATTTGGAGGTGCCTGCGGGCCCCGCATTGGGTACCCCTGCATCGGACTATTCCCATTTTTTTCTTCATAGATTGTATGTGGATAAAGCATAGCTGAATCCATTTAGACTAAATTACTGCAACATAACCCCCCAATTCTATCTGCATAGATTTTGCACGAGACACCCTGTGTAGATCTGAAAGTTTTATTTATTTATTTTATTAAATTTATTAATCGCCCATCTGGCTGGTCACCCAGCCACTCTGGGCAATGTACAAAGCATATAATAAAACATTTTAAAACAATAAAATTCTACAATAAAAACATTTGCTAAAATACCCTAACCCACCCCAAATGCGTGCTTGAACAACCACGTTTTTAATGCACAGTGGAAGCTCATTAAAGAGGGGGCATGGCGGAGTTCCCTAGGGAGGGAGTTCCACAGAGTGGGGGCCACCACAGAAAGGGCTCTCTCCCTCGTCCCCACCAGTCTATCTGTCCTGGCTGATGAGACAGAGAGAAGGCCATCTGAGGCTGATCTTGTTAAGCGGCCTGTCTGGTGTTGCTGGAGGCGCTCCTTAAGATAGGCTGGGCCGGAACCATATAGGGTTTTAAAGGTCAAACCCAACACCTTGAATTTGGCCTGGAAAACAAGTGGTAACCAGTGCAACTCCTTCAGCACTGGAGTGATGTGATCTTGCCGGTGGCTACCTTTAATCAGACGAGCCGCCACGTTCTGTACCACCTGTGGCTTCTGAACCATCTTCAAGAGTAAACCCATGTAGAGCACATTACAGTAGTCTACACAAGAGGAGACCAGGGCATGTACTACCGATGGGAACAGATGGTCAGGAAGGAAGGGACGCAGCCGCCATAACAGATGGAGTTGATACAGTGCTGATCGGTTCACGGCTGACACCTGAGCCTCCATGGACAGCTGGGAGTCCAAAATGACCCTCAGGCTGCGGACCTGGTCTTTCAAGGGTAGCTGTACCCCATTCAACACCAGGTCAACATCCCCAGCCTCCTCTTGTCTCCCACCAAAAGTACCTCGGTCTTGTCAGGGTTCAGCTTCAGCTTATTCCTCCCCATCCAGCCACTCACCATCTCCAGACATTTGGACAGGGATTCTACGGCCAACCTTGGTGAAGACTTGAACAAGAGGTAGAGCTGCGTGTCATCCGCATATTGATGACATCGCACCCCAAACCTCCTGATGATAGCCCCCAGAAGCTTCATATAGATGTTAAATAGCATCAGGGAGAGGATGGAACCCTCTGGCACCCCACATGTGAGTTGCCACGGGTCTGACACCTCCTCTGCTACTCTCTGGTACCTGCCGGAGAGGAAGGACCGGAACCACCATAATATGATGTCTCCAATGCCAATCCTCTCCAAGCGGTCCAGGAGGATACCGTGGTCAATGGTATCAAAAGCCGCTGAGAGGTCGAGGAGAACAAGGAAGGAGCATTGACCCCTATCCAAAGCCCTCCTCATATAATCCACCAAAGCAACCAAGGCCACTCCTGTCCTATACCCAGGCCTGAAGCCCGACTGAAATGGATCTAGATAATCGGCTTCTTCCAAGTGTGCCTTCAACTGCATCGCCACCACCCGCTCAATCACCTTGCCCCAAAATGGCAGATTCGAGACTGGGCAAAAGTTGTTCAAAACTTGGGGATCCAAGGAGGGCTTCTTTAAGAGTGGTCTTATCACTGCCTCCTTGAGGGCTGATGGCATCACTCCCTCCTCAAGGGAGGCATTCACCACTGCCCTGATCCCCTCACCCAGTCTCTCTCTGCAGCCCATAATGAGCCAAGATAGGCAAAGATCAAGTAAGCAGGTGGTCGGCTTTACAGATGAAAGCACCTTGTCCACTTCATCAGGAGGAAGAAGCTGGAACTGATCCCACAAAACCGGTTTGCCACAGGCCGCCTCTCGCTCGCTAACTGTATCCACAGCACACAGAAAAACACTCCTGATCCGATCAATTTTATCCTCAAAGTGCCTTGCCAAGGCCTCACAGGAGGCCTTAGAATGCTCCAGTGGTTCTGGAGCAACTGGACCAACCAGGATTAGAACAGCCTTCTGGGGCAGCACTCTGCAGATGCAATAGAGGCAGCATAGTATTCCTTTTTTGCTGCCTTCATTGCCACGTCATAGGCTGAAGATATAGCTCTAGCCCGTGTCCAATTGTCTTCGGAGCGAGACTTCCGCCACCGGCGCTCTAGCCATCTCACCTCCTGTTTCAGGGCTCGTAACCGTGGATTGAACCTTGGTGCAGTTCGAACCCTGTTCAGGGGGAGAGGGTGTTTCGGAGCCACCTGATCTAATGCCCCAGTGATTGCAGAATTCCAGCCACCCACCAGGGTCTCGACCGAATGGCCATTTGCATGCTCCATAGAATCCCCAAGCGTATTCAGGAATCCATTCAGATCCATAAGACGCCTGTGGCGGACCATTTTAATGGGTCCTCCACCCCTGCGGAAGGGTTGTGGAACCGAGAAGTCCAACGTCACCAGATAGTGATCTGACTATGACAAGGGGGTGGTGGATATACCCCCAACTTCCAGATTGCTCCCTGCTTCTCCAGAAACAAACACAAGGTCTAGTGCATGACCAGCTACATGGGTGGGCCCAGTTAGAGTAGGGTACAGCTCCCAGGAAGCCATGGTCTCCGTGAAGTTCCGAGGTGCCCCTGTGAGGATGGCCTCTGAATGTACACTGAAGTCCCCCAACACCAATAAGTTAGGGGACTCTACACGCACATCAGAGACCACCTCAAGCACCTCGGCCAGGGAGTCAGTCGTGCACCGGTGTGGGCGGTACACAAGCAGAACCCCCGGCCTGCCCTTCGGGCCCAACCTCCAGTACATGCACTCAGCAACCTTGGTCTCCCAGACAGGGGGTCTGGTGAAGACCCAGGAATCTCGGTAGATAACAGCCACTCCCCCTCCCCAATCCCCAGCCCTCGGCTGCTGTGCATACGAAAATCCAGCTGGACACATGGCCGTCAGAGTTGGAGCAGCAGCCTCAGCCAGCCAGGTCTCCATAATACATGCCAGATCTGCACCCTCATCCAGGATCATGTCGTGGATGAGAGATGTTTTCCAGGTAACGGACCTGGCCTTGCAGAACAGCAAACGAAGGCCTGGAGATGGAGTCACACCTCCCCCAGCCATCCTTTGGCTCTGGACAGGCCCAAAACAGTGGACAGATATTACACATCTCCCCCTTGTTCCCCTTACCTGGCATGGTCTGCCCCTAGTGCTCCACCAGCACCTGCCACCCAGCCTTGGCATGTTCTGGCCCCCAACACTCCCCCCACTGCCTCCATCAGGTGGACACATGCCCCCTCGCTCCCGCCTATCAGGCAGGCTACCCACTCCTAAAACACAACAATCCTCCAATTTTTTTAAAAAAAAAATTAAAAAATCCCCTTTTTGTGTAATTATGTAATCCTACAATATTGCCAGGCAGGAGTCCGTGGTGGTGCCACAGCCATGCCTCTTCTCCAGTGGTGGCAGCTTCTCCTGCAGGCCCTGGCTCTCCCAGGCCACGTCAGCCAGCCAGCTTATGTAGCCCCTCCAGGAAGGGGCAGGTGGAAGCAGCACAGCTGGCTCAGTACCTGGGGGCCTGGTCCTGCAGGGACTGACGGTCTGCCAGGCAGAAGTCTGCAGGGAAGCCCTGGTGTTGTTGGCGGCAGCAGCTACAGCAGGCCCAGCAGCAGCAGGCATGCCTCTTCCCAGGTGGTGGCAGCTTCTCTTGCAGGCCCTGGCTCTTCCATTCCTTGGAACTTCCTAGAAGCTGTTGGCCTGCAGGAGGAGATCATTCATTCCAATGCCTCTAGAAAATGCTTGCTTAAGAATCTGGAGAGCAGGGGGAGAGAAATTGCTGCAGCACTATGCAATACAAGTTGTTTCTCTTTAAAATCCAATTTTCATTTTCTTGTTCCAGTGAACACCTTGTCTTCTTAAAATAGGTAGAGTAGTAGTAGCTGCTTGCCTTATTTTTCCAAAGGGAAACATAGCATTTATACATTTCCTCCTAGGCTGTGGCATCTCCTGTATTGGATCAAGATGGGGTTTCACACAGCTCCAGAATGTTTACATACAAAGAAGTGCAGTGCAAGTTATATCACGAGTCACATTCATAAAACAGGAAAAACCAATGAAAGTGTTTTTTGTAAAAGTGGCCTTAGGTGAATGTAAAGGAGGCTTTGGAACAAACACACCTTTCCCTGCAATAGTTGCAGCAGAGAACAGGACTAACTGGTTGCATTTCGAGGTTCCCATTGACTTTGTTAGGACTGATACATACTTAACTAGGCAAATGATTGCAGCCATGAATGACCCATACAAAACTGGTTCCAGATTTGGCACTGCTACACACAAGACAGGACTTAGGAAAAGGAAAGGTTCCTCTTGTGCAAGCACCGGGTTATTACTGACCCCTAGAGAGATGCCGTTTACGCTGGCGTTTTCATGGCAGACTATAGCAGGGTGGTTTGCCATTGCCTTCCCCAGTTGTGACTACCTTTTCCCCAGCAAGCTGGGTATTCATTTTACCGACCTCGGAAGGATGGAAGGCTGAGTCGACCTGAGCCGGCTACCCGAGACCTGGCTTCCGCTGGGATCGAACTCAGGTCATGGGGAGAGTTTTGGTTGCAGTACTGCTGCCTACCACTCTGTGCTACACGAGAAAGTACTTAGTGCTTCTAAAATTGTAATAATGCATTCAGACTGGGATGGTTCACATGAACAAACAACCCACCATGGCTTATTTAAGCCAAGGAGGGTTGCAGTGCATGCTGGCAGCCATTTTGAATATTCAAGCTGCGACTGCCGCTTTTGTGTCGTCCGAACCCAGGAACTGCTGGTTATGCAAGGGTTAAATGACCCTAAAGCCCTAAATAACCCCCAAACAGGCCATGGGTTCTGTGAGGATTGTTTAACTCTCACACAACCCATTGTCTATGGGTTTGGATGACATGACAAGCTGAAGCCGCAGATTGAATATTCAGGGTGGCGCCCATCAGTGCTGTGGCTTGTGGCTTAAATAAGCCACACTGAGCTGCGGCGATTGTACAAACCTACTCACTCTCTCCAATCCAGCAATTTAAAGGAAAGAGGGTTCTGATATGTACGCACAGCAGTGATGTGGGTTTTCCAGAAAATTTTGCGTTGGAAAATCTTCTGATGCAAATTAGGCTAATTTGCACAGGGTAATTTGAATTGGAAAAATTTCATTTTCCATAGGAAAATCACTAGAGAGTGATCTAATTTAGCATGTTTACTCAATACAAGTAAAATAAACACCACAAGTATGTGACCTGAAATATTTTAGAAAAAAACTTAATTTACATGTTATATTATGTAGACACTTTTATTGGAATACTTGTAAATTTTTAAAGACCAAAGCATGTACTTCCCTCATTGTTTAAATGAAAGAAAGAAAGAAAGCAAGAAAGAGAAAGATACTGAAAACTGTTGACACACTAATTCAGCCTTCCCAACAGATATGTTGGACTACAACTCCCGGCATCTTTTAGTCAGCAGGGAGAGCATCAGTTGGGGAAGGTTGCACTACTTAATTTTAGCAACCCAAAGAACTGTGCTGAGAACCACTCATCTGTTTCAACAGAGTTCAACTCTCTTCCACTATGTTGTTGGGGCACGTTCAATTTCAATGTCACTGCTTACTAGTTTCATTTCATAGAGACATCTGTGTATTTCAATTTATACACACACACACACACACACACACACACATATTCTCTCACATACTCGCCAGAAATAATTGCCTGAAAAACATTAATTACAACTTTGAAACTGCCAAGCTTTTCTAATACTGTATTTGCAAGTGGCAGACATGCATTGTTGCTAATAAGCTTATGAAATGGAAATTTCTCCGCCCCACATCACTGGTGCACAGAATCTTTGCACATATACCAGAACTCCTGTGCCTTCCAGTGATTAGATTGGAGAGTTTGACTGGGTTTGCACAATCACAGAGAGGGAAATAAGTCATGGCGACTTATTTCCCCCATTGTGCATGCTGGTCACATGCCAGGCAGATTTGCATAATTATCCTCACCAGCGTGGCTTGCAGGGTCATGTGAACCTGGCAAGGGTGGCTTGTTGCTGTGGTTAATAACCCACCCAGAACCCGTGGGCTGTTTTAGGGTTCTTGAATGGCTTGTTATCCATAGCAACAAGCTACCCGCGCTGGCTTCACACAGCATGACAAGCCATGCCAGTGAGGATAATTATGCAAATCCCGCGCCCCCCGGTATGCACCCTCCTGTGATCCTGTGAACAGGCCCATTGTTTGCAACCATAGGGGCTTTCCTGTTTGTTTCAATGGAGGACGTAACCCTGTGCATCCATTCTTTCGAGTGTATGCAGTTGTCCCCTCCATATGAAATCAGTAAGAAAGCCCTAATGTGAAGCCATTACATGTGCAAATCACAGTTAACATAGGCCTCTGATGAGATACTTAAATGTGAGGGGTTTTGTTGTTGTTTTAAAATGCTGAATTGGCATACTACCTTTACAAGCTATTGTCTGGAATTGTAAGGTCTAGAAAACTTCTTTAAAAAAATAACTACAGTTCTAAGAAGTGCTCAAGTTAAAGGGAAGTCTACACAACCTGAAAGTGAGCCATAGGATCCCCCACCTCTGCAGACAGTTCCTGAATCCGTGAGCTTCAAATGGGAGTCACGCCTGCTGCACTGAGATCAGAATTTGGCATTTAATCTGAAAGGAATCCTGAGGCGAGCCTTCTCTGACTCCTTCATTAACTCAGAAATGAGTTTTGCCCCTTGACGTTTTTATTTGTCTCCAACACTAACAACATTTTTGTGGTTGTTAAAAACAGATAAGCAAACCGAAAATCAACCCCCAAACCCCTCCTTTAAGAACAAAGCCTCCATACAATGTGTGTTTTTGTTTTGTATTGTTTTTGTGGCACAAAGCCTGTGGTGTATTTTTCTTCTTAGTGATTTATGAAGCTGCTTTTCCTGTTTGATTAAAGACGATTCTTTGCAATTTAACAGAACAGGCCAATCTGAGGTATGTTTGCAGATCAGAAAAACAAAACAGTTGTTTGAAAAACACATACTGAGCAAAGCTTTACAAGTGCCAGTGCTGGCCTCAGTCATTTGGAATTTTGCCAGGTATGTCACTTGGGGTGATATTTTCTCTGTGACTCTAATCATGGAACGATGATCTTCTGGCTCCGCTGGACATGTTCTGGTGCCAAGAAGAGAGGGGTCAGCTTTCTAGCCCACCACATATTGTGTAGAGTAGAATGTTGTTTCTCATCAACTGCCATTGAGGTGGCAAAATAACCAAGCTAGTAGCTCCAACACCTTTCTGAAAGGAATACTGCTACTGGCCGAGGCTGCCTCCGCCCCCAATGATGACATCAAACACTATTATCAGCATCAAGGTTAGAACAAGGATGTCTTACAAAGCCTGAGAGAATAGAAGGAGTTTGTGAGGGGGATGGCTAGCTGGCTGGTGGCTACCACTGAACCCACTGATAGGCCAAAGGCGAACAATTGCATCTGCTCTCCTCTTACATGGATATCTGTAACTTACAAGAAATCTCACTGCAGAGAAGTGAGCATATGAGCAAGTCTCCTTTGTAAAGTGCTGAGAGATAATCATGCTATTCTTATCTTGGAACCTAATCCATCTCTTCTTTTATGTGGGATTTATAGTCCACCTTTACTCACCTGCTCACATGTGAATCTAGTGAAGCAAAGCTGTCCAAACTGCCTTTATTTATGTCCCTCTACAACTGCTGTGGTGTACAAGGAGACAATGACGCATTAATATGTTTTGCATAAATATCACATATCACAGAAATATATGATATGAAGTAGCTTAGTTTGGGGTACATCAATATTTAAATATTAGGTCCTTGTTCACTTGTTCAAAAGCTCTCTTTTGAAGTTTTGCACAGGTAAGGAACTGGGACCCATCGTAACTAGCAGGGAGCCTGTTGATGTCAGCCTCCATGCAGTAAGTTCAAACTGGAAGAGCAGGTAGATAGGCTTTCTCAGTAACTGCTACCCCACTTTTAGACCTCCTTTCCTTCCAACAAAATGAAGGCTGACAATGAGCTGGTTCACACATCACAACAAGCCACCCTGGAAATAAGCTATGCTGGGTTGGTTGTTTGCTCACTAACCCACGTTACTCCTGACAGATAATCAGGCACTCTGCAGCTTGCTGTGGCTTGTTTCCCCTAGTCCCACGCCTGCTCCCAGCATGTATCCCGTGGGCCTTTGCAACACAACCTCATCAGTCTACTTTGCTAATGAGCGCATTTGCACTCATTAGCAGAATTTGTTGTTGTTGTTTATTTGTTCAGTCGCTTCCGACTCTTCGTGACTTCATGGACCAGCCCACGCCAGAGCTTCCTGTCGGCCGTCGCCGCCCCCCAACTCCCCCAAGGTCGAGTCCCATTAGCAGAGTAGAGGGGGGGGGGTGTAGAATTTCTTTTTCTACAAAAAAACCTCTACTCTGTGCAAATTCCACATTATTTTCCCCCACCTTTGGGGAGATCAGCAGAAATATAACTTTGTAACTTTAAGTTAAATAGTGCAAATCTTTCCTGAAGGTGGTGGTGGTGGTGGGGAAAATCACATTAAATCTTCCTGAAGGTGAAAAAAAGAGATGTTGCTGCCTAGGGAGGCAACGAAGTGGCCGAGTAAATTGATTAGTGTCATTTCAAAATGTAATAGGGGATATCATTAGCAAGATTGCAAGGAGTGGCCAGCAGGGTTTTTCGCCACTCTTGCCAAGCGACTCTCGCCATTTTAAACCCACGCTGAAGCAACTCTGCCGGGTTCAGACATCACAGCAAGCCATCCTGAGAACAAGCCACCCTAAACAACCCTACTACAAGCCATGGGTTCTGAGGGTGGCTTCTTTGCAAAAAAAACAACCCACAACAGAAAAACCACCCCAGGTTTGCCATGCTGCAACCACCCATGGTGACATCCCATCATGGCTTAGCATTTAGAAAGAGCACAAAACCCTTATATTTTGATATCCCAAAATTAACAGAGTTTTTTTTTCTTTAAAAAATGACATATGTAGTTATTTCTGAATATTTAAGAGCACAATTTTAAGGGATTCCTGCTCACTAAACAGAGGGCTCCAAGACTGGAGCTTTTTGTCTGTCCTGTGCCCTGCCAGCAGGAGCCAGGCAGGGTGGGAGGACAGAGGCGAAAATGCCTCCTCTTCCTTCTTTTTTTTACATTTTCAGCTAGACAAGCATCTTGGCTTTTGTAGCTGACCTAACTTGTTTTGGGCAGAATGGGCAACAGAGGAGCTTTAGAACTCTGTGGATCCTGTCCTCTCTTCTTCCTTCTCCCTGCTTCTTGCGCCCTTTTCCTCTCCCTGAGCTCTTCTGAGATCACTGTTGCAACCTCAGAAGAGCAGCTTCCACGGTGCTTTCTGCCATGGCTGCAAGGGGTGAGGGACAGGGGATCACCTGATCTAGGATTCCTTCGCCTGTTGTAGCCATGTCTATAGCCTCAGAAGGGGGGATCTGCCATATCCTGTGGTCCCTGAGACACGCCCAGGATTGCTCTCCTGTGTCTTTATAACCCAGTTAAACTTTAAGATCTACAGCTGGTTCACACACAGCACCAAGCTATTATTTGGCGATACAAGAACAAGCCCTGGGCTTGCACAGGTCTCCTTCCCCATCTCTCTTCCCATCACACTCTACAATTTAGGGCTCAATCCTATCCAGATAGGCGACCGCCTATCCAAAGCAAGGCAGGAGAAACATGGGGGGTTCGTTCCCTCCACGCCTCTCCTGCCCTGCTTTTTCTGCTAGATGGTTGTTTTCGGCTGTATAGGCGCGGGGGGGCTGAGTGGGAAAGGAGGCAGCTATACAACACGTAGGATGTGTTGTACATGCAGTTCGGCACTCCCTGCCCCCGAATGCCCCAGCCCCGCCCCTTTTCAGCCGCTCTGTGCTCCTGTTCTGCGCGTGGAGGACAGGGCTTCTCTGTGCTGCCTTGGAGGCAGCACGGACATGGGAGGAGGTCGGTTTTCCAGGAACTGATCTCAGAGTGCGGGCTCTGAGGTTGGTTCACGGGAAACAGCATATCCTCTGGCCGCTGTCTAGCAGCCATAGGATTGCTCCCTTAATTACTTATTTCTTCTTCAACACAAAGTATAGTTTAGAAGTTCAGATGTAATGGCAAGCTGTGGTTTGTGCTAAGGAGGATATAATTCATATGGCATTCATGAAGGAAGGGGGCGCACATGTCTCGTTTCTGAGATGTCAAACTCTACTTGGGCATTCCATCTGAACCGCATTCTGATATTACTGGGCAAAAGCGCTTGGTGATATGGTGACTTCTAAACCCATTAGAGCAAATACAAACAAATGAACACATGAAAAACTGTTCATCCTAGCTTGGAATTGCTAGTGAAGCACAGGTGGATTTCATGGTCCCAATCTTGCCACAAATAATTCTGTGCAAAACATCTACGTTCATATTGCAAGAATAGATCTGCTAAAGTGCATCAGGTCAATTCGTTAGAATAATTCCTGGACAATTGGCTTGTTAAATGTTCTCAAAAATTCCTGTTGATTTTTTTTTCTTTAAATGTGATGCATACAAAGGGGTGGGATTCATAAATGAAATAGATTTTACCCCAGTGATGAAAATAATAGCTGCCTCACATCCTCACCAGCTAGCTTAATTTAGAAAATGTTGACTGTATGATGTTACTATCCACATCAGCACTAATAAACCTGGTTCAAATGTGTGATAAGACATTGATGAGTGCGTGTATACGTTGTTACCTATTGTTCACTGCATTTCCAGGACATTGCTTCATATCCTATTGAAAATGTGTTTATGCTGGGCTACCATGTTTCTAGATATAGTTTTAATAGACCAATTTCCTAAATACAAGTACGACATTATACTGGATACCAGTTGTAAATTTACAGAAAGGTTTTAAATAGGGCTAGAGGGGTAGTGGCTTTGGTTAGTCCAAAAAGGTTTTTTTTTTTTTCAGGTTTAGATTGATTTCTGAAATATCTTCGCTCCTCCTCTGAATAACAACACTGTGGTTTTATTAGTTAATCGATATACAACATGATACAGAGTATGGTTATCAACATAATCACACTCTTGAGAACTTTGAGGCACGAACAATTACCTTTTGATAACAACACACATGGGAACTGCTTCATTTCGATTATTAGACAATTTTATGGGAAGCAGGGAAATGGGCACTTCTGTTGAAGAAAGATGAAGCTGGCCATTTGAAATTAGTGGCCATTTCTGTTGAATTGAAAGATTAACTTCCCCTTGTAGATTGCTCAGTCACACTGAAACCATCCCCCTTTCTGAACAATGACAGGAAAATCCATTTATGTGTGACATGACTGAAAGTCATGTTTAGCTTAATATGTATGCCTTAAGGATAATTAAATTGCAAATATGAAGAAAATTTAGCAGCAACAAGATGACTAAAAAGAGATGTGCACTACAGCATTCCCTCCAAAATAAAGCTGCAGTTTTGCACACCCCTTGTGATGCTGCATATGAAATACACAGTGCATTCATAGCTACTTGTTGCAGTTTACCGCTTTTCTTTTTTAATGAGGAACAGGTAAAAGCTTGATCTTTCAATGGAGTTTTATAGAAGGTAGACCAGAAAATCTCAGTAGGCCTGGACCTCACAGTTTGATAATAAGTTACGGCGATTACTAGAGCTGGGGAGATGCCACAAAAATGTTCTACAATGGTGTGTGTTAGTTAATAAGTCCAGATACAGAATCTTGTAGAACATGCATGCAGTTCATTTTACAGGCTCAAAGACTGAATGCAACAACCTGATCTATAAAGTGCTCTGTCAGTACTAACCCTATGCTAGGGCCAGGCTATCAATTCTGCATCCCAGAAAATCTGCAGGAAACAGATTGTAGATGTTTCTGAACAGACCCCTCCCCCCCCCCACAGAAATTAAATGAGAAGCAGCTGATCTTGATAGATTCCAAATCAGAATTTGGAGCCACATCTAACAAACATCTGGATCTTTACTGATGGTTGCCAGTATTCTGAATATTATCATTTCTTTTTTAAAGCAGTACATCCATACCAAATGCCACATTTTTGAAAACCTCATTTGATACACTTACATGCATTAGTCAAACAGTTGTGCATATGTAACTCATTTTGAAATTGGTCCCTATCATTTCTTCACATTTTTCTAAAACCCTACTGAAAGCCCCCCCCCCCCCCTGCATTTTGATATATTAGAGTGCATGGTTTTTCAAGTGCCAGTCAGGAAAAAAACTGTTTATTACTGGTTATCTATACATTTGCCATGCATCTTGCTGCTTTTATCCAGAGTTGCCCTGGGCATTCACTTCTTGAAACTCGCCTGATAATTATTCTGCGATGGCCTTTTTGCTGTGTGTCAGCAAGCAACAGGAGGCAGGCATATATGTTGGGCTCTAATTCCTTCCTCCTTCATTTGTGTCAAATCCCTATGGAAATGTTCCCAGAAGCATTACTTTTGGTTAGATCATTCTGGGCCATGTATTTAAAGTTATTATCAGTGCTGGATTGCATCAATATAATACAAGTTACTGAATGAGTTCAGACAAAGCAAAGGGTAAGCCATATTAGGCTCAGCCACCTCTGAAAGAAACTTGCACTAGAATTAGAAACAAAATGGTAAGGTGTATACTGGGAGCAGTGTCCTCAGTGTGACTGGCATCAGGATATTAAGGTAGTACTCGTTTATTGATCTTGGAATACCAAGAATATCACTTCCTGTAGTATGGTAGTCCCTGTGCATGCCTAACGCATGTGGGAAAAGCCTAAGGTGCTGCAGTATCAAAGCTGAGCTATGGGGTAGCGGTCTAAGATGAACCAGGAGCCATAAAATGAAGCCAGTAGTCAGGAGCAAAGGGCAACCCAGAAGCCAGATCGAAGAGCAAGCAAGAAGTCAGGACTAATCAGCAAGCCAGGAGCAGAGAACAGCCAAAAATACAGGAACATAGCAGAGCTCAGGAAGACCTTGTTGCTCAAGCAAGACCTGACTGAGAGACAGAAAGCTGTGTTATAGTCCTTCCTATCCAGGAAAATCCAATGGCAAGCCTGGGTGGGAGGGGTCAGTCCAGCGCTTGAGCATATTAAGCTGCCTAGATAGTTGCTGCAATACAGTTTGGTGGCTTACTATAAAGAGCAGCTGCACACAAACCCCAAGCCTCCCAGTTAGGGCCCCAACAGCACCACACATGGAGAAATACACTATATTGATCCCCACAACCTGAAATCATTGGCAGGAGTTCACCCACAATGTAGTGTGGCCAATATGTTGATTTCCATGTTGAAGAGCCTGATCTAAGACACAGTAGGCAGAGGAACGTTTGAAGGCATGTTGTTTTGAAAAGATGACAGAACCGCTCAACATTGTGACAGCCCCTGAAGGATATATCGAAGTTTATGAAGAGGCATATCAAAGGTTTAGGGAAATACCAACTTTCTCTTCTAAATAAGCACCCCCTACTTCTAGTGTTCTTTGCTTCATTAGCCTGACTGTAACTTCTATCACTACAGAACCATCAGCACTATATTCCAGCAGTCTGATGCCTCAAACACAATCTTGCAGCTTCTATCCGGGCACAAAAAGGTAGCCATTCCGGGGGTACCTTTCCACAACCTGTTTTTGGCTTGCTGAGCAACTGGGAGCCGTGTGTCTGTCAGGATACAATGTGCACATAATTACATCATCATTTGAATCTGCTGTCAACTGTTCGTTACAAAGAGTATCTAATAGTAACTTGCGGAAAAAAATGTGAAAACTAAAGCTTTTTAATAACAATAAATCAGTGTATGGCCTGAAATGGTTTGTTCTCTGTTTATTAATCCTGTGGAGCAGGCTGGTGACTGTGAGGGTTTGTGCCATACATATGTTAGTCTTTAAGGTGCCACAAGACACTTTGTTATTTATGTCCACTTTATCGTTCAGTAAGCAGTACACATTACTAGGAATACATTCATGTGTGTATAAATACATTGGATCAGAATGCATCTTCATCATAGTGGGGAACCTTTTTTGTCCCAAGGGCTGAATTCCTATCTGGGAAAGGTCCTAGGGAATGCATTTAATCTGTAGGCATGGCCAAAGTCAGAATGGACAGGGCCAAAATGTGATTATTACCAATTTTAAGCCTATGCAGTAGTAAGAAGGACAAGGCTTCTACATATCCACTCATAAGTAAGCAGGACTGAATCACTCAGCAGCACTTTCAAAATGCATTCCAAGTATCAAACCTTTGGATGTCTACTCAGAAGTAAGCATTATCGGCATGTCTACTCATGAGTAAGCAAGCGATGCCTTTGCCTGTCTACTTACAAATAACAGGAGAACCCCCAAAAGCAGGAGTACAGGCAGAATCCTATGCATGTTTAGACAGAAAAAAGTCCTCCAACCCCAGCATTGCCCAACCAGAATTGCTGGCTGGGCAATGCTGGGAGTTGGAGGACTTTTTTTTCTGTCTAAACAAGCATAGGATTACATCCTAAATCACTCAGCAGTTTCTACCCCAGAGCCTGTCCCCTCTAATCTCCCATCTTATCTCCCATCTTGTGGCTAGAGATTCCCCATCCCTGAGTTCAATCAGTTTTTAAAATGGTTAACAATTGCCTTCCTGGTAACATACGAACACCAGTATTTCACAAACCATTATATGCACATATAAATAATAATGACATTTTATACTGTGAGGTTATCACTATGGTCACACATAATTATTGCTTCCTGTCTGTATTATCCAACAAACTGAAGAAGGAAAGAATTTTAAAACCTGTTAATGTGGCAGCAGCTTCAAATAGTAGGGCAGCCGAATTTAATTGATCTAACAAACTTTGGGTAACATGTTTAGTCTTCAGATTTTACAGTGAAATGCTACTGAACTACAATGGGCCTGAATGCATGATCATGGAGGGGGAAATAAGCCATGGTGGCTTATTTCCCCCACCGCGTGTGCTGGTTACATGCTGGTGGGATTTGCATAATTACCCTCACTGTACCCTTGCCACAATGTCACTTTAGTGAAGGCTTGTCAAATTTGGCTAATTGTTGGAGGAGTAATGCAGTCAATGCTTCTTTTATTCATATGTTTTGGAAATGCCCAATGGCTGCCTCCTTTTGGGAGGAAGTTATTGTACAGCTAAATTTTGTATTGGAAAGCTCTTTAATATTTACTGATGTAAATGTCTCTTAAATTACCTACCTGCTTCTTGGAACGTAACACATGGTCAGCGTAAATGGATTTTTCATGCCCTTTTGGTTGCTAAAAGACTGATAGTATGATATTGGAAAGATAAAAGCTCACCGCCTCTAATGTAATGGACTGAAGATTTAACAACACTAGCAACATTTGAAAGCGTGGGATATAGGCAAAACGTGCAAATGGACTTATATGCGGATATTTGGTCTGCTTTTACTGAAGTGCATGTCTAACCTTTTTTTTTCTTCTTCGCTTGAATATTGTAATGTTAGAAACTGAGGATTTTGAACATGTTGTATTTTTATTTTTATTTCATTCCTTTTTTTTAGGTTTTGTAATGTTTTCAGTTTGTTTTGTAAAAATTCACAATAAAAGATTAATTTTAAAAAATTACCCTCACTGGTTCTGGATGGCTTGTTTACCACAGCAACAAGCCACCATCACCGGGTTCACAGGACAGGGCAAGTTGTGCTGGCAAGGGTAATTATGCACACACACACGGCATACGACTGGCATGTGTAGCAGGGGATATAAGCCACTGTGGCTTATTTCCCCTCAGTGATTGTGTGAACCTGGTTACTGTCAGCCAATGTAGGTCAAGATGTCCGGAAGAAATTTTCAGTTTGCTATACCATGTGTATGTAACCAAATACTTTCACCATGTGCAACATCTTGCAAGAAATTGAAGTGCTAATCATAGCAGATACATGAAACCCAAACAGAGGTACTGTGCATTATTTCTATAGTATCAATGATTTCTAGGAATAAAAAACCCACTATTGTCCAGGGACACACCTTTGCATACCTAGGTTCCCTCAACGTATCATTAGAATGCTTAATGTCCAGTAAAACATCTACATTTGTAAGCAATCTGTTCTTCAGGAGGTCTGTTCTAAAGGTATGCACAGAAAAAATATTCACCTTGGAACCCGCCTTGTTGACTCAGATGGGGCTTGCCTCACCTCAATGGCATAGATTAACATTGCGTTTCACCTTGGATCAAGGGCAGAGGGTTGTTTTCTAAAGCCTTGGATGTCTTCCCCATTGACTACATGGGGAAAATCAACAAATTAAGTTGTTTATAGTTTCACAGAAATTGATGAAAGCTGCACGCATAGTAGCCTCTTCCAACAGGATGAAGCCTGCAAAGGATCAAATATGTCCAGGGGTTTTATGCTAGGCACATTTAAAAGCTAAGTGTTTTTTTTTTAAGAGTTGAATGCCCATGTGGATTGTAGGAAATTTGCATGAACATGATATACAACATAGAGGTGTCCCTAGGAATGTTCCTTGCAAAATTTCAGAAAGGTAGATGCAGGATGGGCCAGTTGAAGGGCATCTCACACTACTAGGTGGAACACGTGAGCAATGAATGCAGCAGGTGCTCACAAACTGTCCGTCCTGCATAAACTTCAGCCTGTTGGCCCTACTGTAAGTGACCAAGTAATCATTGGTGAGCTGTTGGTCCACCAGCCATTGCAATAAGCTTCATTCATTCATTCACCCATCCACTATGCGAGTTCATAGCCTGTTGAATTTCAGCTGTTGTACAAAACACGTCCTTCGCTTCTGGCTGCTCCTGTCTCCACAGGCTTCCACCAGTGGCCTGTAAGGAACTGATATGCATGTTCCAGATATCAGAGATGAAATGCACCATCTGCAGTTCTGCCCTTTGCATCTCCTCCAGCACATTTTCCCTGGCTGCCCAGTACAAGGAAGGCACCACTCTCTTACTAAAGATGGTGTATGCCAGCAGCTTATAACAGGGGTTCATGGGCTCCATCAGACATCTGACCCCTGCAGGCTCAACAACAAAGAAGGGCTATTCAACTATTGTCACCATTTCACTATATGCTCAGTGACCTGACTTGGTGTTGGAATCCACATCTTGTGCCACTGAACTTCCCCCACCCCAAATCCTCTATGGTGGCCTGCCTAAGCTCCTGCTGCTTTTTGTAGAGAGAAGCTTGAGAGAGAGGGACTTCTCACTTTCTGCCCTGCTCCTGCACTCTGGTCCACTCCAGAGTGGTGCTGCCTGCACAAGTGCTGGAGCAGACTGGACATGGTGTCATGCCCTGCCATCTTGTCTCTGCTGATCTGCCTCCTGAGGTGCATGAGCATAATCTTCTCAGCTCACCATTCTCAGCCAAAAGTTCATCCAGTTTCCCTTTCAGCATTTTTGGACTATCTGTTATATGGTAATGGTGCTCTGTCTAAAACAAAGAACACTCAATGTAACATGTACATTAATAGTGACACGAAGAAGAAAACTGTGTTTCCTTTAGTCATAGTTTATGTGACACATTTGCCTATATTCTTTAGAAATCACGTGGTATCTCAGAGAGCACCTTCAGCCTTATAACCCCCCCCAACACACACACACACACACTGAGTTTTACAGTTGCCACTGAAGCCAAGTACCATCTTTCTTGTATGTCACACTGCCAGCAACTAGGAGCAGGGCTTTTTCAGTGGTGGCCCGAAGTTATAGAATAGCCTTCTCAGGAAACCTGATGGTCTATTTCACATGTATCCTTTCAGAGACAGGTAAAACCTTTAAAAAAAAAATTCACTGTGCTTTTGAGAGATAAGCACCACAATCTGCTACACAGAAGTAAATCCCACTGAATTAAATGGGACTTATTCCCTAATAAATCTGCTGAGGATGGCTTCCACAATTTTACATTTCTGTCTCCTGCTGTTTACTGTTTATTAAGTTTTTTTTAAAACTAAAATGTTTAATAAAAACTGCTTTCAGAGCATTTTTACTGAAAGATTGTATGTAAACATAAATACATTTAATTGACGTGAGCTGCATTGAGCAACTGAAGAAAGGCATGGTGCAAATGTTTTAAAGAACAATTTTGTAAAGCTTGTACCTCAAGTACTGAATTTAGCTGTCTATATAGCATATCACCAAAGGGACATGTATGCACTACTAACTACCTAATTTTTATACAAAATGAACACCACCGCCTCTCATTACCCCTTCCTTTCTCTGCTCCTCAGTTTGACCTACCTAATCTGGATATTGCATCCACTCTGAAGCTTCCACTTTTGATATCAAGAACATCTTGTATTTTTATGAATGTCATCTGCTTAGCCTTAGACTTTAGGTTGGTGTATTCATCAAGGTAATTTTTAAAGCTATTCTGTTGAGGTTATGAAAAGTGGACATCTGTTCACTGGGGACAGGACTAAGAATGAATAGCTGCTATTCAAAACACTGGCTACGTGGTAACAGCTGAAGATTATTTTCAACAGGAAAGGAAAGACACCAGATCTCTCTCTCTCTCTCTGAGCAGACATGCAGTAGATCCAGTTAGAGTTGTACAGATAACTGCAAACTCTGATGTCTTCTATATTTCCATAGATACAGATAAAACTGTATATATCAGTGATCACAACATATAAAATATGTTTTGAACCGTACCATTTACGATCAATCTAAAGTCCTCTACCATGTTTCAATACCCTGATAGAAGTGTGTCTTAAAGATTTGACCTGTATAACATTTCAGGATTGGGCCAAAATCCCTCTTTAAGCAATTGCTTACCTTTTGCATTTAAGATTTAGTATCAGAAGAGCCTGAACATGACTTGACAGAGTTATTGTTTTCATGCTTACCATGAGGGTGTACTTTGTATTATACTCTGCAGCGGGGCTGATCTCTGAAGAAAAGCTGTATAGATCCACTTCATGCTCTTTGATGCTTTCAAGTGAATTCTGTGAACCATTAGCTATTGTCTACAAAAAGAACCAACACTAGTTAAATCCTCAGTGGAAATGTAACTCTCCCAGACTAATGCTTTGCTAGGTTTGGGGATGAGGGGCACACATTATTTTCCTTCCTCCTTTTTCTTTATTTTCTCTAGCACTCACACTATGTTTTAAAAGATATTGCTGTCTAGTTGGAAATCACACCCGTGAGCTGAAGAAGGATGAAAATATAATGTTGTAGCTATAACACATACACCTGTCTTGGAGGAAAGATATGTGTAGTACAGGAGTTTTCTTCCCAACGTAAGCAAGCACACGATAGCTCCAATATTATTATGCTTTCAGGCATGGGTCTGATTCCCAAGAGTACATTCCTGCCCCTCAAATGCAACAAGAAAAAAAAGGCCACTAATTTGAATGAGCACTGAACCATAGCTGTAGCGGTTCTGACGTTGAGTGAGGCAAACAGTAATCAGATGCCCCTTAGACAACTGTTAAAGGAATTTATACGATTTGGCTTACAGTCCAACACTATCTTAAATATTCCTCTGCACACAGCCATTGGCTCACAATAAATTCCACACGTGCAGATACTGGCTGAATCCATATCCATTAAATCAATGGGAAATTTGCAGCAATTGACTTCCAAGAGAATATGTGTATCTTAGCTATTTTTTTCTTCAGTATACTTAACAAACGTTAAGACTGCAATCTCATACCCAATTACCAGGGAATAAGCACCAACGAAATCAATGGTACTTCCTTTTCAGTAGACACATATAGGATTGGTACTTAACTAATAAGCACAAAACAGATCAGAGTAAAAATATAAGTGCAACTGGCCATCATTTATCCTCCACTGAAGGAATTTTGCTTACTTTTTGTGTGATCTGCTGATTGCACCTCTCATTTTTGCCGAGATCTGCCAGGAGAAAAGTGAAGTCAAATGCTCCAGTGCATTTGGAGTTCTTTCTTCTTTTCTTTGGAATGTTTACTTTCTATGAAACAAAGAACAGTTACTAGGAGGAGGAAAGAAACTGAAACAGCAATCAGACTTTGGTTAGCCCAAAAGTAAGAGCAAAAAAAAGTAAGAAAAAGTAAGAAGTAAAAGTAAGAAGCAGAGACATCACCTTGCCGACAAAGGTCCGTCTAATCAAAGCTATGGTTTTCCCAGTAGTAATGTATGGCTGTGAGAGCTGGACTATAAGGAAGGCTGAGCGCCGAAGAATTGATGCTTTCGAACTGTGGTGCTGGAGAAGACTCTTACGAGTGCCCTGGACTGCAAGGAGGTCAAATCAGTCCATCCTAAAGGAAATCAACCCTGAGTGCTCATTGGAAGGACAGGTAATGAAGCTGAAGCTCCAGTATTTTGGCCACCTAATGCGAAGAGAAAACTCCCTGGAAAAGACCCTGATGCTGGGAAAGACTGAAGGCAAAAGGAGAAGGGGACGGCAGAGGATGAGGTGGCTAGATAGCATCACGGATGCAATGAATATGAACTTGAGCACGCTCCGGGAGAGAGCGCAGGACAGGAAGGCCTGGCGTGCTATGGTCCATGGGGTCACGAAGAGTCGGACACGACTGAACGACTGAACAACAACAACAAAGAGCAAAGTAGCATCATGGGATACTGTCCTGAAGTTTTGCTATTTAAATGGGGGTATAGATTATGTATTTAATTTTCCCCCCTATCCTGCCTTTTGATAACAAGGCACAACAATTAAAAAAAATATACAATAACACTGAGTTCTGCACCAGCTGAAGTTTCCAAACTCTTCTCAAGGACAACACCACATAGAATGCAATGCGGATGTCTAACTGCCAGATCTGCCTTCTCCAGGAAAAGGGTGTAGATAATCCACTACCTGAGTATCCAGGAGCAAAGCTAGGTCACAGAGCATCCCCTCCCCACACTATGACCTTGTTCCTTCAAGGGAAGTACAACCTCATACAGAACAGGCTGTACACCCAACCCCATGTTGCACCTGAAAAGAGACCCGTAGCCAGCACACTTCATATAATAATGCAATAATACACTTGAGAAAATGGCACCAATCCAAACTGTCACTGTAAATCCCACCAAAATTGAGCAGCATGGACTATAGTATATAGAAGTTGTAACAAACCAACTGTGTGTAATGCACCTAGAATATCACACTATCTTATACCTTAAAAGTGTCGGGAAAGGAAAATATAGAAGGACAGCTTCCTTTCTTGAGAAACTTCTTTCCATTAATTTCTCTGAAGCACTCCAGGTTAAAGTGCTGGGAACAAATCATGTCCCATTCAGATGGCATCCAAAGCTTGCCACTCACAGGGTGAACTCGATGTACTGCCTCGGCCCACTCTTGCTTTCTTGTGTTATCCTTGGGAAACCTTGTAAAAGACAGCAGTCTTAGGGTAAGGTTACAAACCGGTAGCCTTACTTGAATAAACATACAAGAGGTCTGATGAGCTTCTTGTGACATACCTTTCTTGTGAAATACTAATTCTTTTTCATACCAGCACCGTGTTCTTCCTGTACATCCCTCCATAGCGTTCCTCTGTGGCAGGGGTGGACAACGTCTGGCTTACAATGTTTTGACATACAACTCCTATCAACCCTTACTATTGGCTATGCTGACTAGGGCTGATGGGAGTTGTAGGCCAAAACATCTGGTGAGCCACAAGTTGCCCAACCCTACCCTATGGAATACTGCCCCATGCTGCTACTAACACACACAGTCCAATATAAAGTTTCAAGGTTTATTATCCCATTTTTGCTCTTGTGTAAATGAAGCTGAAATCACACTCTTGCCTAATTTCAAGCACAGGAAGCACAGCAGCTCTGCCTGCTTTAAGTATTTCAGAAACATGCAAAACTATTTGGAGTACCCTGCAATGTTATTTTGGGGGATTTGCTGCTCTAAAACACCATTTCCTATGGGCCTGATTGTCTGTGAGACACTATGCCCAGAAAGTTCATGCTTACCTATGAAAGGTGATTCCCTGTTTCCTATTTAACTTTGTGTCTGAATTGTTGCAGTTATAGGCTGCACAATATTTCACCATGATAGCTCTACTCCAGGCTGCTGTAGAAAAGGAGAATTGATATTAATCATCAGGCCACATGGGAATCAACACTGGGCTGAAAAGATTCCACTGGATAGGATTCTGTCGTTTACTTCCAAGTGGAAGGCTGGAAAGAGAGAATGAGAAGAATCTTTTTGTCAAGGCGATAGGATATACCAAAACAAAATCTATTATTCTTTTTGCTTATTGCCATTTTCAATTGGAGCATTTCCTAATTCTAAAATGAGAGAACCAATTTGTTCAGCACTTACAGCACTACATGGTGTTCAGCGCTTTACCTTGAGGAAAAGTGGCCAGGGACCACATATTGACACTGGGTGGGCTAAAGCACAGATACAGTCAGGGCCAGAAATATTGGAGCAAGGATAACTGTTTTGGCAGTCGGAAACACACCCAGATGGGAGCGAAGTCAGGACTTTCAGCTGTAATTCAAGGGGTCTGACAAAAGTGGGGCACTAACCATTCAGGAAGTACAGCCAGTGGCATCCCCCCCCCCATCGTTAGTGGCTCATAAGTAGTGGAACAAATGGCTGACAAGCAGCTGCATGGCCAGTTGTGGCCTGTTTCCTGGGTACCCCATGACCAAGCAAGCAGATAAAAGGCCTGGAGGTGGTTCTGAGTGTTACATTTGCATTTGGTAGCTGTTCACTGGAACTCCCAACATGAGGTCCAAAGAGGTGACCATGAGAGTGAAGGAGGCCATTATTAGGCTGAGGAAACAAAATAAGCCCATCAGAGAGACAGCACAAACAGTGGGAGCGGCCAATACAACAGTTTGAAACATCCTGAAAAAGAAGGAATTAACTGCCAAGCTCAGCAACAGCAAAAGGCCTGGCAGACCACGGAAGACAAATAAAGTGGATGACCCCAGAATTCTGCTCATGGTGAAGAGGAACCCTTTCACAACATCTAGCCAGGTCAAGAATGCTCATGAAGAAGTAGGCATGTCATTGTCAACATCTACAGTCAAGAGATGGCTTTATGAATGTAAATACAGAGGCTTCATAACAAAGTGCAAACCACTGGTAATGCTCAACAACTGAAAGGCCAGATTAGCCTTTGCCAGCAAACACCTAAGAAGGCCTGCCCAGTTCTGGAATAAGATTCTTTGGACTGATGAAACCAAGATTAACTTGTACCAGAATGATGGGAAGAGACAAGTATGGAGAAGGAAAGGAACAGCTCATGATCCAAAGCATACCACATCGTCTGTCAAACATGGTGGAGGCAGTGTTATGGCATGGGCATGTATGGCTGCCAATGGAACCGGGTCACTGGTGTTTATTGATGAACTGACTGCTGATCAAAGCAGCAGGATGAATTCTGAAGTGTATAAGGTTATACTTTCTGCTCAGATTCAGACGAATGGTGCTAAACTGATAGGATGCCACTTCATATTGCAGATGGATCATGACCCAAAACATACAGCAAAAGCTACCCAAGAGTTTCTTAAGGCAAAGAAGTGGGATGTTCTTCAATGGCCAAGTCAGTCACCTGATCTCAACCCAACAGAGCGTGCTTTTCACTTACTGAAGACAAGACTGAAGGCAGAAAGACCCACAAACAAGCAGCAGCTGAAGGCAGCTGCAGTAAAGGCCTGGCAAAGCATCTCGAGGGAGGAAACTCAGCATTGGGTCATGTCCATGGGTTCCAGACTTCAGGCAGTCATTGACTGCAAAGGATTTTCATCCAGGTATTAAAGGCGATCCTTAAGTTTGAAATGATGGTTTGTTCCATTACTTATGAGCCACCAATGATGGGTGTGTGTATATGCCACTGGCTGTCCTTTCTGAATGGTTAGTGCCCCACTTTTGTCAAACCCCTTGAATGACAGCTGAAAGTCCTGACTTCGTTCCCATCTAGGTGTGTTTCCTTTCAACTTCAATGTGGTGGTGTACAGAGGCCAACTGCCAAAACAGTTATCCTTGTTCCAATATTTCTGGCCCTGACTGTATATACATACATACACCTCATTAACACAGACATAAACACATACACATTCATGCTCTCTCACATTCATAGACACAAACAAGATCCACAGATACAAATGTTCAGTTAGTTTGGCTTCTGTTCTCACCATATAGCATGAAAACAAAGTGAACTGCCCATGGGAGGAGTGATCTCTTGCTCCATGGGCAGCTTGACAACAGAACTCAATATTGCTCCCTTTCTTTTGCTACTAGGCTGTAATCTCCAATCAACTGAGTAGCATGGGGTGGGGGCAGGAAGGAGGTGGGGTGGGGGAGATTACAGGGACGGGAGGTGTAACCAGTGTTTAGCTGATTGGAGATTACAGCTCCAATCAGCTAAGTGGGAAAAACTGAACCCAGGGAGTCCCCCATAGGCTGGAGATTCCCCATCCTTAGTTAGACATGATTACTTAAAAGTCCTACTTTGTTCAATGGGGCTTACTCCCTTTAAAGTGTGATAAGGATTGCACACCAGCAATGTATTATGTGTCTATGTCTATAACTAGGATACAATATCTTTGGGACACAGATTTAATTATTAATAAATTCACTGTAATCAATGTTTATTAAATAATACAAAGGGTAAAATCCAGCATAAGCCCTACTTAGACTAACTTAAGTCCCATTCATGTCAATAGGTCTACTCTAAGTAGGACTTTATTGGATTTTACCCAAAGTTTCTAATAAATACCTGAATAATTGTTACTTTATGTAATTTATAAAAGCATTTACATCCCACCTTTCCTTTAAAAAGAAAATGCTCAAGGCATCTTACAACCAACATTGAAAAACAACAGCAAGATTCCATCAGTAAATTCAGAATTAAAACATTTTTTTCTCTAATTATCTTAATTCCTTGACTCCCTCGGAGCTAAGGAAAGCATTTACGGAATTATGCTTCCTGGCTGTGCCTTCTGCATATCTGGATGGGAGGTATAGAAATGTTTCTGTATTTCAAATCCTTTGTATGTGGGACTCCAGAAATCGAGGATATCATTATATATATGATGATATATACATATATATTCAGATGATACCACTTTGATGGCTGAAAGTGAGGAGGAGCTGAGGAACCTTATGCTGAAGGTAAAAGAAGAAAGTGCAAAAGCTGGGTTGCAGTTAAACCTAAAAAAAAACAAGATTATGGCAACCAGCTTGATTGGTAACTGGCTAATAGAGGGAGAAAACATGGAGGCAGTGACAGACTTTGTCTTTCTAGGCGCAAAGATTACTGCAGACGCTGACTGCAGCCAGGAAATCAGAAGACGTTTACTTCTTGGGAGGAGAGCAATAACAAATCTTGTTAAAATAGTTAAGAACAGAGACATCACACTGACAACAAAGGTCCACATAGTTAAAGCAATGGTATTCCCCGTAGTAACCTATGACTGTGAGAGCTGGACCATATGGAAGGCTGAGCAAAGGAAGATAGATGCGTTTGAACTGTGGTGTTGGAGGAAACTTCTGAGAGTGCCTTGGACGATCAAACCAGAAGATCAAACCAGTCCATACTCCAGGAAATCAAGCCAGACTGCTCACTTGAGGGAATGATATTAAAGGCAAAACTGAAGTACTTTGGCCACATAATGAGAAGACAGGATACCCCAGAGAAGATGCTGATGTTAGGGAAAGTGGAAGGCAAAAGGAAGAGGGGCCGACCAAGGGCAAGGTGGATGGATGATATTCTGGAGGTGACGGACTCGACCTTGGGGGAGCTGGGGCGGTGACGGCCGACAGGAAGCTCTGGCGTGGGCTGGTCCATGAAGTCACGAAGAGTCGGAAGTGACTGAACGAATAAACAACAAAATATATTCAACTATATGTCAGTACCAGGGAAAGATTTCTTGCACCTTTACTGTGAGGAATGTCTGCTAGAACTGTGGCTGAGCAGATGAGTAAACTACTTGCAGATACAGATCCTTATGTAACTAATCAAGGAGCCCCATTTGCAGCAGCTGCTAAAAAGATTAGAGCAAAGGACCTAAAAACTGTTGCTGTAGATTGTGCACATGATGAACTGATTTGAGTGGCTTGTTCAACCTTTGTCTTTCTGTGAGTGTGTCCCTTTATTGTTGTTGCAAAATTGTAAGAACCTATGGTTATATTCAGTCAAATCAACTGACTGACTAAGAACACATAAAAATTAAAGGACAGACATACAGGTGATAAAAACAAATTACACCAACGTAATTTCACTCTCTAGGGAATCGATCAAATCATCTGCTCAGGAGGCCCAAAGCCTGCTAAAAAAAGGAAGGCCTTCACCAGGAAATGAAAGGTCAGTGGAGAAGAAAGGTGAGCCTCCCTAAATAGGGAATTCCACAGCTTCAGTGCAGTTGCTGAGAAGGCTCTTAATTACACAGAGGCCTCCTATTTCTTGAACGCTTCAAGTAGTTTTACTAGTGCAACTTCCATAGCTAGATGGGCAATTAAAAGTGAACTGTGAAACAAGGAAAATAGTTCTACCTTGGGTCCCCAAGAATTATTCTTTCCATGGAACAGGTTCTGTGCATTTTCCTGTAAAACAGCCTGCCCCAACCTGGCACCCTCCTGACATTTTAGACCACAATGCCCATCATCCCCAGCCAGCATGGCCCCTGATGGCTGGGGGATGATAGGAGTTGTAGTCTGACACATCTAGAAGGGGCAAAGCTTGGGAAGGCTGCTGTAAACATAAATCACTTGAAACAAACTAACAGCATCATGACATCATCTGAGGATGGCTCCTCATATGCCTCAAACTTGTCAGGATCCACAGTCTTCTGCATGCACTGCAAACTCCAATGCGTTGATGGGCATCACTTTAGCTTATCAGTTCTGTGTGTGTGCATGCAAAGAATCAGCAAGGGCTAAAGGCCCATTCTTGGGCATATTCTAACATGCAACAAAGCAGTGGAATTAAAGAACATGTGCGGTTATTTTTTTTCTTCCTTTTATATACCTTACAGTCATAGTACAGCATTGTCATACACACCCTTCTTAAGGGAAGGGATTTGTGCCTTTGGCATGTACACGGAGTGCATAAACCCATTTCATGTGCTTATAAGAAAGGTCACTCAGTTTGTTCAATCTATGAGTTAGTCAGAAATATAGCTCTAGACCAGTACGTGGAAGGAGCTTCCCTGAGAGGCTCACCTAGCGCCTACATGGTCTTCTTTTTGATGCCAGTTGAAGATCTTTTTATTTTCCCAGGCATGTTAGTTTTTCAGTTTCTGCTTTAAATCTGGCATTGTATTTTAAAATTTGCATTGCTCCTAGGTTCAATTTGGTTATTATTTTTATATTTTATACTATAGTTTGAAACTGTTATATTGTATTTTATCATCTCATATTTTAAGGTTTTAATTGTTGCAAACCACCCAGAGAGCTTCAGCTAATGGGTGGTATAGAAATGAAAAAAATAAATGTAATACATATATTCAGCTGAAGTACTGAAATAGCACTGTAGAGAAGCAGCATAAGGCTCCCCACTCCCTCCACTACAAAGGCTGTCTCCAGTGTGAACTAAGCCCTCCATGAGAACACCTGTTCATGTAGAAGCCTGGTTCATGTTATTTCTTTCCTTTTTTGATGAGATCACAAATGAGGCCTCCGTGTGATCAGGAGACATTTACCTGGGGGGGGGGGGTGTGGGGAGGTGTCATGTCGCTTCACCACCATGCTACCCAGCTAAATGCATCTATCAACTAAAGCAAAAGTGCTCTGGGAGAATAATTTTACAAGTTGTAAAACACTGGGGTTGGAGGAACAGCTCCCCTGTTCTCCTGAAAGGGCGCCCCTGTGTATTCAGTACCTCTATGTCTTGAAGCCCTGTTGGAAGCTGCCCTAAGAGGGTAACTTACAAAGATTTCCCCCTCAAAGTACCAGTCTCTATATAGGGAATCCTCAGTGCCTGTGTGTGGACGCTAACGGGTTCCAATTTGTGTGTGGTGGTGGTGAGGGCGGGTTCTATAGCCCCCATGATGCTTCAGGGCCAAAGGAGAGGCTGAAGGAGAATGAACAAGCTGAACCCCTGCCTCCTTTCAGCCCTAAAGCCATTGCTGGGCCTGGAGCCCACAAGAGGAGGATTGACAGCAAAAGGAGGGAAATCTTATTTTTTCCTTGCCACCCCGTGTGACTTCTTCACAGGTCCCTACTTGTCTGTTTCTATTATTCAGCTTGCAATTATTTTTGTGTCACTCACTCAAACAGCAACATCAGTGTATTCCCCAAAATTATGTAGAAAGAGGTATTTACTCCTCTGGCTAAATTTTTTGAAGAGCTGATTTACTCATTCAAAGGCCATTTTCTCAGCACTGGAAAATGCCAATTCTTTGGACAGGTCAGAATGTGTTCCATCTTAAATGCATTTAGCTAACAGCCATTGAGAGTAAATATTAACAGGCTTTAATTTAAATGCAGCAGAAAATGCCAGCTCTCCTTTTTTTCTGTTAAAGAACTGCTAGAAATGCAAACCCATCAAACAAGGGAAACCAACTATATGCATTTTGCATAATCAGCGGTTGAAAACTGCTATCATGTAACCCTTTCTTGAATGCACATGTTCAGAAGGTAACACAAATGAGAGAAGTGGCACATTCTATGTTCCTTATCTAAGCATCAAGCAAAAAATGCAAATTAAGCTTTGGTCAGAGTCAGTGGGTCGCACCTTTTGTTCTCAATAGATCTGCCATAACAGCAGCTCCCATGTGGTTTTGAAAGTACCCAAGTGTATGATGTTAACCTTTTCAATAGAAAAACAAGTGTTGTAAATTGCATGAGCCTGTCTCAGGGATCAGCCAGTGACGTGTTCACGGGATTTATGCGTGTATTTGATTAACATGTGTTCTCTTCCATAAAGTGTGCAAGCCCATGGCTTTCCACTTAAGAGCTTTGCTTCAGATATGAGTGTGTCTGAAGAAGGAAGCCACAATAGTCTCCAGCACCATGGAATGGCCAGCCATTCTGCTCATCAAAGCATCATACTCGCAATAATGCACGCCCTGACCTCTGCTAAGGCACCAAGGGCCACTGGGAGGTTGCATCCCTGACTTCCAAGAAGGACATCAGGAGAGCAGCATTTGTAAGAAGTCACCGCAGAAGCAACAGTTCTGCGGAGTAGACATTTTACATCATCGTCTCCCAAAGCCATCATTAGGTATTACCATTGCCTTTAAAAATACCTCGTTTATTACATATTATGTAATTTAATGAAAAATTAGTGCCTGGATTTGCTCATTTATCTACTTTTTCCCATCACCCATTTTTTTCCTATTGTGTCTATTAGACTCAAGTCTGTGTTGTTTTTCATCTTTGTACAGTACCTGGAAAACTTTAGGCACTCTTTAAATAATACAAACACTAATAATAGGCAGCTCAAGGTTATTTTGTTTTTGAGGGAACACTTGCTCAGAAGGTTAGAGCCATTCTTTTGATGCCATGGGTAGGATCCGGTTGCTTGGGAGCTCGCCCCCTGAAGCGCTACATTGCTGCTACCTGCGGTAGGGGCTGCACAAGCACTGCTGCCAACGAGGCCAGTTGCATGCACACTGGGACTGGTGGTGCTAGGCGCCAGCGGTATGGCACCATTGGATCCTACCCCATGTTCCAACATCTTAGCAATGTGGATTAGGATTCTTTTGTAGGTATGGGCAGGGCCAAAATCATAAATTTATTTTAGCGTAGTTTTGATTCAATGTTTGTTTTAACAAAATCTATCACATTTTGCAGGACTTTCAAGACTCCCACTCTTATTTTGACACTCTACAAACTATTAAGGGGTCCCTAGAATATGAAACTGGGATATAATTATTTTATTTATTTATTTATTTATTTATTTATTTATTTATTTATTGCATTTATACCCCGCCTTTCTCCCTCTTGCAAGGAACTCAAGGCGGCTTACATTATCCTCCTCCTCACCGTTGTATCCTCACAACAACAACCCTGTGAGGTAGGTTGGGCTGAGAGTCTGTGACTGGCCCAAAGTCACCCAGTGAGCTTCCATGGCCAAGTGGGGACTAGAACCCGGATCTCCCGGCTCCCAGTCCGTCACTGTCACCACTACACTACACTGGCTATTATCCAGGGCAGGGAACCCCATCATCTCTCCTGTATCCTGTTGCTGCTACTAACCAGACTAAAAAAAAAAGTGCTGACAAGAACTGGAGAAGTCAAGTGGGGCCACAAGAAGTCATGGCTGGAGAAGAGGGCCGGAAGGCAGTCACAACTTGGGCAGATGCCTAAGGAGGACTCTGGTACATCTCCGCCAGTTGTCTGATGGTATGAAGAAGTTCACAACAATAACAACATGAAAGGGGAGACAAGCAAGAGCTGGAACCCCCCTTCCCTCTCTCTGAGGCTGGAACTTGGGAGACAGGCAGAGTCTCCTCTTGACTTTGCAAGTACTTTGGAGGCTTAGAGAATGCCTCCAAAGCACAGTGCAAAGTCAGAGCTCAAATCTTCCCCTAGCCTGGTCCCAAAGAGCAGCACAAAGTCGAGACAAGAGCCCATCCCTTTCCCAAGCTTCAGGCTGAAGGAAACAATTCCCAGAGGGGTGGTCATTTTAGCCTGTTGCAGCAAAAACAAGGGGTGTCCCCTGGCACCTCAAAGACTAACACATTTATTATGGCACAAGCTTTTGTGGATCGGAGCTGATTTCTACAGATGTATGGGAAGGCTCAGCATAGAGGCATGGCCAGACTCTGTCATTGTGCTGCACTTTGGGGTGTTCAAGGTGCTTCCAAAGCACCACATGAAGCCAGGGATGAGACTTTGTCCTCTGGGCATGCCAGAGGATTCAGGAGGACAGAGTTAGTGGAGGCTGTAAATAATGGCTGCAATATCATGACCCGTCAAAATGTGCGGACCCCAGAAGAGGACCATAACAGCAGCAAGAGTGGCAGACAGAGAAAGTGGAGAACCAGCAACAGCCCAAAAATTGAGCAGGTGCTGGATGTCGGTCTCAGTCCCTATCCATATTGAAAATGATAATGACATGCAAAAAATAAAATGGTTAACTTCCTTTCTCCTTCCACCAAAATACAGCAAGCTTTTGACATAGGATTCTAGCTTCTCTTTCCTCAACTCCCCACCCTGCAATAATAAAGCATCCTGCTCCTACTTTCAGAATGATCCCTCCAATCTGGAAAATACCCACTGATGACAGTTAATTTTACACATTACCTTTTAAATATAATTTTGTTTGCAATGTGTATATATATATATATATATATATATATATATATATATGTTGAAATCGGGATGGCAATTCCAATCTTCGTTCCTGCTTATACATGAGAGAGAGTTGAGACATTATATAAAAAAAGATCATTCGCCTGCAGGCATATTGCCACATGTTGTGATCTCTTATAGAAGTGGGAGGCAGGTCAGCTTGGGGCCAGGTGTATTCCATGTCAGGTAGTCAATGTATAAAGACAGAGCTCAAAACCCCACACAAGAGTTCATCCAGCACTTAAATCAGGAGATAAGAGAAGATTATTGCTTGCAGCAATATGCCTGCAGGCTAATGATTTTTTGGTCTCCCACTTCTCTTTCATATAAATGTGAATGTAACAAGAGGAGGAATTAAAGACTAGCAGCGCAATTAACCCGTACATACCGTATCGCAACATTTTATGATTAAAGGTAATTTATGAAATGAATTTCAGTAATTGCCTCTGGGAAAAGCAAAATGCTTAGAGCCCAGGGTAGTTTACATTAATTAGGTAGTACCAAAGGGCCTTTAAGCCCCTTGATAATTCTTTTCCACATAAGTCCTCCACCAAGCTCTGGGGCAGGATTCAGGTTTGTCAGTGTGCAGCTTAAGGGAGCAGGATGGCTACATCCAAGCAAATCTAGGACTGAACTCAGCTTAGGTCCCAAGGCCTGAAAGAGAAGACCAAGTATTTTTATAGAATCAGTCACCCAGTTCAATTCCCACCCAACCAGAAGCATTATAATTACAACAGATGATTGTTGAAACTATAAGCCAAAGAGGCCTATGGGTTTCCACTGAGATGAACTAGCTGGAGAAGGTGCATGGTTTGAGTTCTGGGAAGGCCCATGTTTCAAGTCAACCTGTGGCTGATGACCCTGACCGATATACCTAACAGTAGCAGGTATCCCTAGTTCTGTCACTGTAACAGCCACACCACTCCTGTGCCTCATCATCTAGAAATGAATTGTGACTGCTATATACATCATTGTGAATGAATTGTGACTGATGTATACATCATTTTTCAACTGGAAAAGTGGGGGAAAGGGGTGATTCATTGGTACAGCGTGCTTCAGATGCACTGACTGCTTTCCCAAACATTCCAGTTCGTACAGTTACAGCTGTGTGAAAGGACAAGGGACATTTATACCTTTAAGTGTCTGAATTTTTAAAATGTCTAAAAACAACAATCATATTAGGAGGAAGGAATTTGTTTCCACTGGCATGGGAACCTCAGGAGTACAATGTAAGCATAGCAATTAATAAAAAGTATGTAGCACTGAGTGATGCTCGGCTGACAATGAGGAAGGGCTATAGTTCAGTGGTAGAGGCCCTGCTTGGCATGTAGAATGTCCCCAGTTTAATCGCCAGCATCTCCAGACAGGGCTAGGAAAGAATCCTGCCTGAAACCCTGAACAGCCGCTGCCAGTTGTGTTGTGTGAATGCAGCTGTGCTAACAAGCCATGGTTTGTTAACCACAAAGAACCCACAAAGAACCAATGGTTTGTTGTCAGCTTGTGAACTGTGGGTTGTTCATAGTTAACAAATCATGGTTTGTTAGCATGGCTGGGTTCACACAACACAACACGCACGTTTCAACAACCCATACTCAATCCATACTCAACATTGAGTATGGGTTGTCGTGTTGTGTGAACCCAGCCAGTGTTGACAATACTGGGCTAGATGGACCAATTATCTGAATCAGTATAAGGCAGCTTCCTATGTTACTTTGACAGGTTCTGCTGAATTAATGTTTGGGCCAGCAATAACAGCTAAGCATTCACTGCAATCAAGATATGAAACAGGTATCAAAAGCTGAAGAATTTCCTTAATGGAAAACAGAGTTAAATTACAGGACTGATAGAGCTCTAGTTACCATAACAACTGGTTGCACGAGATGGGGACACACATTCCCATGTGCACCAGGAGATGCAGCTGGCAGTTCACTGAGGACTAGGTGAGCGTTGCAGTGGAGATGGGGATGCTGACCTGTATCCGCTAGACACACAGAAGGCTACCTTTGCACACAAATCTGTCTTGCTGGATTGGGGCTTGTGCCCCAAATTCAAGAGCTTTACATAGGTCTAATTCTGTACATTGCAGCTTGTGGCTGCAGTCTTAGCTCTAAGATCTGCGCACACATCTACAGTTTGGGCTGTACCACCTTCTTCCGATGACAGCTCATAAGAGTGGACAAACCAGCTGCATCCATATAGACGGGCACACCTTGTTGACAAGGGCTCAGTCAAATGCTTCCTGATCCAGAAATTAATTGTGCCAGGTTATTCAATGCTGCAATCCTATGCAAACTCGCTTGGCAGTAAGGCCCACTGAGCACAGCAGGAAACATGGATAGGCTTAGACTGCCATGACCCCCAATTGGGGCAACAGCTTGGGCTCTGACCTAGATAAGGAGTCAGAAGTATAAGAAGTGAAGGCCACGAAAAAGCTAGATCCCAACCCAGACCCTGGGCCTGGGCTAGAGCCTGTCAGCCAAGAGACAGTGATCTTCAGAGACCACCTGGGGTCTCATGCTTGCCATCACGAACGCAGGCAATGAAACAGGAGTGGACGAATGGAGAAGAGACATAGTGTATGGCTACAGGTCAGGAGACTGGCCCTTTAAACTCACCACTCCAGAAAAGAGGCAGGGCCTGAGAGGGGTACTACGGGCTGAGGAGGATTTAAGAAAGGCCACTTTTGGACTCCAGTCCTTTGGGGTGTCAGTTGCTCAGCTGGGAGCTGTCTTGGCTCCTGAAACTCTGGTCTTGTGTTGCTCTCAGGTGACTTGTGGCCTCCTGCTCAAGGTCAGGAGGACAGAACATAGACCGCATGTCTGCTGAAATCCAAGTGCTCTGGTTTAGGTGGTAGACAGGGCAAACCTATCTGCCCTCTCTGTCTACTACCTCTCTGTCTACCACCTAAACTCTCACGCTGGAGCCTCTGAGGCATCCAAAGCCCTGTTGGTATGAAGGCGGAAGAGAGGAGTGTGCATGCTTTTTCTTACGTCCACGTTAACGGGAGGGAAATTATCTACACCAGCTCCAGGGGTGGTGTAAAGTTTTTCCCAATTTAGGGTGATATCCAGGGCCTGGGAGAACTTTGGATCTGCAGCATCCCTGATCTGCCCATGCCATGCCCTGATTCTCTATATTTTTGCCTCTCCTGACTTTGAGGAGGTAAGGGCTGGGAAGGGGGAATCTGTGGTCAGAATTCCCCCTCTGAGGGTGAACAATCCAAAAAATCCTATGGCCCCTCCCTGGGATGCCCTCCCAAGGACCACAGGATTGCAGCCATAAAGATCAGCCACAATCCACAATGGCTATAGAGACCCCAAACAATATCAGGTAATGTTATACCATGTATTCAATGGCTGTGTTGTTGGGGCATTGTTCTTAAAAAAGATTTAACTCCCAATCTCACAAAAGGGGTTTGGCTGGCTCTAATGCAACTATAAGAAATACTACCTATTGGTGTGCAAATGCTGCAGATATGTCACACCTATCTGACAAAGTGCTGATGAAGCACTCTGACTTTACAAGCTGGAAAAAGCATGAGGAAAAATTTAATTTTCACGGCCCTTCAGAAAACACTCACCAAAGTGCAATTGCAAAGGGAGCTGCATAACTCACCCAGAAACACGGGGGATATTATTCGGCAGGCGGAATACACAAGATTCAAGAAATTATTCAAGATAAACAGTTCATGAAGAAGCATAAGGAAATAATTCACTCCTGGGGATGATTCTTTATGGATGCAATAGCCTAAAATTCATACCCAATATAACTCCATTAAGTGCGCTACCCTTGAGATTAATCTGTTATATAGTGGAAAGTGCACTTGACCCAAAAGATTTTAGAGACAATAAATTTAAATGCTACCTGAAACATTCACTAATGAATTATGGCCAAAAGGAAAAATAAATAAAATGATAAATTATATTATCCGGAGGAGGTTTGGAGGGCACACATAGGGCTGCAGGGGGAGGAGAGGAGGCAAAGGTCCCGTTACACCAGCGGTAGCCTCCCATGGGTGGAGGAATGGTTCCAGATCCAACCCTCTGTGTACAAAAATGACACCAAATTTCACCCATCCCATCATTAGTTTCCGAAAGGATTTAATTTAGAGCACCAGTGCACAACCTGTACCTCGGGGGCCACATGTGGCCCACAAGGACCTTTACTGCAGTCCCCTATGGGGACACCCTGCCGATTTTCTTGTTGCCTGAACTGTCCACCCTCAGAGATCCTGATACAGACTGCTTTCCCCACCGCTGCTAGGAAAGAGCAATCTGGATTGTGTGTGCATGAGTGCATGCAACCCCCAACCCAGTATCGCATGCAGCCCTCAGGGGCGAAAAGATTGTGCACCCCTGATTTAGAGCATGCAACGCTCAGGACAATGGGACTACTGCAATTCATCACTAAGGAGCATACAATAGCCACCCAAACCACAAGAATACACTCTCCGCAGTTTTTTCCCCATAGAGCTGCACTGTGGCCACAATGCAATTCTGCATTTTCTACATTATTGTTTTGAGTTTGTCATTCTTTTACATGTCAAATTTTGGCCTGATATCCTGAGCTCTTTTCCCTATAGCAGCATAATGTACAACACAAACACAGGATTGTGCTCAGAGGGTTAATGTAAACCCTGAACCACCATGCATGGCTGTAATGACTTTGTTCATGAAATGTTGGTGAACTGCATTTGGAATCGGTTGTCTCAATAACAGCTTCCATTGTGTGCTTTATGGTGTTTTGATACTGTGTATATTGTTTGATATTGTGTACTTTTTATCTGTTGTTTTATTGTTTCACTTTATCCTTTTATGGGCCACTTTGGAAAAACATTATTAAAAAAAACTGGGATAAAAATGTCTTCAATAAAATAATACAAACATTTTCTTTCCGTTGGTACCAAATGCAATTCTGTTTTCTAAGAATTTGGATTCCTATATGCTCATTGGATATGCTTTCAAGCGTGGATGATTTTTACATTTTATTTTTACTTTTTTGAGAGTCCTCGAACTTTCTGTGAATACCTGACCTATTACAACCCCTTTTCTGCCAGACTAATAGAACTTTCTGTCATAGATAAGAATATACCATTATGTTTGACTGAAAACTGCAAATGCTAAAACATGAACTTCTTAGTCCTTTTCCTTGACTGAATTATAATTTACTCTGCTCTTTGAATTGGTTCCCTGGAGTCAAGTGAGGATACAGGAGAAATATGCACTCCTAAGCAAATGAAAACCCTTGAGGTTCTGGTGAAATCTATAGTGTTGACTTCCAAGCCCAGCAGGCACAAGACATTTTGCTGCCTCAGGTGAATGACAAGATGGCTGCCCTTGCCCCCATTCCGCAAACAGAAGGCAACTGGAGTGGCCACTGGTAACAGGTCAGCATCCTCCACTGCACCCGAGGGCAGCAGGCTAGCTTAGGGGGATGCAGGGCAGGATGTGTGGCGCACACAGCTCTGACCTCTAAGAAAGGGAATGGTTGGGAGAGCTGCCAGCGTTCTCTTCCCTCCCTCAGCAATCACAGCCTGAGGGGTAGGGCCGGCCCTGCTTCCAAAAAATACATTTAGGACTGGAGTGTGAGTTTTGTCCTGACCTCTTGATTCATCTCAGAAAATACATTTTGCCAGTTCAACAGATGCCTTTCTCATGTGATGGCTGAAACTTGAAAAATATATCAGGACAGTGGAACTACTACAGTTCACCACTAAGAAGTAAACAACAGCTGGAACCAGAGCTGATGTTAGATTCTCAGTTGGCAGTGATGGGCAGAAATACTTTTGTCCAGCTTTGACTGGTACAGCAGTTATACCCACTCCTGAAGATGGTGGATCTAGCCATGGTTGCATATGCCTTAGTTCAGCGTTCCCCAACTGGGTGCTTCCCAGATGCATTGCACCACAATTCCCATCATCCCCAGCCAGCATGGCTGACCATGGCAGCTGGGACTATGGGAGTTGTAGCCCATCACATCTGGAGGGCACCTGGTTAGGGAAGGCTCCCTTAGTTATATGAAGGCTGGACTACTGTAACACGCTCTACATGGGACTGCCCTTGAAGAGCATTCAGAAAGTTCTTTTGGTGGAAGATTCCCATGCAAGGCTGCTGACTGGAGTAACTTTTAATGAGCAAGGCACTGCTACTTTATGAGCTTCACTGGCTGCTGGTTTGATTTCAGGTGCAATTCAAGGTGGTGGTCATAACTTTTATAAAACTGTTCAGGGCCCGGAAACTTTAAGGGAGAGATGGGGAACTTCTTTCAGCCTGAGGGCTGAATTCAATTTTGAAGAAGGTCTCAGAGCCCACATTCCAGGGGTAGACGAGGCCAAAGGCAAAAGCGGTGGGATCAAAATACAAAAAATACCAGCATATTTTAGCTTAAAAGTTTTTACTGCCAGTAACTAAGCCTTAGGTGAGGCATCCCAACCTTTTAGAATGGGAAAAAATGCGCAAATGCTGAGAAACCACCACATGACTGGCAGTCAGGAAAGGGGCCGGGGCCATCTAGGGAAGTCTGGAGGGTCAAATTAGGACTGGATTTGGCCCATTGGTCTCAGGTTGCCCACTCCCTGTTGAAGAACAGACATTCCCTATACAAGCCTGCCTGCCCCCTGCAGTCAAGCGGAGAGGACCTTCTGTGTGTCCCACCACTGGCAGATGTAAGGTTGGTTGGAAGAAGGGAATGGGACTTTTTTTCATAGAAGTGCTCATACTGTGGAACTCCCTGCCTGTTCACTTATGCCTGTTCACTTATGACATGTAGGCTGTGATTCTAAACATAGTTATACAGAGGTAAATACCAGTGAAATCAGTAGAAGACTGTTCTGTGCAAAGATGTCTAGGACAACATATCGAGCTATGTTAAGCTCCACTATTTTGGATGCTGTGCCGATAACATTCAGAACAGCAGCTTATCAACATAGAAATATGCACTTTTGAGGTCAACTTGAGATACAGGCTTCCCAAATGACATAAACCCTTTCTAGGAAGAAGTACTCATCTATGGCATTATCTGCAAACAACAGATGTAGAAACAATGGCCTATGCCATGTGACCCACCTGCTTTGTGGCCAATTTCTATGCTGTGTCTGCGCTTCGAATGGGGACACACTGTGGTCAGCTGATGGGTAAAAGAGTTAAGGATAAATGGACACTCTGATCCCATTGCTTTAGGAAGGAAAAATAATAATGGAGCAGCCTATCCTGGGAACCAAAACCTCATTTATTTATTTATTTTCTTTCTTTCATGGTGCATTTTTTAAAAAAAGCCAGTGTGACATAGTGGTTAGAGTGGTGGACAGAGACTCGGGAGATCCAGGTTCTAGTCCCCACTCAGCCATGAAGCTCACTGGGTGACTTTGGGCCAGTCACTGAGTCTCAGCCTAACCTACCTCACAGGGTGGTTGTGACGATAACCTGGAGAGGAGGAGGACTATATAAGCTGCCTTGGGTTCCTCTAAAGAGAAGAGAAAAGAAAGGCCGGCTGCAAAGGTAATTTTTTTTTTTTTTTAAGTAAACTTGCAAGATGGGCTCTGGGGTTATTTTCAGAGCCTTGTTTTTTTATTATTATTTTAGCTTTTATTGACTGACTGATTATTGCTTGGCAAATAATCAATGTTCTGGTAATGATGCTGGTTTCTTGTGTCAAGCCTCTGTCGCTGACTAGCTTCAGCGGGCGCGGATGGCGGGGCTGGAGTCGGCTTGAAGCGGGGCACCAACGCGATCCTAGGCACATCGACTAGAAAGGGAAGCCCGCTGAGTCCCACGGGGCTTACACACGAGTACGCTCCGGCCCCCTCGTTCCGGAGCATCGGGGCCAGGTGTTTGCATACGCAAACCGGACCAACAGCAGCACTTCAGTGGGCCGGGGAGGGCTTTCCCCCTTGTGCCCCGCCGGGGAGCCCGTCCCCGCCACTCAGAGGGGGGCCGCGGAAGAGAAGACCCCGTCGGCGCTCGCTCCCTCCCGCGGGCAGCTCGCCTACCGCCCTCCCCGGAAGCTCCCCGCGAACACGATTCCGTCGTCCTCTCGACTTCCCCGTCACGCACAATCACCCTCGGCAGAGCAAAGGCGGGTCAGGCGGGTTGGGCTCATAGAGGTATACAGGAGAGACTCAAGGCAGGCTAGAACAGCGAAGAGTCCGGTGGCACCTTAAAGGCTAACAAATTTGGGGCTCAATCCTGTGTATGTCTAGACTGAAAAAAAAAGTCCCACAACTTCCACCATGCCCCGTGCTGGGAGTTGTAGGGCTTTTTTTCCTGTCTAAGCATGCGTAGGATTGCGCCTTAAACGTTGTTTAAAAAAGCAACGCGTCTGCAACGCTAGTGGAGGCCGGTGGCCCCTGTTTTACTGGGGCTGTAAATCCTCTCTGGATTTCAGTCAGAAGCCCAAAGGAGCTATCCAAAGTGCTGAACCCTATCCCCAAAATGGGTTCAGCACCCTGGGCAGCTTCTTTAGAGTTCCTCCACTGCGCATAGTGTTTTCATGGCGGATAAGGCTATCAGTGGCTACTAGTCCTGATGGCTATATGCTACCTCTAGAAATCAGAGGCGGTACGCCTCTGTACACCAGTGGCTGGGGGACATGGGCGGGACGATGGTGTTGCACACATGTCCTGCTTGTGGGTTTCCCGTGGGCAGCTGGTTGGCCACTGTGTGAACAGAATGGTGGACTAGATGGACCCCCGGTATGATCCAGTATGGCTCTTGTTATGTTCTTCTATATAAGTTTACGGCTCACACGGCTTCCGCATGCAATTATGCATTGGAGTTGGGCTGGGAGAAGGGGCTGAAGAGGATGTTTGCTACAATTGATTTATTTGTTACATTTATATCTTGCCTTTCCTCCAAGGAGCCCAAGGTGGTATACATGATCCCCCTCCTTGTCATTTTATCCTCACAACAACCCTGTGAGGTAGGTTAGGAAGTGTATTGTATGGGGGATTTTTGTGTGAATATCCAAACCAGACCCCACACCACCTATAACCTGCAATATTAACTAGTCTGCATTGCAAGGCTCTAGTAGTAAGTCACTCTCTTTTTTAGCCACAGCACTCCTAACCTGCAATAGCGGATAATGGATTGTATTGGCAAAGCATTTTTTTTTAATTACATATCACATTTCCCCCACGAAATGAGGCTTGAGTTATAGCATATCCCCCTTTTTGCTGCTGCCTTTTGTTTCTGGTGGGACACGCTCCTACCCAATCACACTTGCGCATCCCCACCCCCCACCCCCAAATAAAACCCACCCACTTTCTCCATCGTTTTCTATAGGCAGCTGTCACTTCCTGCCCAGCGGGAGCAACAGCGACAAAAAAGTCTACTGGAACCCGGAAGTTCCATCTCCAGACGGTGGGATGAGTTAAAGTAGAGTCTACATGAGTCCTACGTCTTGTGGTCTGGCTCCGCTACTGACCTCTCTAGCCCACTCTCTCCTCTATGGTCGCTGAAGAATACAAGCGGGATTCGGAGGAGGAGGCGAGAACTTCCTTCGCTCTCCTCTTCCTCCTTCCGGTTAGCGGGTGAGCGAATCTTTCAATCAGGGACGGGGGGCAGCTCGGGGGCTGCCCCTGCTTGTGGGGTTGGGGAAGGGCGGCTGTCGCGGTGCCCCGCGCCCACGCCGGGGCAAGGCAAGGCGGGGCCGCGCAGGGGGCTCCACGCCCTGCCCCACAGCCTCGGACCGCTCGTTCCTTGTCGCGTTTCTTCGCCTTCAGACCCCGGCAGAGATGAGGCGCTGACCTTGTTTCGTGGGGGCCTCTCGCATCTTGTCTCCCCTTCCCCGCCCTTTATTTAGGGCCGCAGGCGGGTTTTGGGGGTTACCTCCCCGCCCCCGAACCTCTCTTTAATCCTCCTTTCTCCCCTTCCCTTCCCCGCCCCGAGGCGTTGGCTTTAACAGCTGCTCTCCCTAGAGGCAGAAATTCAACAGGTGAAGATCTCCCCAGTCTTGAGGAAGCCACACCTGTTGAATGCCTGAATGTCGCACAGCTGTTAAAAGTCAGAGCCTCAGGAAAAATGATCTGGAAGTAGCAGTAGGGCAATACCTTTCTGATATATATATATATATATATATATATGTGGAGCAGAAATCCAACAGCTGTAGGGGATACATTTACTGGAATGAATGCATAAATCTAGGTCCTGACACACACGTGTTGGGGTGAGATTAATATATTCATTCTGATGAATTTATCTCCTGCATCTGCTGAATTTCTCCTCCGTTTTCTGCTTTTTTGTGCCGCTGTTGCTGTGTTCAGATGACTTTATTAGGTCCAACTACATTGATAGCATTCTGTGAGATCTTGGGTTGATCCTAGTGAAAGCCTTCCCCTGTTACTTTTGGATTATTCTAAATCCAACATGAATACCTGCAATATTTGTGTTTTCTAGTAAATGATGTAATCCTAAATTTAGGCCTATTTGCAATGGCAGCCCTGGCTACAAACCAGTATTAACGTGGTTATTTTACACTCCCTCTACACTGTCAGATCTGGTATAATGACCAATCCTTGTTTCATGCTTGCAATTATTATGTGAGGGTATAGCTCTTTCCCCCACCCCCATGCACTACCTCCCAGGCATCCACATTTACGGGATGGGGAGAATCCATTCTTCAGGCACGTGCACTGTGAATAGGACTAGTGACATGGGGTGAACATTTTTCCAGCGCTTTATTTTTCTGCAGAAAAATTTTCTTAACTTCCTTAAGTTCATTAGTAAAAATGAATGTATGCCAATTGCAAATACATTATTAGGCAAGCGTGGCAGTTTCAGAGTTGTAATTAATGTTTTTCAGGTGATTATTCTTAGCAAGTATGTCAGAGAATACATATATGTCACTGAAATACATTGATGTCTTGGAGTGTAACTGAGTGGCAGCAAAACTGAAGGTGCCCAAACAACCTCAGTGGAAGACTGCTGAACTCTATAGAAATATATGAGTGGATGTCAGCATCTCATGCACAGTTCTTTGGGTCGCTAAAATTAATTTGTGTATCAAGTTTTCAATACCTTTGTTTTTTCTTAAATTTAAACCATGTAAGGGAAGTACATGCTACTGTGTTTAAACTTTTACAACGATTCCAATAAAACATTCTACATAATATAACATCTAAGTCACATTATGTGTGCTTAAATCCCCCATCCACAATCATATAAAATACTTCTGGTGTATTGGGCCTTTTCGTTTAGCTTTGTTTACTAAATATAAGTAAAATAAAGATGCTAAATTAGATCTCTCTAGGGCATCAGAAAATTTTCTTATGCAAATGACCCTACAGAAATTAATGTAATTTTCATTGAAAAATTTTCCAATGCAAATGAATTTTCCAGTTCAAAATTTTCCAGAAAACCCACATCATTGAATAGGACAAGGAATAACTTAATCATATTAAAGGATCCATGGGGTGTGCAACCTGTGGCACTCCAGATGTTGGCATCCAACTTCCATCGGGCCCAGCCACCATGGTCAGGGATGATGAGAGTTGAAATCATGTAACATTTGGTGGGCTGCAGGTAGCCTACCCTTGATCTAGAACATGCAGTGTTCTGTTTTCTGCTTCTCTAGGAGCAGCGTCAGGTAAAACTGGATTTATGCTGTAATCGTGAACACATTTACCGGGGAATAAGTCCTGTTCAGTACAATAGGACTTTGTGAACCTCCCAGAGAACTTCAGCTATGGGGCAGTATAGAAATAAAATAAATGAAATGATAAATATGCGTAGGATTGTCTTCTTAGGCCTGGAAGGTTCAGTAGCACTTTTGAGCAGGCTCAGATGATTCTGGTGTTCACAGTAACTGCTGTACTCTTCTGAACAAAAATAGGTGGCAAGTCTTTCTCTAATGCATGGTCATCACTCTTTATTTAGAACACGACTCAATGGGAAGTGCACAGTGGGAGCCAAAAAAGGCCATTTCAAGAGTATGCTTCTCAGTCATTGCGGTAATGGGAAATGTTGCTGAGGAGCTGAGGGTGTGTTAATAAAGGTATTGGGCTCCATTAATGCACTACAGTTTTCCACATAAATAGGCCCCAGGGATAGTCACATGAAGTTGGCCCTAGGTGTGTACAGGTGCAAAGGAGGAGGTTGTTTTACTACGACAATACTAGTGGAGATAAAATTGAGAATGTTTTGTGCATACAGGATTATGAATTGTAAAGAGTTATAGCAGTCATTTAGTCCAATTCATTGCCTGGATGCAGGTTCTCATTTACCGAAAAGATCTCTTGCCTTTCTAAGCTTCCTTTCCTAGAAAATCTGTCAGCAGAAAAGCTTTGTTTCTCTTTGTTGAGCTACTGTATTCTTAAGGAGTTCTTGCATAAGTTTTAAAGAGGCTGTACTTTAATTTAAACTTTTTTTTTTCTTGCACTAGTCTCAGTAGATATGGTTCTGTATTCTGTCTTGATTTCAGTGAATGGCAGCTTCCAAAATAGAAAGTTTATATATCTGCTACAGTTGTGTATGGGAAAGTGCTTAAAGCCTGACTCCTACGTTTCCAAAGTGTCACTGCTTCCCCTGTGCATGGACCCCATGCCCTCCCCCCTAGTAATGTTTAACTAATGGGATCAGAGGGTAGAACCTATGTCAGTTCCACATCTTTCTCATTTTGATTTACACTTAAAATACTAACATCTTGTGTGGCACTTTACAGCACCTTTAACTTATGCAAGTATTGTTTGATATCTTAGTTTCAATCGTTTCACATTGCTCTGCAAATTCTTAAAACTCAGAAATTGCTTTACATTTTTCAATATTATTTCCTTTAGTTTTGTATGACAACTGTGTCCAGTCCTGTTGTGTATAATTAAACTGGAGCTTCTTAGCCTCTTGGGTAAGTGTGGAGTGATCTGTTATCTTTAGTAGTATGTTATATAAATGTTGAGAATCATTAAGAAATGGAAGGTGATGTAAAGGATTCCTGGGATCCCAATGGAATGACTTTGAGATGGTAATATGGTCACAGCGGCAGAAGAGGGAGATTAATTTAGCAATGTCATTCTGCGTAGGCTGAAGAGGAATATATGTCAGAGAGAATTCCAGCAAAGACATTGGTTTCAGCTGAAAAGTTCCCTTTAACTCATCTTGCAGAAGAGTGCTGTGTGAGAAAATTGAAGCTAAATCCAAAGAATATATGCACATGTTGGCTGCTGTGTGAACAGTATGCTGGCCTAGCTAGGCCTTTGGTCCGATCCAGCATGGTTCTTATGTGTTCTGATTCTAGGATAAAATCTTTCTAGTTCTGTCCTTGTAGTTTAAACTAGTTGTGGCATTACAATATCTTTGTTTTGCCCTGGCTAATTGGACAGCATTAACCATGGACAAGAAGTCTGTAAATCGATTAGCTTTTGTGAGGAAAAAGGACTGCATACATATGACTCCTTTGGAACAAGGATTTCAGATAGACAGGTCCTGTGAATCACCCCAAAGTGCAGTGGTGCAAACAGCTCCAAGTGCAGTGAAAACTGACCACTGGTAAGCTCTCTGCTCCATGGGGACAATCCCTTCCCTGAGTTTCCCTCGTTACTAGGATTAATCAGCACAGGATCATCAATTCTCTTGTGATCTGAGTGGACTTTTGCCTGTTTAGGATGCTGTGTTGCAGGGCCATACATAGCATGGTGCAAGTCCTCTTACATGGTGCTAGTCAGTAGGAGATCCTGTATCACATCTGTCAGCTATTGTGCCTAGAAGTGGGCTAACTTTGGAAATCTAAAATCTCTGCCTGCATGCCACTAAGAAATATTATCTCTAGGATCTCAGTGATGCAGAGATATTAGGGCTGCCACCCAGTGTAAATTACTGTTAGTTTATGAAACGGATGGTTAAATCTGCATGAAAAATCAGTGGGTTCAGACCCGCATTTATTCTATCAGTGGGAGAAGTCCCTGAGCGGAGTTCTGCTTAGAATGCTCCCACCATTGTTCTGGAGGGTCCTCAAATCCTCTGGAGTAGATTTTCAGGGGGCGGAGGGTACTACAGAAAGTGGGGAGTTGAGGATCATCTCCCCTCTTCTACGAGCAAGATTCCCCTTCTAGATCAGAAAATTCCCACAAATGGAAGGAGCCCTTTCATCTAAAGGAGGCTTATATGGGATACAAGCCAATAATTCAAAGGAAAAAAAACTTACTTTGCTTTTCAAATCAGGCATCATCTTAAAAGAGGCATTTCCCGTTCTCTTACAGAGGAGGAAATACCACTTTTAAAACTGCTGTTGCCATTTGCAGTTTTTAAAACTGCCATCTGCTTTTTTAAAAAAACCTACTCACTGATTGGGAACACTTAGGGCGCAATCTTATGGCAATGGCCATAAGCCTCTGCCTTCCTCCTGCTCTGCACTTTAGCTAGGTGGGCTTTTTTGCCCATCTAGCTGAGGCATTCGGGAAGGCAGGCTGGGGAGGCCGGAGGATTCCTCGTAAGCCAGCCTCCCCAGTCCCCTCCCTGCCTGTGGGAACGCCCCCTTTACCTTCCCTCTCAGGTTGCTTTTGTGACCTTGGAGAGGCAGCCAGCACAGTTCTGTGTGCACCAGCTGCAAGGGGGTGGACAGCTCAGACTCCTGGGTCTGAGTCTGACCCCAGATCCCAAACTATCCTGTGTACCCCAGACACTGTCTAGGGGCCATAGGATTGCTCTCCTCTTTGTTTAAAATGTCTAATCAATTAACAATGCAATCCTATACCCACTTACCTGCAGGGGAAGCCACACTGAAGTCAGTAGCACTTCTGAATAGAGATGCATTGGGTTGTAGTGTTAATGTTGCAGCCTTAATGCATGAAATTAATATTTCATATACAAAGTAATAGATGACTATGCATTGAATGGTATCAGTTACATATCTAATAGTATCACTCTTCTTTTCTTTGTAGGATTTTCTCCAATTAGGTAGCAGAAAAAATGTTTGATAATATCAAATCCTGGGCTGAGTATATTGTGGAATGGGCTGCAAAGGATCCATATGGATTCCTTACAACAGTGATCCTAGCTCTTACGCCCCTATTCTTGGCAAGTGCAGTACTGTCATGGAAACTGGCAAAAATGATTGAAGCCAGGGAGCGAGAGCAAAAGAAGAAGCAGAAGCGCCAGGAAAATATTGCTAAGGCTAAACGAACAAAGAAGGACTAAGATGTAAATCCTACTGGAGAGAACTTTTCTAAACAAGGCACTGTTCTTACATTTATATCTTTTGTGTTGTAATCTTTACAGGAGGTGGATATGCATCAATTTTAGAATTCCTGTAATAATGTGTTCTTAATTTGTGTTATTAATTCTAATAGCTTTTTAAGAAGTATTGTCCTGGGACTTATTTTCTAATTTGGGGTGTGTTTGTAAGCAAAATGTAAGCTGAAATACATGTAAGTGTCTTTATAAAATATGAATTATGATTTTGTTGATTAAAGATCTAACTATGAATTTATAGCATGGAAAATATATGTACTGTTCGGTTTTTTACATTATTTTCTATAGACAAACAATAACTACATTATTCTTATATTGCATAGAAGTCTGATTTCATAGTAAGAGTCAGTATGTTCACCTTTCGTTGATTAACTGGTTTGTAGGAATTGTGCTATGGAATCCACTGGGATAGGTCGCATTCTCAGAGAAGGGGATGCCAACCCATTCTGTCTACTATTGAATGTAAATAGTAGCAGTCCTTACCTGCAGGAAGAATGTGAAATATGACCATCTGTTTGGTCTATGCAGGATCCTTAATTGGGAATAATGGCTTTGACATTGAAATACCGTTATGGAAACAGATAGAATTATTAGGTGCTGCTTTATTCTGTCTGTACAAATAGTGATATACTAAGGGAAATGATAGCACTGCTACCTTTAAGCACACTTTTATTTAAGGAGCCCCTAGGAATAGTGTTAATCAAAAGTGGGGATAGAATATGAATTGAATGTCTCTTGACTGAACTTAGCTTGGGTCTTCATATTTAAAAGCATCATTCTTTAGGTCCAGTAAAGGTAGCACACAGTATCGGTTCCTCACAATGTGCTAAGGTAAGATCCCACCAGGGGATTTAATAGACTCCTATTTTTGCTGTCTTCCTATGACTCAGTTCAGACAGAATAGGAAACCAGTGCTTGCACTATTGCAAGCTTCCTCTCCTCCTGTGCCTGCAAGGATGAGATGGGAAGTTTCCCCCCCTATTTTAAACTAACCACAGTTTCCTATAACATCTGAGCAGAGGAAGCAGTTATTTTAAACTACGGCTTAAGAAGTAGTATTTGAACAACACGGTTTCCTGTGAAATCTGAACCAAACCACTGTCTCCTAAGGCAAGGGGGCGGAGGGGATGGAGGCTCATTCTTCCTAGACAACAAATGACTGGCACCCTACTTTTAGCATGGTGAGGCATTTCACTGGTGCCCTTGTCACATTTCTAATTTAGCCCTGCTTATTGCAGAGGACTACACTTAAAAGCAAGGATTCTGAGACTCGACTGTTAAGTCAACGCCCTGTGAGTGTGCGTAGGTGTGGTGGCGCTGTACCTACTTCAACTACTGTACTTACCGCAGCAGCATTTGTAAGTCAAGATCAGCAGACTCTGCTCCCTGTGAGTTACAAGCCAGTTGTAAATCAGGTAGTACAGTATTGCATCTGTGGAAGAGCTGGTTTATGCATGGCTGTGGTAAATTATTCCCAGCGCTCCCTTTGTGCCACAACAGCTTTGTATTATGTAACTCCGGGGGGGGGGGGGGGGGGAAGAACCGTCACGTGTAATTGTGTGTGTGTGTTTAAAAAACATGGTTCAGGATATCTTTGCTCTTGTGAATATTACACGTACTCACTGTACAGTTAAACTATGGAGCAGCATTAATCTTATTTAAATTTCTACTTTCAATAAATGATACTTTAAAATTGGCTTTGTTAATTTGTAAGGACACTGAAGACTCTTTATAATAGGAAGGGAGATTGCGGAGGACAGGAAGGCCTGGCGCGCTATGGTCCATGGGGTCACGAAGAGTCGGACACGACTTAACGACTGAACAACGATCAACAACTCTAGTGTGTGCCTCTAAGCATTCTGAAAACAATTAAACATCACTATTCATGTGGGTTTTGCCTCCTCATCAAGATGCAGTCAGATACATTAGTAGGTAAATACATGATGGACAAAACTAATAGCACTGTTTTTTCTAAATCCAACATCTTAGGTCACTTCTATGAAAAGAAAAATTGCCATCTATGATTTTTCTTTTAGAAGAAGAGTGCGAACTCACCTGAATTAGCAGCTTCCATGTTATTTAATATAAGTTGGAGTCTCTGAAAATTTTAAAGGAGTTAACATGTTAAGCATTCATTAAATAGAACTACCTGTACAGGAGCACACAGTATTAATGTGCAAGAAAATATTTCCTAAGATAAGTAAACAACTTCAAGGGATTCACTCCACTGTATAGTACATAACACAATACCATCTACCATGATCATACCAACACTAATGTTCTTTAAGCTTGAAATGAGTGGAAGATAACCATAAATGAATTTTAGAATGCAAATTTTTAATATTTTAATAAGAGCTTTGCTTTTATTTACACAGTCATTTCCAGATGTAATGTACAAGAAGCTGAACAGATTCTTTAGTAGCATTTCTAAAAATACGTCTGAACTTTTTCAACTGTACTGGAAATGTAATATAAGATAGGAAAATAGCTTTCTTCATGGTGCTTATGGAGATAATTACTCATATAATTCCTGATACTTTGCATCTGGCCTCTTATTTATTACGGGCACTGTCCCGAGGAGGCATCCAGGATCCAGGCTGAAAAGTGTTTGCTGTACTGACTGGCTCTTCTGAGGGCTCATTCTTTCCATAGTGATGGGCAGATGCATGGCCTTTAATCTGAATTTGAAGTGGTTCTGCCACAAGTCCCTCTTCATATTCTTTGGCCTGCAATAGTCTCTCCTTCTCATAAATCTCTTTAATCTTCCTTTTAATGTCTCCTTTGTACTTCTCATTCGTAAGAATTTCCTGTGGAAAAATGCAACAATGCATTTAAGTGCCTGAAAGAAACAGGTGAATGTTAATGAGACAAATTGACTTAAGTCGTATTTAAACAAAACTTTAGCTTAAGGCAGAGGTGAAAATCCATCCACTATGCGATAGTTCCATTGTGCTGGTTCAAGATTTAGATGTGTGCAATGGGCCTTGCAGAAGCAAACTTTCCTGCCTCTATCCCAAGGCAGCCCCTCCAGCCACTGGACATCCAGGGGAGTCAGAGGACTTTGCTGAATAGGGTAGGGTAGTCATAGAATAGTAGGGTTGGAAGGGGCCTACAAGGCCATCGAGTCCAACCCCCTGCTCAATGCAGGAATCCAAGTCAGAGCATCCCTGACAAATGGCTGTCCAGCCTCGTCTTGAAGGCCTCCAGTGTGGGAGAGCCCACCACCTCCCCAGGTAATTGGGAGGCCCTCATCCCTTATCACAGCCCTTAGTGATGCCCTCAGCCCTTATCACAGTTCATCCCTATCAGCAGGGTCCCCTAACCTTCCATGCAGCATTTTCAGAAAGTGGTAAGTCCAATTCCATCACGCCCTCTGCTGTATGTGCCTCAATCTGAATCCAACCTATTGGGTTGTATCCAATTGGTGTCACTCCACTGATGGAATGTTCTTTGGTCCAGCACAACAAGGAGGGAGGTGATTTTGTTGAACATATGTCTTCAGCACAGGGCTCACAGGCAGTGTCTCATAGTTTTGCTTAATGAAGTGTGGTTGTTGTGCATTAAAGTCCAATTGTGAAATTAAAACAAAAGGCACATAAAATAATTAAGGGAACTTTAATATTGGCTGGGTTTTATGAATATACAAGCTAGAAGAAATACAAAAATGTTGTAATATCCGAGATACCAGCTCTACAATTTCATTTCTATCCCAGGCCAATTGCCTCAAAAGGAACCAAATGGGCTATGGGGGAATTTGGATATTTCAGCAGAGAGAACAGATGTAAAAGCAGCATAAAGCAGTGATAATGATCCCAATGGAACAGGGAGGGATTAATTGCTCATGATCTGGTTAATTGACTTGAGCACTGCCCCTCGGCATCATGCTGTGATGAAGTCCATAAATGATATGAAGGGATCTAAAGCATGAAAGGTTCTGGCTATGCAAGTACTGAGTAGTCTAGAAATAAGTGTTCATTTTCCCTCTGTGGGGACAATACGCCATGGGACATAGTATGGCTTACTGTGAAATGTGATTTTATATCTATCGCTATGCCCCAGCCTTATCATTTCACTGGAACCATTTAGTGATCTTGGGGCTAAACGCAAATACAGTATGCCTTTCTGTAATGCTTCCCACCCAAAAGAAGTAATCAGGAATGGTTTAAGGGTTCACGTAAATGAAATAACAGCAGTGCTTCAGCAATGGAGTGTTCAAGAACTTCAATTTCACTATCTCAGCCATACTTTCAGCAGTCCGCAAGATCAAGTGTATTGCCCGCTATCTGCAAGATGTGGGGAGGGCAAGATGGAAGAACAGGTTGAAGCAATAGTGGCTTGCCTAAGACCACTTACTGAGTTCATGGTTGAGGCAAGTCTTGAAAAGAGGACCTCTCGGGCCACAGCACTCACTCTTAGGGAGAACAGAAGTACAGACCATGGTCACCAAGCTCAACATACTGGACCTCTTAACCACTAAGGTTTCCCTCCAAAATAAAACATACTATTTATTTATTAATTTATACTAGCCAGCTTTCTTCCATGACAGAACTCAAGGGATACACAGACTTCCTAGGCAGTTTCCTATCCAGACACTGACCAGACAAAGACCTGCTTAAATTCAGCAAGGTGACTGCTTCATGCGCCTTCAAGTTAAGCCTTCCTAATACATGCACAGTTGCAAAGTATAAGAGCTATTTCCAAAAAGTTAACATACAAAGAAAAATGAATGTACAAGGAAAATGTTTAGTGCATTGTTTACCAAAAGAAGAGTTTAAATTAAAATGTTGACTTCCCACCATTTCCATTTATAATCCAGAAAACTTCCCAAAAAAGGAGCAGGGTGAGGGAGCGATTGTATAAAGAATATTAAATAATTTCACAAAGACATACAGTGAGAAAAAGCACATTGGCCATGGATAATCAAGTGACTATTTGCCAAATACAAGCTCCAAAGGAAACCAAATTCCCATATCAAAATGAAATTGAGATTGCAGAGTAATGAATCTCCATTATCACAACGTAATAAACCTATTCTGTCTCTAATGCTAAACAATTCAACTGACTTCAATTAACTTTCTAATTTTTCTGGCGTACAAAGGTCAGGCCCATAAGGAATACAGATATATGTGGCAGAAGCCCCTCTGATCCAACATTTGGACTCCAGGGGAAAGACGACATTGACCAGATAGTTACGGAGAATAAGAAGCTCCTGAATGAGGTTTTACTGCATTTTATCTGTACAGCTATTCAAGTCTTTCCATTCTGGGTCTCCCCCTTTCACAGGAAGAGGTAAGAAAACCCCTCTGGAGCCTCAAGGGGAAAGGTGTTTTGTGGGTGGCTGTTCTTGGGACAAGGGCCAGATCTACAGCTTGTCCCAAGAACAGGATCATTACGATCCCATCATGGTAACACTGTATCCCTCTTGTGCATTTATACCTCCTGGGGCACACAATGGCATTTGTTGTGGTATTTTGGATAACGTGGAACAAAAAAGCAGGAAATAACACTACGATAGTAGTATACAGAATGTGCAGTGTGGTTATCAGTGCACTTCAATACCGCTATAAAGCAGTAGTGTAGATCTAGCTCCGGTTTCCTAAACAAAGGTAGCCATTTTTTAAAACTAGTAATATTTCCTGAATATATGATGCGCTGAGCCGTGGCCTGGGAGAAAAGTACAGATGTGTCAGTTTTCAGCACCCTTTAACTTGGTGTGCCTCTGGTAATTTGTATCAGATTGGTTTGAAATCCTGCCCAATACTAGCTCAACAGGTGTCATTTTAATAAGCAGTAGAATTTTGCTGCTTATAATGGCGGAACCTGTTTTTTTGGCGACTCACATTAACTAAAGGGACACTCCTGTGCCTCTGTAATAAAATGAAGAGCAGAATAAAACACAGCTTAATCAACAGAAGTGACAAAAAATTCAGACCAAACTAAAAAGCTAGGCAAAATAAAAAGTCCTGACAGCTCATCTAAAGTTTGAGAGGCAGGAATCTGAGATTTAGATTAATATTCTATAGGAGTTATTAATACATAGGTGGAGGCAGCCTTCCTCTGAAAAAAACAGGCACAGGGTGTCTTGCAACCTGTCCAACCTTGCAAGGTGGAGGTGTGGGATAACTCGCAAAAACAGCTTTCAAGTGGGAGGATTACGGTAATGCTACCTCACCCCAGCAACATCTGTCAAACCTATGTGGGTGGAAATATCCCTCTCCCATAAGTATATCCACTGTGAGGAACAAGGAGAGGGTGGGAAGCAGGTTGGCACTCTGAGGTGCATTACCAAAAATGGGACAGGAGGGATCCATCCATGAGGAGCTTTAATTAATGTGCATTAGTAAGATGGCCCACCAAGCAGTTCGAGAACCATGGTCATAATATGAGGCATTTTAAGTTATAGGCTTAAATAGGCTCATGATGAGCACACTATGGATGAGAAGTAGACTATGGCGAGATGTTACTGCAGCAGAGTCACTTTCATGTGGCTGCTTCATACTTTGCTCCAGTAATGACTGGCTAGAGGAACTGTACAATTTCCTACAATCTATGGTTCCATCATCCAATTGTTACTGAAAACAAGGTGGGAGGCAGCTATGCCAAACCAATTCCCACATTGCCGCAATAATGTGTGAACTGGTCATTGTGACTTTGGTTGTGGAAGAGGAGAAACCATATTTATCATTCTTCAAAATGCATTTTTCTGTGTCTACCAGATTTACTTTCATCTGGACTGAGTCTGAACCAGTTGCTTTTTGTTAGATGATTTATCTCCAATATCCTAATGGTGGTGCCAGTCACAGCTGAACATTAGCTCCATTATAGAATTATATATATACACACAGATGTGTAATGTGCACGCCCCTCCGCCCCCAACACACACACACACACACACACCCCATTGATCCATACACCTGAATTGTTCCAATTCCCTATGAGCATCTGTCCTAAACAAATTTCCAAATTGATTTCTAAACTCCTTTTAAAAGCTGTTTGACCTGAGAATTTTTAAAAGGTGAACTCAAGAAATATCCATGCATACCAGGGATGCTTTATTTTTAAACACCTTCCACACCAATTTCCCTAACTGCTTTTGAAAATCAGGAGTGTTAAGAACCAGCCTGGCAGTTTTGTGGGCACGCCTGGCTGGAGGGAAACTCAGAACACTTCAGTTCAGTTCTATGGCATTTCAATTCCTTCACAGATATGAAACACAAGATTTTATAGAAGTCTTTAATACTTCCTGTATTATAATAAAGAGTGACTCGAAATTATGTTAGCACTAGTTGTATGTATGGAGGTGTTATAAGTATGGAAGCTATCAGCTTTTTAAAATATACAATCGGGCCAAAGGCTGCACTGGCCTACAGTAAAGTGTACAGGGCCAATTATCTTATTGCAAAGAGATCCAAAAGGATCTCTCCAAACTGGGGAAATTGGTATTAAAATGGCAAATGTGCTTCAGTGTAAAGAAGTGTAAAGCGATACATACTGGGGGGAAATCTTCACATTTATACTGATGGGGTTTAAGCAGAGACTGACCAGGAAAGAGGTCTTAAGGTTATTCAGGATAGCTCAATAAAAATATTGATGGCAGATGTGAAAGGGCAAATTCCATGTTAGGGATCATCAGGAAAGGGACTGAAAATTAAACTGCCAGTATTATAATGCTTTTATACAGATCTATGGTGTGACCAACACTTGTGGTTGCCACATCTCACAAGGGATATTGTTAAGACTGGAAAAGCTGCAGCAAAGGCCAACCAAAATGATCCAAGGGGCTGAAGGAATTCTCCTAGGTGGACAGATCTTAGCCTAGGTAGGCTTTTTAGTTTAGAAAAAAAAGTGAATAAAGTGGGTATGATAGAGGTATACAAAACTATGCATGGTGTGGAGAAAGTGGATAGGGAAAAGTTTTACTCTCTCAAAATCTGGGGACATCCAATGAAGCTGAATGATGGGGGATTCAGGACAGACAAAAGGAAGACAGTGTATAGTTAAACTCTGGAATTCTCTACCACAAGATGAAGTGATGGCCCCAATGTAGACAGTGTTGAAAGGGGATTAGACAAATTAATTGAAGGCTATCGATGGCTACTTCTTGTGATAGCTATGTGACCTCCAGAATCCAAGGCAGCATGCCTCTCAATACCAGCCACTGAGGAAAGACAGTGGGAGAGGGCTCCTGACCTCATGCCCTGCTTTTGGGCTTCCCATAACCTTCTGGTTAGTCACTGTGAGTAAAGGGATGCAGGACTAGGGAAGACTTTGGTCTGCTCAGGTTGGGCTCTTCTTATGTTCTTAAATCATTTGGTGGGCTATTAAAATGGGGTGTGTGTAACCACCCAGCCCTCCATAGATCAAGTGATGCCAAAAGGGTGGGGCCACAGACCCTGATGGCAAGGGGGCAGAGCCACGGCCCTTGACATCATTTGGTCCCTGGTGAACACTCCAGGTGGATGTTCCACCTGACGGATGCTCCACCTTGCTTGTCCTTTACCTTCCTCTTGCAAGGAAGGATGAGTGTGCTGCCTGGCTTTGCTTGTTCTATGCCTTCCCTGTGAGAAAGGCAAATGACTAGCAAAGCCTCAAGGGAGAGGGAAGGGATCCTGCATTTTCAGGAGCTCCTGCAAACACTGGATGAGCACGGCTTCACTCATCTTCCGTCTTTCCTGTAAAAAGTAGGTGAAGGACTAAGGAAGCCCACACATCCGGTGCTTTCAGGAACTCCTGCAAGTGCTAGATGAGTGTACAGCTGCTGCTCTCTCAGGGGAATTCCATTGTTATCTCTGATCCACAACTAGGATGGGGCAACCTCCACAGGCCAGATTAGGCCTGTGGGGTGGAGGTTGGCCGCCCATTCTTAAATGATTACATATTGGAAGGGAGCCTCCATATACTCACTAAGGAATGTTCTCCCATTCCTAATTCAGTCAGCAGCATATGGAAGGATGTGGATGGGAAATGCTCTGCCTGCCTCTCAAATATGGGAATTAATAGATCTCCTATGCCTGAGCAGGAACTAGCTTTCCTTTTTGAAAAATGTGTTGCTCTTGGCCAACAGGACTCTGTTGTTGTTAAAAATCCTTGTGTGAAATATAGATTTCAATTTACCCAGGACCACTCAGTTGATCAGGCTGAGAGGTTTGGGATCTTATGAGGTGGAGAAGAACACGCACACAACCAATGTAGATGAAAGAAAAGGAGGTTTATTGAAATAAAGGAAATAAGCAAAAGTAGAACCTCCCCAGAGAGTTACACGATCTCTGAGGCTGAAGAGGTTACACGCCTCTCAGGCACAAACTTAATTACAAAGAAATCTCAGAGAGAGATTTCTCACCTGCACAGATTTCTTCCTTTCTGTTTCACTAAGGTGGATGAGGGCAGGAAGAGAGCGCTGACCCCTTGGCTTTTGCTCCTTTCTTCACCTATGAGGGGAAGCAGCAAGGAAGAAAGTGACTGTGTGTGTGTGTGTGTGTGTGTGTGTGTGTAGACAGACAGACAGACAGACAGACAGGAGAGCAAGTGGCCACTATTCTGGGGTGGGGGGCAGGGGCAGATGTTGGAGAGACCTAGAGAGTGGCAGAAGAAAGTAAATCTCTCTCTCTTTCAGCCATTTGGTGCCAAGGCCCAATCAAGTCCCTTTGTATCTAAAGAGGCATTTCCATCCACCTATCCAGTGGCTGTGGGAATGCTCATGCAAAGGGGTGTATTTTGGATGCTCTCAGAACTTGCTGCCCATGCTTACTCCTAAGTAATTCAGTCCTTCTTACTTCTGAGTAGAGATGCATAAACTGGATTTCTGTTACTGTGCTGCTTTTCACCGTTACTTTAGAACACAGGTAGTTTTGCAAAGGGATAGTTTTGGGGATATAAAAAGGGGTGAATTTTGGATGCTCTTAGACACTTAATTTCCTCTTTCTGTGGTACAGGTTGCTGGCTCCTGGGGATTCAAAAGACTGATTTTGTGTGATGCTGTGTAGACGTGTTCCCTCACCCCAACCACTCTACTTTGGAAGCATGATGTTAAATTTAATGTGCCTCAGTTTCCCGTTTTGCAACGGGTTGCTGGTGGGTTCAAAATAATGCTTTTCTGTGCTACTGTGACCCCCTTAGCTCTGCCCCACCAGCATGAATGGGCACCAGCAGCCACTGAGAAGTTATGAAAATAACTTGAGCCATTTTGAGGTTTACCTGATCAAAGGTGGGATATAAATTGTATATAGATACAGATGCACACAGACACTCCCATCATTGTCCCTCCCCACAGAATCCCCTGCCACTGGAAAGAGCCAGGAGCTGCAGACTACCCAGTTGCCAGTAAGGAGATGCCCAACCAAAACATCTGGTGCTATCTGGTCTTGGTTGCTAGGCAGCATACCTGGGGTGGGCCTATTCTCACCTGTGGACACCATGGAACCTTGAGGGAGCAGCCGCTGGAACAGCAACATCTAAGGGGGAGTGGACATTTCTCACTGTCATCCCTCCAGAGCCTTCATAAGTCACTAAAAAAAATGGTATGCTTATTACGTATCAATTTTCTCTTATTGTCTGTCATCTCGGAGACTTGTTGTCAGGCAGAATATCTATCTATCTATCTATCTATCTATCTATCTATCTATCTATCTATCATTTCTTTGTCCATTTATTTATATTGAGCACAAACTAGTCAATCTGTAATCTGCAAAAAGATTCCTGAATCAACTTCTTAAGGACTATAACTAATTGCAGACTGGACTTCTGCCATGCTCCCTACCAACATCTGTCTCCTTCCCTGCCCCCCCCCCTTTTTAAACTTTTTAAACACTGAGTGAGCATTCTTTGACATTCAAAAGCTAGCTCACTACTTCATGGTTTTTACTTGGTCCTAATAGGAGTTATTACAATACTGTTCCTCTTAAATATTCAAAGATATTGCCAGTGCAATTTGGCATTTATTAATGTCTCAAGAATTTATTTTTCTCCTTTATGTGGAACAATCAACAGGCTTATTAACTGGACTTTTCTGAGCCAAATGGTAATTTACTGCAGATGGACAAGATAATGAATTATTCAAAGAGATGGTAGACATTTTCTACAATCACAGCACTACTTTCGGATGTTTTCTACCAGTGAAAAGAGCCACATTGCTCTCTTGCACCATAATAATACCTCTCAGGGCTTAAGCACATAAAATATGAAACACAATAAACCTTGCAAAATTTGGACGACATTCTGATCAGGAGTGGAACTTGCTATGGTCCAATCCATACGTTACCTAGATGATGTAGTAATTGCTTCTGTGTGGTTCAACACAGACTTGCAGCATTAACATATGTAAGGGCCAATCTAGTGGGTTGCCTGGATTTATGAGTTAGGTTGTCGACATTGGTCAATGGAAGGGTAGTACATGGCTGCAGTTCAACTGGATCCTGACACCACAGATAAAAAGGCCTATATGAAGCCTTGTAAATGGCAGTTTCACCTATCACATTTATATATATATACAAACTCCCACTGAATTCATTCACACTCACACATAACTAAGTACATATCTTCAGTCAAATTACACCTGAAAATGCTTTTGTTGTTCTTCTGCCGGTAGGCAAAAATGTCTTTATTCAAGCAGGCCTTCAGCGTGTAAGCTGCTCTGTTGGGTTGGATGCTGTTTTTATTCTTTTATTATGTTTTTAAATTGTTTTAATATATTTGTTCTATGATTGTTTTAATTATGCTTTTATTTTAAATGTTGTCTTTTATTGTTGTTGACTGCTTTGAGTGCCATTTCCTAGTAGAAAGGCTATAAGTAATAAATAATTTTCAAATACTAGTCTATCCTACATGCACTTTAATATAAACTGTATTTTCACATTCTCTTAAAAGTTGCCTAATTTATCCTAATTCATACATATACTTTGCAATGCAGTTTCTTTCTTTTAATGAATGAACTATTATTAGATCTTTATTGCTAAAGAGGATGTAGGAGAAATCAGTATTTTTTTTCCTGAATTACAAAAGCTGTTGAGATGTACGGTGTATTTTAAGATTAGTATCCAGCATTAAGTTGGGAGTGCACTTGAACCACAGTTGCTTAAGAATGCATGAGCATGTCTTTGCAGAGACAATTTTCTTTAATATATCTGGTGAACTACAGAGGGCATACTGAAGGTGTTTTAAAACTTTAATGGAGTTTAGCATTAATTTCTCACTGTCAATGCTACTAACATAGAAGGGATAATTAAAAAAACAAGACAGTGATAAAAGCTAAAACCGATGGGCACACTTTAATCGATCACCCTGGTCATGCTTTCTGACCCCATGAGTAAGATATTCAGAATAGGAAAGTAAGACTTAAAGGTCATTATGCTGCAGCTGTGGGAGAAAAGCAACCTGCCCCCCATCAAGTTCTGAATGGTCCAACTCGAGACAATTCCTGCAAGCTTAGCAGATAAACATGAATTCACTTGTGCCAAGTGGAAAGAAACAACCCAAGAGATAAATGAACACAGTCCAAACCACAAATCTAAGAGCAGCCCAAAACACAACTAGGTTTTGTTAAAATGGATATTACAACCAAACCAGTCAGTCACAAGATGTGCTTTCTGAGTTGTTCTGGCCAACAAAACATTTGTCAAATCAATTTCTTATGCAATTTATTCAAACTCTGCTTTATTGAAGCAGCATTTGCTCAATTACAATAATTAAGATGTGGACTGCTAGTTTGATATTCTTTTCTTCTTCTTCTTAGATTGGAGTAGCCCCTATTATTAGATAATGACTGCAGAGCCAGCTTGTGTCTTTTGCTATCTAGAGGTGTTTTGGCAGAGGGCACTTTACTTTTCAAAAACAAACCAAATTCATTAACTCCACAGCACCAAAGTGAATCACCACCCTGAAATAAATGTGTATTTTTTTCCTTAAAGTGAACTCTGCATTTCTGTCTCAAACTGGATTCTAAACATGCACAGCAAGGAAAACAGGCATTTAATTACACTAGGAGTTCATGTTTTTAAAAGGAAAACCTTTTCCATATAGTGGAAAGATAAGTGAATTGATATTACAAGCTATTTAATTACGAGAAAGATTCACTACTATGTTTGGGAAAGGGTGCTTATGTATTGCTTTTACCCGTTCAAAATGAGATGACTACCGCTATTTCAGACTAAAATGAAAACAGTATGCAAATTGCATTTAGTCTAGGAGCACTGAAAGCTTAATGGGGAATTATTCCTTTAAACACCAGGTCTACAAAAGGATCAGGCAATCAACCACCACCTCCTATTAGACAGTAAAGGCAGCGTCAGTCTACTTCAAGAGTAAAGGTGCAACCTTGTGCATTTTTAAACAGAAAAAAGTCCTACAACTCCCAGCATGCCTGAACCTAACTAGCATGGCTAGTTAGGGAATGCTGGGAGTTATAAGACTTCTTTCTCTCTAAACATGCATAGGATTGCATCCTCAGTAGATCTGGTGCTATTTATGTATACATCAAACTCTGGGTAACCCAGAATACAGTTCTCTTGCACTGTGCCTATAATGAAAGAATGGTTTGAAGTTTCTGCCACAGGTTCATGTAATCCTGCCACAGGAGAAACACCCTCAATATTTCTGCCATGGGAACATAACAAAGTCTGCCCTTTGTCAAACAGATTGTTGTTGTTGTTCAGTCGTGTCCGACTCTTCGTGAAATGGAGAAACAGATATGAAATAGAGAAACAGATATGACATCGTGAAATGTCAAACAGATAGTTACTCCTAACTTACAGTTTTAAAACAGGACATAAGACTAAGAAAATGATTTAGTATTTATTTACTATATACTACCTTTATTTCCCATCTTTCCTCCTCCATTTAATCATCACAATAATCTTGTGAGGGTAGGTTAGGCAGAGAGGTGGTAGTAGGCTCAATGTCTCCCAATGAGCTTTAGACTATGCAAATAAAGTTAAAATTGACTGGCTTGATTCAAAGGTGTCTTTTTGTTGAACTCTTAGCTGATGCAACTGTATGAGTTTTATTTGCATATTAACACAAATAATTCTGAAGAAAATACATACTTTGTTTTCAGAGGATGCATTAATATCTTGCAATAGGCACCATCTTAGAAAAGGTATTCTTTCCTGCATGACTGCCTGCCACCTGCAATTTCGGTAAGTATTGAAAGCAATAAAATATTTTAAAAATCTGCTGCTTGATTAATCAGGGACAACTTTTTAATCAGAGTTTTTAACTGATTAATCTAATCAATTAATCAACTAAACGTTGCAGAGTGTCCCTACAATTGACTAAATCTAAAAAGCAGCCAAGCAAAAAAACAAGTCTGTGCTCAAACTTCTAATCTAACAAAATATTTCTAAATTGCATCTCAGTTTGGTGATGGGGAACTGGAATTCTATGAAAATCAAACCTCATGATTGAAGTTAGTTTTCATCATGTCACTTCTGAAATAAATAATACTCTTATGATCAAATAAGGAAGGCGGGTATGCACTGCAGTAACTAAACATAATGTAATTTTCAATGTAATTATTCCCTTCTGAGCGGGAGGGGGATAATAATTGAAACTTTATGCTTATTACTACTCACTAAAGTACATTTTCCTCCGTTGACAAGGAGGCTGTCAAAACAGATAATTATGGAAATGCTAGAAATAGTTTGAAAGAAGACAGGAGCTGTCACAAAAAGTTTCTTCTTTTTAACATTTCACCTTGTATCCAACTGTGCAATTCAGAAGCCATTTAGTTTTTATTACTGCATACCAAACACACAGCGCATTAGAAATGAAAAGCAGTTATTTACCGTATTTTCTATTCCAAGCCACTTTCATACTTCCCACACTAGTTAAAGGAATGCACAAATGAATTCAATTCACATTAAAATAAACGTAAAAGGTTTTTTTTTTAAGCAAACTCTCTCCAGTCTTAAAGAATCAGAATATTTTTATGGAAGTAATTTCACTGTGGTCTGACTCACTCAGTGGCATTTGGCTTACTCCAATGAGAAATACAGGTCCTAACTAAACGCTACACAGAAATACTGTGCAAGAAAATCCCCCCCGCCCTTTTGGGGGGGGTTGTTGCAGAGGGAGGGTTGGTTGGTTAAGAGAAAAGCCACATGGATGGAGGGATAATTTGGAGCAGAAACATGGAAAAAGAGATGGCTTGGTAAACTTCTGCCTGCCCACCATTTCTCCACTCCAAATCATGGGTTGGATCCAGAATCATTCCTCCATATGCAGAAGGAACAGGGCTACCATATCCTCTCCTACCCTCATGCTGCCCCCTGCGCACTCTGCAAAGGAGATTTGGAGAGTGCGCAGGGGGGCAGGAGAGATGTGGATGTTCTGTTCTGCCAGCAGTATCCTTCTGGGGATAGAGGAATGATTCTGGATCCAACCCCAGGTCTGCAAATGTGGTTTCCAAATGAGTGTGTGCAGGCATAAAATGCACTCTTGGAATTGAAAATGCACTCTTGGGGGTTGGACTCAATGGTCTTCCAACCCTACTATTCTATGATTCTAATTTTGTGGAGGTGCTGTGACTGAGGAAAGTGATCTGGAATGGAGAAGTGATTGGCAGGGAAAGGGTTGAACATACCCACAGCCTTAATATTTTTAAATGAATCTCTGTGTAACTTTTAGTTAGGCCTATAGACAGACCCTTTAAAGCAGGGGAGTATAACCCTCAGACCCCCATGCCAAGGCCTCCGTCGCCTTGACCCTCCGTCGCCAAATCAATAAATTGCTTTAAATGTAGTGGAAGAGGGGGTGGGCAGAGGAGAAGTCGGGAGAACGTTGCATCAAGAAAAAATATGGAAGTGTTGAAATAAGCTAATAATAAAGGAGGGCAGTTTTCTAGGATAAAACCTAGAAATTATACCTGCAATTCTGTCTTGCTCAAACGTTCCATCGATATCGCTGTAATCAGTAATGAACTTTTAAACATAAGGATGCTCACATTGAACCCTGGGCTCAAACACTCCCTAACTGAAGCCCATACCAAGTATGAACATTACACAAACTATTTGGAAGTTACAGACCACAAGGGGGTCAAACAATGAGAAGTTGTAAAGAATGTGTGGCAAACTGGAGATAAGAGAAAGGTTGGTGATGGAAAAAAATACTACGGACAAAAAGGCATTGAATAAACTACAGGAAAACATTACTGCAATTTAACGCAGTCTTCATTTATTCAGAAGGGCCTGCTGGAGCTTGCATGGATATATGCAGAGACTCTCCCCAGTGTACACGCACTGAGGCTCTGACTGCTTTCAGCCATCCTCTACATTCAGGTCCCTTGTGACACTAACTAGTCCCCTCTACTTGTAAGGGTGGCTTTGCTGGGCAGGAGAGCTCTAAAGCAGAGAAAGAATGATGATGAGGATATGGGGGCTAGAGGGGGAGAAAAAGAATACCTGAAGGCAGGAGCTCACCCAGTGACGTTCTCACCAAAACAGTACTGAGTGCATTTTCTCTCAGTACACTGGTATGATTTGGGAATGAAACTGTGATGCAACAGAGAGCTGTACAAAGGTCCAGTTAGACTCAAGAATTAGAATTTACAATGCTTTCCCCTGCCCCAGCAGAAAAAAAGGGTAGGTCTTCACCCACTTGGAGAAAGATGTAAGAGCAACAGACAGGGAGATTTGCTATACAACAACTTCAACAAGAAATATGGTCAGAAGTTTTCCCCAGTACCATAGCTGTCAGAGACCATTTACCATATCAACACTATCGTCAGAAGCTGTGTAATAGAGAAACCAAATCTATCTATCTTGGGCAGGATTTTAGGTAAAATACTATGTCCTTGGAATCATGTGGAAAAAGAAGAACCTCTCTCTCTCCCACAGAGAGAATGAGAGAGAGAGAGAGAGAGAGAGAGAACGAACACGGGAAGAAAATGAATAGGTCAAGTATCTGGATAAATTTAAAACATTTAGGTAGCAAGCAGGTACAATATTATACATGAACACCTGTCTTACCATACATACCCAACAATACTTTTCTCAGCTGGAAAGACAACTGTGAGGCTACCCTGCCTACCTCTCTCAGTCCTTTAGTATCAATACACCTGTGCGAGGGGAAAGCAGCGCAATAATTTTCTGTAGGCTGGAAAGAATGCTACATGGCCGTGCCAGCCACTTCTCCCAGCCAGGAGAATCCTGAGAAGATTCCTCGGAATGATAAGGAGCATTGTGGGGACTCATGGGGCTCCCATCTCCCAGCCCTATAGGGCCAGAAATAGCTGTACTCGCCCCAGGATACTCCTTCCTAGTCCAGGAAGAAAGCACTAGGATGGCAGCTGTGGATGGAGGGGTATGGCTGCGGAGGCAGGGCTAGATGGTACCACTCTTCTACTCGCCCCAGGTATGCAGAAATTTGGATCTCACTTCACATAACTAAATGCTATATTTCAGGAAAGACTTATCCAGGGGCCTGTCTTCATGGGTGATTTGCTGTGGATTAGAACCATTTGGAGGTCCTTTGTGGCACATGATGTCGTGGCCAGTCTGCAGCCACCCCGGAGTTTACCTGTGGGGAAGCTGCATTTTTGCAGAGGACTTTTGCCCTGGTATTGTCCTTTAATCCGGCTCCCCTGCAGTTCAACTACTGTGTGCGCATCCCTCCACTTTAAATTCGGGATGATCAGGCATTCCTAGGGCTGTGTCTTTCACCTGGCCATGACCTTGGTCATCAAAGTGCTAGAGAACTTCCAGGTCTTCAGAATTGTGCTGTATATCCTTTTCACCAGTGGGAGTAACTAGGCTTCATTTCCCAGACTGTCCCCGCTGAGATCCATGATTATGTGCTTCTCTGATACTTGTGCTACTTCCCCACTTCTCTGATGCTTGTGTTACTTTGCTGCTTCTCTGCATGGAGGGAAAGGGCTGGCTGGATTTGCCTCCCCCTGCTAGAGCTGCTGGGGTGGGAGAAAGGGGGTTAATCCCTGACTATTGGCTGGAATGGGGTGAATTTGCCCTGGTGGGGTGCTCTCATGGGGAGCCTTCAGAAGCTGTTGGGGATAATGTGGTAGCTGGGGGGAGCCTGGACAGGGGTGGGAAACAAACCTCACAAGGATGAGCAACTGCCAGGTTGATGACGTTCAGTTCTACTCCCCTCCCCCAACTCAGAAGTATGTTGCTTTCAAGCGCTGTGTGACCCGTGAAAAGCGGATTTTTAAGGTACAGTACACTTGGCTTTTCTTGCTTCATGTGTCCCTGACAGATCAAAGCCACTAAAATCCAGATAATACTCCAATGTGCTTCTCATTCTGTTGTCGTGAAGATCCGCCCCAGATCTGAGGTTTGGTTTTGTTTCCCTCTCCACCACATCAAACATTGTTTTCTTTATATATTTTGAATGTGTACCCCTGTATTTCCCAGTTTTATTTCAACTGAAACAATTTACAAAGAGCATGTCAAGGCTGTGAAAACCATGTTTCATTAGCAATGAAATATTAGACCAATTTGTTTTTGCTGCCCTGGTAAATAGATTGGCAACTGGTTTGGAGGAATGCAACTTAATGGCGGCTATCATAAGGGAAAAAAATGTTATTACAGTTTTACTTCCAGAATATTTGTTACAGCAATTTCAGGAATACTCAATCCCCTTTTAATATGATTAAACAAACAGCATGTTCATAATCTATCCTATTGTGCTGGGCAATTTAAATATAAAGTGAATGTTCACATAATGCACTGCCCAGGAGTACACTTCCCACTTCTACCCCTGAAGAAAATGTTCTCAGGAAAGTTTATATAAATTAACTGATGCATTGAAAGCAGAGTTCAAAGAACCATTTTCTGATTGAACTTATGAATAAAATCAACTGTAGTCTTAACTAGATGCAAAATTAATGTAGTCTCTTACCTCAATTGTTGGTGCGTCTTTTCTTTTTTTCCGAATCCAAGCTGCAATAATGTTTTAAAAAGAGGTCAAACATTCTAAAAGATCGTCTCATAATTTCATCAATAGGGCAGTATCCAGTACTCTCCATGCACTAGCAGAATCTGCCACTAACACAGTCGGAACCTAGTGGTTCCCAAAGCAATCCAAAATGAGTGAAAACACTAGTTTCCAGAAGGGTGCAGATCAGCAGAGCTTGCAGAAGAAAGCTCTGCTGACTAGTCCCGTTCCAGAAAGGAGTGCTTCTGGGATTACTTTAAGAACCGTTAGTTCCCCATTGTGCAAACAGTGGCTCCCACGACCTCAAAAGAACCGGTGGAGGCTGAGCAGCAGTACTGAATACTGCCCATAGGTATTTATTTATTTTATGGATTTATAAGCTGACTTTCAAAATACAAATTTTCTCAAGGCAGAGTACAAAAAGTGATAATAAAGGCATATTAAAATCCATATCATCATTAAAATTACAAAGCAGACAACAAAATAATAACAAACAAAAACCAGTAAAGGAGCAATAAAATAATTTCAGTTTAGTCAGCTGGTTTAGCATAAAACCTAAAATCCATGAGATCAACATAATAAAACCCTTATCCTACCCTCTTAATTAAAACGTTGTTTCAAACATTTTCAAGGTCTGCCTAAAAGAGAGTAAGGAGGGGACCAAACATACCCCTTCAGGGAAAGAGTTCCATAACCTTGGGGCCACTGGCCGAAAGGTCTTATCTCTTGTGCCTGCCAACCTAACCTGCCCTCCTGGCAGGCACTCAAGCAGGGATTTCCAGCAGATCTCAATACAGGCAGAGATGTGTAAGGGTCAGTCACTTGCTTCCAAGAAAACACTGTCAGGAAAACACAGCTGGTGATATTGGGCAGTTGCACATGTCCACTGAGCTTGTATTACCACTGAGAAAAAGCAAGTACAACCACACCAAGCCTACACTGACTGGCAGCAGTACTGAGGTAAAAAGTGGTTAAACTTCTACTGCCAAGAACAGGCCTAAATTCTAATAGTGGCAAAATGATGAGGAGGACAAATCAACGTATCTCCCTCCTAAGTCATGCCCTTGTTGCTAGTAGTAAAAAAAAAAATTATAGAAAAATGACAGGTTCTTTCCGCTAAACAGAAACTGCCTCCTCTACTCAAGGCAGAAGGGTAACCAGCTCCATTGGGAAGTGATGCGCAATATCTCAGTCTGTTCAGGATTCTTTTGGAAAATCAGCCTCCACCCTCAGTGGAGTGATACCTAAATTAAACAGAAAGAAGGGGTTCTTTCTTGCCTTCCTGGGGTACAGTGTACTACTGATGAAGATTACTTTGCTTATCTAATCATAATTATAATTGATGTTATAGCAACACTAAAACTATAATTAGTGTATGCACAATGAACCAGACAATGCGGGTGATGTTCTTAAACCAATGCTACTTTTCTTTATTCATCATACTTCCCAAACACTTCCCTTCCATTGCTGTTCTCCTCCTCTGGCTCCTCCTCAATTTATTTACATTCTCTAAAAAATGTAACAACAAGAACTGGACATAAAATATAATGACATAATTAAACAAGTTCTTCTTACAATCCAGCTATAATTTTATTTCAACATTTATATCTGGCCTTCAATGATAAATCAAATAAAAACAAATATCAATAAAATAAAATACAATCCTAAGAATAAAACAAAAGCAACAAAAGAGCATTATAAAACCATATCTGCACACAGCACAATAAAGCATATCAACACAGGCCTTTGGCCTGTTCAAACATCATGAATGTGGATTAATAAACAATAGCTTATTAAATCAAGAATGAATGTCACGGCTACGGACTCCTCTGTTGTGCACTATCTTCAGTGTTTCTGCCTCTTTTCATACCAGGAAATGGTGGTTTTAAACTAGCTTACTAACTAGGATATGAAACAATCCTGGTTAGTAACCTGACATTAAACCACAGTTTCCTGGTTCAGATGTTTTGGGAAACTGTGGTTTAAAGAGATCAGGATAGAAACACTGAAGCTGGCGCATGAGGGAAGGAGAGGGGGAAAAGAAGCGCACACAGGTCAGACACTTGTTCCTGGCTTAATAAACTATGGTTTATTAATCCAAATTGGTTACATTTAAACCGGACTTCTGACTAAAAAATACCAGCTAGAAGAAAGTGGCCTTCAGAGCCTGTTTAAAAGCAAGCAAAGAGGAGTTCAGATGAAGTTCACTCGGCAGCAGCAGTGTAGTGGTGGCGGGTCGTGCTGGGGCGTTGCTCCAGCACTTTTTTTGAAGCCAGCCCCCAGCCGAGTCACAGTCTGCTAGGGAAGGAGGAGAGAGCATGTTTACTCAGAAGTCAGTCCCAATATGTTCAGTGGCCAATTGGGCTTTCTCCCGGGTAAGTGTGCGTAAGACTGCAGCCTTAGCTGCCTTCTCAAGATCTCTGTAAATTTAATTCAAAATAAAGACCCATTGGATTGCACTGTTAATTCTTGAACATTAATTTCTATAGTAAGCAGAATTGCCAAATGCAACCTGCTCTGTCAGCTACACGTTTTGGTACAAGGTTGGCAGGTATCTGGGCAAACAAACTCTGGTGGAGGGAAGAGAAACAGAAAAAAAATCAGTTGGTGGGAGGAGGAGAAAGAAGGGGTGTGTGTGTGTGTGTGTGTGTGTGTGTTTCAATCCAGCTGGGTGTGTGGACGTTTCTGTTGTGAGATGGGAGAGATATAATGAAGGAGCTTAGGGAAGGCTAATGGGTAATGTTGGGGTGCTAAGGGAGTGTGCAAGGGGGCTGTTTAAACGAGAAGGGATCTGTCCATGAGGGCTGAGCTGAGAGGTTGAAGCTTCCATGGAGTATCATATTTTGGAAACCTAAAATGTTTGTGTTTGAGTGAGTGGGTGAAAAAGATTTTAACACCCCTGCATTTTTTTCTCAGACATCCAATTGAAATGCCACTGCCTTACTCTCAGCTGCACTGTTTTTGGATCCCAGTGGAAGGCTGTGTATCTTACAAGGTTGTACAATCTTAGAAGGGGCGTGGCTGTGAGGGGGCGTGGCTGTTACTGTCACGAAGGGACCCGCACTTCTGAATTAGCTACGACACTATTGCTTGGGAGACTATTCCAAAGCTTAGGTACCACAGCTGAAAATCCCCTCTCTCTTGTCCCTACCAACTGTTCTTCTGTTGGTAAAGTAACAATGAGATTGAGCATTTTCACCATAAAATGAGACAATTAAAATGAAGCAGTCATACATACAGTCTGGTTTTGACACCAGACACAAAACTTGGAAGATAAAGGGGATGAATTCTTTATTGTTGATTTCTCTAATATTTGCACACATATTTTCCTCTGAGCCAGTTTTCAGCCATCATAAGAAGTAGTTAATGTAATTTCACTCTTATTTTCTTACTTCTTTGGGGAATGGCTCCCTATGACAGGAATTTCCAGAATTATTTATTTTTTTTATTAGAGGCTGTCTCTACAGAATTGCAAAGAGGATATTTACAACAAGAAGTTTAATTCCAGCCCTCTCACAGATTTCTTTGTCTAGGTATTGTTCAAAAACACAGCTTCTTTGAACACATACATTCTTTTTCAAATCTTAATTACAGCTTAGCATCCGCTCCTCTATATTATTCCTTTACTTTCTCCAAACCTTTACTAGATATCCAGATCAGTAAGACTCTGTTGCAGTTTAGAAAAATTAATTGAACTGAATGCAGACAAAACCTTAGTAATCATTAGTTTACTATTTAAAATCGTTGAATTGTTCTTTGCTCTTTAAGCCTGAAAATGCGGCCAGTGAGACCTACTTCTAGAAAAACCTTTGCACGCTCCATCCCAGGAAAGCAAAGCACTTTATCAGCCTCAGCCAAAATAGTTTCTATGTGGAACAGTACAAAAGGCAAAGAAAACCTACATATATATATGGATGGAGTCCAATTTTGTAAGGTTCTCTTCAAAGCTTTTGTAAATCCAAGACTGACTGCAATTCAAATTGTCTAATTACACAGTCGTCATTAATTATATAAATACAGTATGGTACTATCTGCAGTCTGTGCTTGTGATAACGCTACATTTGTTTGAGTGGAATTTAGCAAGATAAACTGGACATTTCATACCTTGAGACCCTGGCATTCTTTCATCAGTACTCATTTGCATTCTCATTAGTATGCATGGGATTTTCACTGAACTTTAAGACTCCTACTGGCATATAACGCATTGTAATGAGCATAAAAGTGAGCATGCAAATTAAAACTCCCATTAATCACTAAATGTTACCCATTAAAAAGAGAGACATACACACAGAGTAGAATAGGCAGGCAATAAAATGCAGCATGAGGCATGCGAACTCCTAAATCTCCAAAGACACTGAAAGTGACAGATACCTTTTCATGAAGACCAATGACATGTGTGGAAGAAAAAAATGACACATTCTATCTCCTGATACAATCAGTGACCATTTACAATAAAAATGATAGAAAGGTTATCAATAGTCTGCATCCACACGATAATATTTCTGGCAAAGCACTTTGCTTCCTTTCCTGAAAGGGAGCCCTAGCACAGCAAGCAAAAATGTTACCTATACAGGATATTATGGGGGACTCTTTCAAGTATTCCTTTAAGCATCTCTCGTTGTATTTTTGGTTTGGAGACAGGACACTAGTGTTCAAACTTCTGATCTGCCATGAAGCAGACTGCTTTTGGCCTTGGGAGAAAACTACATATACTCAGCTTAAGGGTATTTCAAAGAGTTGGTGGGAATATTAGAAAGAACAAAAGATCTGCTGTTACCTGTGTCCTGGACTCTTAGGGCAGGGAAGAAACCCCAATAAATAAGCTAAGTTAAAAAGCCCCAAGGCTCACAACACAAAACATGTTATTAAAAACATACACAGATGAAATATAAAAAGTAAAAATTGGCGATTAAAATAAACGTCTTACTGAATTAATTCCTGATCCACCCCAAGCAGAAAGGTCCCCAGGAAAAAAAACCCCAGCTTCTGCAGATTTCCACAGCTGACTGTCAACCACCAAGAATGTCTTTCTGTGTATCAGCAGCACAGAGATACTACTGTTTATATGTATTCTTGCCTCGTATTAACAGTCTTGATGGAAGAGAAGAAGAATGGCTTCTAATAGTATTCTATTCTGAGCTTCATCGTGCAAAACAAGCATGCAGAATTTTGTCAAGCAGGCTACAGAAAACTGGGGAAGACACTGGAGCACATTAGGCATTGCTGGTAGTTCATTCTGATAAAGTGGTGAGCCAATACATTCTGTACCAGCTACAGGCCATAAACCAGGAGTGGGGAACCTCTGGCCCATGGGTTGGATGCAGCCCACAGAGCCTCTCCAACTGGCCTGCACCTCCACCCCACAGCCATTAGGCTTGGAAAAATGTATTCCATCAACACCAATGGGAGGGTTTTTCCAAGAATAAATTACTGTACGGGGTTGCGTTGTGTGTGTGGGGGGGAGTACTGATGGCAGGATTATCCTTCCTCTCCCCACACACTGTGATTCCCCCCAAAATCACCTCACACGGTACAATTAGGTTAAGCTTACCATATGAACTAAGCCTTCCACTAGAGCCAGTTCCAGCTGGGGGGAATCTTAACTCGTGTGTGTGCATGTGTTACTTGTGAGAATGCCATGTGCATATATATGAATCTGTGTATTTTATGTGAGAGAACGTGTGAGTGTGTAGATGAGTGTGTGGGTCTGTAAGCTATCTATAAAGGCACTTCATCCACCTCCTCACTCCAAACCTACGCAATCTTGTTCATGTTAGACAGGACTGGAAAGATGAAACCCCACAGGATCATAAGGGAAGACCTTGAGAAGATGAGCAGCAAACTCTACTTTCTGGGATTGTTATGAGCACTGAGATAATGCTTTGAGCATCAAAAACTGTTATATGAATGTTAATAACATTAAAACTCAGTGCTTTCTTCTGTTACAGAAACAGCCCAAGATAAAAAGGGATAGAAATATGGTTTCCGTTTTCTCCACCACCACTTCCAAACTGAACACTTCAGCAGTTAATACGTTAACTGAAAAATCCGGTAATGTTGTTCTTTGCATTTAAGCACCTACATTTTTCTCTGCTCTATCTGTCATAAACAAGAATACGCTGCACACCTCCTCTGCCCAAATAATGGATGGGGAAACAAAGCGGTCTGAACATGTTCTTCCCATTCCCTGAAAGGAACTGTGCTTAAAGAGAGAAAAAGACTATTGCCTATTCATAACACTTTTTTATTTCCCTTCTCTTCACAAATCCTCCCAATTTAATGCCACTATAATCACAAAGAAAAAAATGTTATGGTAATTATAAGGATGAGCAAGTGTTGTGTTAAAAATGCAAATGCAGCTAATAAAAGTGTGCCTTGCCACACATGCTTTATTTTCTGTGCTGGAAAGCGAAATAAACTGCCTAGATTTGCAAATGCATCCTACCCTTCAGGAAGTTACCTAAAAAGGGGTTTTAACACTTTTGCTTTCTTGTCCATGGTTACTATTGTCAAGGCCATGTTCTTAATCCCAAATGTTTTCAAAGCAGATTTCTAGACTTGTGCATTTTTGTATCAGATCTTTTGACATCACATTATGCAGTTCATTTTTTTTTATGTGTTTACTTTTCCGGCCTTAAAAGTTCAATACTTCCAGAACTGAACTTTATAGTTTAGATAGACAATTCCAAGATAGGGGATCAAGATGTACCAGTCTACTGCTGCAAGAGCTTTCTTGGTGGTTCTTCCAGCTGCACAATGAAACAGTGCTGTACAAAGGAATATGGGGAAAACAATGTCTGGACATATCAAAAAGATGGGTGTCAAGGGAGAAAATTCAACCATCTTAAAAATTCTTAAGGCAAGGGCTAGGCTTAGGTGTTCTGTTGTGTCCTTCCAACTCAACATGAGAGCACTAGAACTGCCCCAAGAACATATTACCTTCCCATTCTGTTGGAATGTTCCCCACTTCGTACTTGTATTCCTTTACACCTACATTTTCCACAAATCTTCTCTCCTTAATGATCTGTCCTGTTTCAAAGGAAAAGAAAGGTTGATGATTAAGGATGATTCCAATCAACATTCCCATGCACAGGTGAAGATAATCATTTTCTTCAGTGCTACATATGTAGATAATTTTGTATACTAAAGCCTTACGAATATCATACCATATTCTTTTTTCTCACCCCAGAGGGCCAAACTAGATGTTAAATCTGGGTCTGGCTCAATCACATGCAAAGAGAGGGTTGCCACTCAATCTTCTCCTCCTGCTCCATGGCTTATGTCCCAGCAATCTAACCCATCAGGTGCTTTTCTCTTTTGTCAAGGCCCAGCAGTAGAAGCAAGCTCAGCGGGGAGAAAGATGTGTCGGAGAGGCTACAGAGAGATAGTAACTGGGGTGGGCAGAGTTCAGTTATCACCTATGTGCCCCTTTTGCTCTAAAAATCATATCCTGCAACACTGTTGTGTGTGAAAACCAGGTCTGCTCCAAATAAAACAAAGGAGGCTGATGCTGTCACATCTAGTTTGGCGCTGAACATCAGAAGCAAGCAACACCAGCTCATGGAGTTACATCTAAGAATTTAGATGAGTAGAAATAATATGTGAAAGTTCCAATTTGGAGAAGGATTTGAGGCACCCCATTAGAATCCAATCCTATGCATGTTTATTTGGAAGTAAATCGCACTGTGTTCAGTGGGGCTTACTCCCAGGTAAAAGTGCACAGGACCACACCCTAAGATTTCTTTGTGGCCCATTAATATCTCAGTCATTTTGCATTTCAGTGAAAAAGGGAAGGGGGAAGGAGAAGATACTATTTCTCTACTTTAAAAGTTATTTCATAATTTTCTTTGCTCTGCATCTTTTCATCACTTGTCAAGGAACTGCACTCTTAATTACTAATAATTCTAATGTTAGATTAAAGACAGAAAAAGTGTAAGGCTTTTTTTATTTGGCAATCAAGTATATTTAATTTTAGAAGCAAAGTAGGGGTGACTTGGATTCATCCCCACCCTCATCCCCAACTACATAGCACACGTGTGGAGGAGGAAGCGGGATTATGCCTGCTGGCCCCATCCTGCGTGTTTGACACAAAACATGAAAGTAGAGCCTACATGCATAATCTGTTTGGTTCACTGTCAGCAGGTGGCACTATTACTAGACTGAACTTGAACTTGGCCTTGAGGAACATTCCAGGTAAAAAGAACCACACTCTGCTTCCCAGTGGATCTACTACAATGTAAAGTACTAAGCAGTTCTGCATTATGAAGTTCTGCTATTTATAAACTGTTCAAGATGTTGTTAAGAGTGTTGTGTTGTGTTAAGAGTGTCAAACAGGTTACTATGTTGTTGAAACTTTTTCTTGTTTTATATATGAACTAAATAAGACGTAAGATCACAAGAACTTAATAAAGCTCCTACAGGTGTGCTGAAACAACATGCACTTATGTTCAGTCTGAAATTCTACACTTTAATAAAATTCCTAGATTCTGACACAATAAACCATATTTCTGCCATGGAATTATATTGAGCTGCATAAATGAATGCAAATGATTTGTAGAAGGAGATGATTTCACCAAATCTGAAATCTCTATTTTTCTCAAAGGCTGAGAAGAGATAGTTGGGATCAGGAAGATACGGGAGTGCCCCGAGGCTGAGGGGCACCCAACAGTAATGGTTAAATATTATACTCTGTGCTTTGCTGAATGATCATAGTCTTACAGCTTCCAATCTCACCTACCCCATCAGCCCTTTGCTTGGCATGATCCATCTTAGACAGTAACTTTCTACCAACTGATATGTACAATTCCACTTCTCTGTTTTATAGTCAGAAGCAGTTCTAATACTTTTAAAGTAGCTGCCTTGGCCAAAAGGTGAGAAATAAATCTTGTAATTAAACAAATTTTTCAGATGACACACAAGAGTCAATACCATAAAACCCACATTTTATACATTGCTGGTGTGCGCTTTATAGCAAAGATATTTGCATTTTAATGAAATGTTCTTACCTGTGCTTCTGGTGCTACATGAGATTCTTAATTTACCTTGTAAATTTTACAAGGACACATCTTTCTGTAGGGCTAGATTGAGGTGCCTTAATTTTATTACTCCCTTGATTTTGGTCTGAATTGGTGATAGGAGCTGAGGGACTGGGCCAGATGGCTTGCTGATCTTTCTAGCCCTATTTTCTCCATCAGGCAGGATTGGCCATCTTAATCAGCTATATACCTAGCTGACCATCTTCTCTTATACATATACAGTCAGGGCCAGAAATATTGGAACAAGGATAACTGTTTTGGCAGTTGGCCTCTGTACACCACCACATTGAAGTTGAAAGGAAACACACCCAGATGGGCATGGAAACATACCCAGATGGGAGCGAAGTCAGGACTTTCAGCTGTAATTCAAGGGGTTTGACAAAAGTGGGGCACTAACCATTCAGGAAGGACAGCCAGTGGCATACCCCCCCCCCCCATCGTTAGTGGCTCATAAGTAATGGAACAAACCAACATCATTTCAAACTTAAGGGTCACCTTTAATACCTGGAGGAAAATCCTTTGCCATCAATGACTGCCTGAAGTCTGGAACCCATGGACATGACCCAATGCTGAGTTTCCTCCCTCGAGATGCTTTGCCAGGCCTTTACAGCAGCCTTCTTCAGCTGCTGCTTGTTTGCGGGTCTTTCTGCCTTCAGTCTTGTCTTCAGTAAGTGAAAAGCATGCTCTACTGGGTTGAGATCAGGTGACTGACTTGGCCATTGAAGAACATCCCACTTGGTTGCCTTGAGAAACTCTTGGGTAGCTTTTGCTGTATGTTTTGGGTCATGATCCATCTGCAATATGAAGTGGCTTCCTATCAGTTTCGCAGCATTCGGCTGCATCTGAGCAGAAAGTATAGCCCTATACACTTCAGAATTCATCCTGCTGCTTTTATCAGCAGTCAGGTCATCAATAAACACCAGTGACCCGGTTCCATTGGCAGCCATACATGCTCATGCCATAACATTGCCTCCACCATGTTTGACAGATGATGTGGTGTGCTTTGGGTCATAAGCTGTTCCTTTCCTTCTCCATACTTGTCTCTTCCCATCATTCTGGTACAAGTTAATCTTGGTTTCATCAGTCCAAAGAATCTTATTTCAGAACTGGGCAGGCTTTTTAGGTGTTTGCTGGCAAAGGCTAATCTGGCCTTTCGGTTCTTGAGCGTTACCAGTGGTTTGCACCTTGTTGTGAAGTTTCTGTATTTACATTCATAAAGCCGTCTCTTGACTGTAGATGTTGACAATGATATGCCTGCCTCCACAAGAGCATTCTTGATCTGGCTAGATGTTGTGAAAGGGTTCCTCTTCACCATGAGCAGCATTCTGCGGTCATCCACTTTAGTTGTCTTCCGTGGTCTGCCAGGCCTTTTGCTGTTGCTGAGCTTGCCAGTTAATTCCTTCTTTTTCAGGATGTTCCAAACTGTTGCATTGGCCACTCCCACTGTTTGTGCTATCTCTCTGATGGGTTTATTTTGTTTCCTCAGCCTAACGATGGCGTCCTTCACTCGCATGGACACCTCTTTGGACCTCATGTTGGGAGTTCCAGTGAACAGCTACCAAATGCAAATGTTACACTCAGAACCACCTCCAGGCCTTTTATCTGCTTGCTTGGTCATGGGGTACCCAGGAAACAGGCCATACCTGGCCATGCAGCTGCTTGTCAGCCATTCGTTCCATTACTTATGAGCCACCAACGATGGGGGGGGGAGGTATGCCACTGGCTGTACTTCCTGACTGGTTAGTGCCCCACTTTTGTCAAACCCCTTGAATTACAGCTGAAAGTCCTGACTTCATGCCCATCTGGGTGTGTTTCCTTTCAACTTCAATGTGGTGGTGTACAGAGGCCAACTGCCAAAACAGTTATCCTTGTTCCAATATTTCTGGCCCTGACTGTATGTATGTATGTATGTATGTGTACGTACACACACACACACACACAGTTGACCTCTGAGATCCTCTGAGAAAGCCTTACTGGTTGTTCCACAGAAAATGGAACGTCCCCAGGTAGTGGTACATAAGCGGACCTTCTCAGTGTTGGCACCCACCCTTTGGAAAACTCTCCCACATGTGATTGGAGAGGGAGAAACTGTGGCAAGCTTTAAACACCTCTTGAAAACACATCTACTCACACAGGCTTTCCTCCTGTGGGGGACTTTGTTACCTGTTTTATTGTTATGATGATGTAATGTTTTTAAATGTTTATAATTATTTATTAATTTTATCTTGTTTCTATATTGTTATGTTGTATTTTAATATAAACAGCTTAAGGATTTTAACATATTAAGCAGTATAAAAGTATAATAAATAAATATAATATAATATTCATGCTGCTGAAAGAGCAAGATAGATGACATCAAATGAGTAGGGAAGGGGAAAAGTTATGATCACCATGATTATTATTATTTTTAAAAGGAGTACTACAATAAAATGTACTCTTTAATTTCAAAGGATCAGGTGAGCATGTGAGTTGCATGTATTCAGCACTTCATAATAAGGTCCTCAAGACTTGCTCCAGCTCGCCACTGATTGTAATGGAAGAAAGATTATATCCTTATAAATAGCAGCAGCCTGCACAGCAGCAATAGAAGAAGGAGGCTAGGACCACAAATACACCAGCTGCCACTGCAGGGAGGTAGCCACATTCAAGGGAGGACCGCATCTCTGAAGTATAGCACAATCATACTGTGACTGCGCAGATTAGCAGCTTGTCATAGGTCAGAGATCATAGTGTTGGAAGGGGCCTACAAGACCATCAAGTCCAACCCCCTGCTCAGTGCAGGAAGCCCAATTCCCAGGCAGTCTCCCATCCAAGCACTAGCCAGGGCTGACCCTGCTTAGCTTTCGAGATCAGGCACATCCAGCCCTTTGCTCGAGTTACAGTTTGCACCGGCTCAGGTCACCAGAGGCTTCTGTACAGGTACCTGAACCACTCAAAAGGACCTTTTGTCCCACCTTGGTGCTACCCAGAAGCAGCTGCCAACACATGTGTGGGCCCCATTTTCCTCAGCCACCATTCAACACAGTGCAGATAAGAATCACATTGCACACCACCACATGAACTGCAAAGAGCCAACGGCACCTAAATGACTAACGCATGTATTATGGTATATGCTTCCATGGACCACAGACCACTTTGTGCATCTGATGAAGTGGACTTTAGTCCATGAAAAGCTATGCCATAATACATTTGTTAATCTTTAAGGTTCCACAGGATTCTTTGTTGTTTTTGCTAGAAAGACTACCCCTCTTTGTTGTTGTTACTACCATATGAGCCACTGTTGCTCACCTGTCCAGAATATTCTTTGTTAATTCCAAAATAAACATGTCAGACGTACTACAAAAAGAAAACTGCGGAACGTATTAAAAACCGAAAGAAAATACAAATAAATACACACCTGTGGCTAGTATACATATAGGAAAACTATATACCAATTAACTAGATACACAATTAACTTTGCTCATTCAGGTAGCTGAAAATAAATGCACCTCAGTCCCTGCACTGAATTGTTTACTCCAATAGATGGTTTACATATCAGCATTTCAGCATTGCCTATCCTATTCTCCCTCAGATGAACTGCTGCCATTAACTTATACATTTCTGCTGTAACTAAGACCTTTATTATCCAATCCTTGGTAGCTGGAATGTGTGTGTGTGTGTGTGTGTGGGGGGGGGGTGTTCAGTGTTTTCAATACATTACTTTTAATGTATTTTGGAGATCCAGGCCATCAAATCTGTTACTGCTTATAATTTCTACACTAATTCACACCACTCAATGCATTTTACAATTATTTCATTTTTCCTGACATAAACCCTTTGACGAACATTGGAAGCACTGACCTAATGAAAGCCAATTAAAAGTTTCAAGACCAGAACAGGATTTGAACTAAGATCTCTTCACATATTCAGTCCACAGCACTACATTGACATTGATAAATAAATTCCTGTAAGAACTACGGCCACCATAGTCACTCAGAATTAAAGTAAAATCAAGTACTAGAAATGCAAGTTTACGAAAATTTCTAAATGTCCTAATTGTTCATGTAAAGCAAATTAAATCCCTAGTTTAAATGAAATAGTGATGAAATGGAGATGGGTATATGGAAAATAACTTTAAAAACAGCACTACCACCACAGCAATAATTCTGATTTAAATATAGTAATCAGCACGCTGTATTTTACAGTGACATTTCAAACACGTGCAATTACGGGAAATAATCATTTGGATGAACTGTATGCTGAAGTTTCAGACAGTGCAGATGTGTGGTGCTCTCTTAGCCTAGCCCTGCCTCCCCATATGTAAAGAGCAGTTTTTGTTATAGTAGAAGCTAAAGTAGCATTTGCTGTACAGCATTCTTCCTTAACCAAGATTTGTTAACATTTTGGTTAACAAATCTGTGTTAAGAGGGAACCATGTGGGGAGCCAATTCACACTAGACAGGAAGGGGTAAGAGACAGTGATTCTGCAACCCACTCCCACATCTGCACTACCCCAAAACACTCCCACACCTGGACCCAACAGCACTGAATGGGAATTTTGCAATTTATTTTAATGGAAGCAACATCAAGTCACGTATTTCACACTTCTGCTCAAAGGGCCACCTGAATTGAGTCATGTTGATGGCTTTTTCAAGGCTAAATGCTTTTCAATGTGATCTGGAATTAGGAGTGAGCAGTGAGGTGGCCAAGTTTGCTGATGACACGAAATTATTTAGGGTAGTTAAAAAAAAAAAAGGATTGCAAAGTGTTCCAAAAGGATCTCTCCAGACTGGGTGAATGGGCATGAAAATGACAAATGTGATTCAATATTGCTGTTGTTCAGTCGTTAAGTCGTGTCCGACTCTTCATGACCCCATGGACCATAGCACGCCAGGCCTTCCTCTCCTGCACTCTCTCCCAGAGCATGCTCAAGTTCATATTCATTGCATCGGTGATGCTATCTAGCCATCTCATCCTCTGCTGGCCCCTTCTCCTTTTGCCTTCATTCTTTCCCAGCATCAGGGTCTTTTCCACTGAGTTTTCTCTTTGCATTAGGTGGCCAAAATATTATTTCAGCTTCAGCTTCAGTATCTGTCCTTCCAATGAGCAGTCAGGGTTGATTTCCTTCAGGATGGATTGATTTGACCTCCTTGCAGTCCAGGGGACTCATAAGAGTCTTCTCCAGCACCACAGTTCGAAAGCATCAATTCTTCAGCGCTCAGCCTTCCTTATAGTCCAGCTCTCACAGACATACATTACTACTGGGAAAACCATAGGTTTGATTAGACGGACCTTTGTCGGTAAGGTGATGTTTCTGCTTCTTACTATGCTGTCTAGCTTTGCCATAGCTTTCCTCCCAAGGAGCAAGCGTCTTTTAATTTCATGGCTACAGTCACTGTCTGTGGTGATCATGGAGCCCAAGAAAATAAAATCTGTCACTGCTTCCATTTCTTCCCCTTCTATATGCCAGGAAGTGATGAAGCCAGATGCCATGATCTTAGTTTTTTTAATGTTGAGTTTCAGACCAGCTTTTGCAATCTCCACTTTCACCCTCAACAAGAGGCTCTTGAGATCCTCTTCGCTTTCTGCCATTAGGGTGGTATCGTCTGCGTAGCTGAGGTTGTTGATAATTCTCCCGGCAATCTTAATTCCGACCTGTGATTCATCCAACCCGGCGTTTCTCATGATGTACTCTGCATATAGGTTAAATAAACAGGGCAACAATATGCAGTCTTGTCGTACTCCTTTCCCAATTTTGAACCAATCGGTTGTTCCATGTCTGGTTCTTACTGTTGCTTCTTGACCCTCGTACAGGTTTCTCAGGAGACAGGTAAGGTGTTCTGGTACTCCCATCTCTGTAAGAATTTGCCACAGTTTGTTGTGATCCACACAATCAAAGGCTTTAGCATGGTCAATGAAGCAGAAATAGACGTTTTTCTGGAATTCTCTTGCTTTCTCCATGATCCAGCAAATGTTGGCGATTTGATCTCTAGTTCCTCTGCCTCTTCAAAACCCAGCTTGTACTTCCGGTAGTTCTCGGTTCGCATACTGCTGAAGCCTAGCTGGTACGATTTTGAGCATAACCTTGCTGGCATGTGAAATGAGTGCAATTGTACGGTAGTTTGAACACTCTTTGGCATTGCCCTTCTTTGGAATTGGAATGTAAACTGACCTTTTCCAGTCTTGTGGCCACTGTTGAGTGTTCCAAATGTGTTGGCATATTGACTGCAGCACTTTCACAGCATCATCTTTTAGGATCTTAAATAGCTCGGCTGGAATACTGTCATCTCCGCTAGCTTTGTTGTTACTAATGCTTCCTAAGGCCCACTTGACTTCACTCTCGAGGATGTCCGGCTCAAGTTCAGTGACTTGAACTTGATATCATGGCTATCAGGGACATTCAGATCTTTCCTGTATAGTTCTTCTGTGTATTCTTTCCACCTCTTCTTAATCTCATCTGCTTCTGTTAGGTCCCTGCCTTCTTTGTCCTTTATCATGGCTGTCTTTCCACAAAACGTTCCCTTGAGATCTCCGATTTTCTTGAAAAGATCTCTAGTCTTTCCCATTCTATTGTTTTTTTGTTTTTATTTTTTTCATATAAGCAAGTGTAAAATGATGCACATAGGGGCAAAAAAAATCCTAACTTCATGTATATGCTGATGGGTCTAAGCTAGCAGTGACTGACAAAGGAGATCTGGGGGTTGTGCTGGACATCTTGATGAAGATGTTGACTGAGTGTTTGGCTGCTGTGAAAAAAAGGCAAATTCCATGTTAGGCACAATTAATAAAGGAATCAAAAATAAAACTGCCAATATTATGCTGCCCTTATAGAAATCTATGGTGCAGCCACACTTGGGATACTATGTACAGTTCTTATCACCACCTCTAAAAAGGATATTGTAGATGGAAAAAGTGCAGAAAACGGCAACTAAAATTATGAAGGGGCTGGAGCAACTCCCCTATAAGGAAAGGTTACAACATCTGGGATGGTTTAGTTTAGAGAAAAGGCAAATGAGGGGAGATGTGACAGCGGTATACAAAATTATGCATACTGTGGAAAAAGTAGATATGGAGAAATTTTTCTCCCTCACTCATAATATTAGAACACAGGGTCATCTGTGGGAAGGAGGACCAGCCAGCTGCACCAGGTGGATCCTGAGCCTGCTTCTGCCCCCGCCAAAGAGGTACTTAAGGCGGGGCTGCCAGAGGCAGTGCCTCAGCGTCGCACCAAGTGCGATGCTAAGTGTGCGTCACACTTGGAGTCGCACAGAACAGCACCTGAAGACCCACCCACCTGCCTCTCCAGGGACACCAGCAGCCACAGATACCAGCAGCAAATAGCAGCAGCAGAGGGCAGCAGCTTTAAAGACAAGGGAGAAAGGGGCAAACGTGGATTTTATCTGCTCCTTCTTAGCTGCTGTTCTCTTTTATCTTCTTTTACACTGTTGAACATTTTATATCCTAACATTTTAATATGTGCCTGGGAGGACTATTGGGAAACTCAGGGGGTCGGGGAGGTGCCACTATAACTGTGGTCATGGGCAGGGGGAGGTATGGCGTTGGGGGATTAACAGGCCAGCTGAGGAGAAGAGGGGCTAGACACCTTACAGCTGTCCCCTCTTCTGGTTCTTCCCCCAACCTGATGGTTCCTGGCAGCCTTACCAGTCTGCCCTCGGGTCTGGTGGTGCTGCTGCTGAATGCCAGGTCAGCCCAAAATAAAAACTCCCTCATCCATGATTTGATTGTGGATGAGGGGGCTGACCTGGTATGTATTACTGAGACCTGGGAGGGGGAACTGGGAGGGGTCACTCTCTCCCAGCTGTGCCCTCCTGGGTACTCGGTGCAGCACCAACACCGACTTGAGGGTCGGGGAGGGGGGGTTGCCGTGGTCTATAGGAATTCAATCTCCCTCTCCAGGCTTCCTGCTCATTCGAGTGCAGATCTTGAGTGTTTGTACCTTGTGTTGGGTACCTGGGAGAGATTAGGGATTCTGTTGGTGTACCGCCCACCCCGCTGCCCATCAGACTCCCTGCCTGAGCTGGTGGAGGTGGTCTCGGACTTGGTGTTGAGGACACCTAGGATGATGGTCCTGGGGGATCTCAACTTCCATGCCGAGGCCGCTGTATGAAGTCCTGAGGTGGCTCAGGACTTCATGGCCGCCATGACAACCATGGGGCTGTCCCAACATGTCATCGGCCCAACGCATATAAAAGGACACACGCTTGATCTGGTTTTCTCAACTGGGCAGGAGGATGGTGATCTGAAAGTGGAGGAATTAACATCTGTCCCTTTGTCATGGTCAGATCACCTCCTGCTGAAGTTTAGACTCCTGGCAGCCTTCCCCCTCTGCAAGGGTGGGGGAACTATTAAAATGGTCCGCCCCTGGAGATTACTGGATTCTGATGGATTCCAGAGGGCTCTGGGGGATTTTCCTGCTGATATAGCTGGTGCTCCTGTCGAAGCCCAGGTCGCTCTGTCGAATGGACACTCTGTGGAATTCCAAAGGAAGTGAGGCAGGTGGCTACTAGGAGGAGGGCTTTTTCGGCTGTGGCACCTCTGGAATGAGCTCCCTTGTGAGGTTTGCCTGGCACCTACATTGTATTCCTTTCGGCGCCAGGTGAAAACCTTTTTATTTTCCCAGGCATTTTAGCATTTTAGCTTTCTAAACGTTTAGCTTTGCTGTTTTAAAAATCTGTATTTTAAACTCCTGCACTGCTGCTAGGTTTTATTGTGGCTGTATTGTTATATTGTGGTTTTAATGTTCTATATATTTTAAATTATTTTATTGTGTGTTGTTTGGTTTTAACTTTTGTGAACTGCCCAGAGAGCTTTGGCTATTGGGCGGTATAGAAATGAAATAAACAAACAAACAAACAAATAAATAAAATCTGATGAAGTTGATTGGTGGGAAATTCAGGACGTATAAAAGGAAGTACTTCTTCGCACAGTGCATAGTTAAACTATGGAATTTCCTACCACAATATGTAGTGACGGCCACCAATTTGGATGGCTTTAAAAGGGGATTATACAAATGTATGGAGGATAAGGCTATCAATGGCTACTGAACCTCCAGTACCAGACACAGTATGCCTATGTACACCAGTTGCTGGGGAACATGAACAGGAGGGTACTATTATACTCATGTCCTGCTCGTGGGTTTCTCACAGGCAGCTGGTTGGCCACTGTGTGAACAAAATGGTGGACTAGATGGACCTTTGGTCTGATTTACCAGGGCTCTTCTTATGTTCTTAACATATGGTATACAAATGTAGCATGAAGGACCGATTCAAGCCAAGTGATGCTGTGGGAGAAAAAACACCTATGTAGGTAGGAAAGGAGGCAGGTTTCAGGTCTGGAATAAACGCCTTGCCAGAATGTAACAGCAGGGAAGAAGAAGCCAGGCAGAAGGCTGGTATCCTGGATCCAGAAATACAGAAGAGCGGTAGGAGGTAGTACATAATGCCTAAGCGGCAAAAAATAAAGGATTTTTGGAAAACTGCTCAGAGGTTGAAGCAGAAGTATGTTATTTAAGTATTCTTTTATTTTAGAAAATTTGTGATTTGCCTTTCAGTAGAAGCTTCCAGGGTAATGTAAAAAAATGAAACAATATAATAAAGTTTCAAGAATAATACAATACAGAAGCAGCAACATCCATTCAATAAGCCAGGTCAAACCACAGAATAGCCATTGAAAATAATCAGGGCTGGAGAACTTCCCTGTGTCTGTCTGGCTGTGGCTTGAGCGGCCCCCAGCATTCCAGTGGATCACCCAGTGTGAGGAGAGCCAGAGCCACTGGCACCGAGACCCTGCTGCCTGCCCCTGAAGAGACTGGTTCTTTATTTTAGTGTCAGATCCTACAGGAGCGCTGCTCAGGGACACATGGCTGGTTGTACTCCCTGGCAAAAGGGTAGTTCCTGGGTGGGTGCTGCCACAGCTGGGAGTGTCAGCGCTGAAAAGAAGAGAGAAACACAGCGCCGTCCAGCAAGCGGGAAGCAAATAGTTAAACAGGAAAAGCCACCACTGTGATGCTTGCATTGGGCCCCACACAGCCATGGAAATTGCCGAAGCCATGAGGAGGAAGCCACCTGACTCCTGACGCACTTGCCCAGCTCCAGTCTCCTCCGCCACTTCTTCGCCGGCTGCAGGAGCATCTATTACCCTTTACACAGGCATGAGAGGGGGGTGGGGGACTTCTGCCTGACAGAGCTAACTGTGGATTCTTGCTTGGCAATCTACTATTGCCTGCAGGACTAGGCCCCCAGAGATATTGGATGTGATTGAAATGGAGCAGACACATACTAATGACTATGGGATGGCATTTCATAGAATCACAGAACAGTAGGGTTGGAAGGGGCCTATAAGGCCATCGAGTACAACCCCTTGCTCAATGCAGGAATCCAAGTCACAGCATCCCCGAAAGATGGCCGTCCAGCCTCGTCTTCAATGCCTCCAGTGTGGGAGAGCCCACCACCTCCCTAGGTAATGGTTTCCATTGTTCTATTGCTCTAACAGTCAGGAAGTTTCTCCTGATGTTCAGCCGGAATCTGGCTTCCTATAACTTGAGCCTATTATTCCATGTCCTGCACTCTGGGATGATCGAGAAGAGATCCTGTCCTTCCTCTCTGTGAAAACCTTTCAAGTACTTCAAGAGCACCATCATATCTCCCCTCAGCCTTCTCTTCTCAAGGCTCAACATGCCCAGTTCTTTCAGTCTCTTTTCATAGGGCTTTGTTTCCAGTCCCCTGATCATCTTTGTTGCCCTCCTCTGAACCCTCTCCAGTTTGTCTGCATTCTTCTTAAAATGTGGTGCCCAGAACTGGACACAGTACTCCAGATGAGGCCTAACCAGTACTGCGTATTTGGAAGCTATGCTTCTATGAATGCAGCCCAAAAGAGCATTTGCCTTTTTTGCAGCCACATCACATCATTGGCTCATATTCAGTTTGTGATCGACAACAATTCCAAGACCTTTCTCGCTTGTAGTGTTGTTGAGCCACGTATCTCCCATCTTGTAACTGTGCATTTGTGGTTTCTTTTTCCTAGGTGCAGAACTTGGCATTTATCCCTCTTCAATGTCATTCTGTTGTTTTCTGCCCAGTGCTCCAGTCTATCCAGATCACTTTGAATTTTGTTTCTGTCTTCCAGGGTATTAGCTATCCCACCCAATTTTGTGTCATCTGCAAATTTGATCAGCATTCCCTGCACCTCCTCCTCCAAGTCATTAATAAAAATGTTGAAGAGCACTGGGCCCAGGACTGAGCCCTGCGGTACCTGCTCATTACCTCTCCCCAGTTTGAGAAGGTCCCATTGATAAGCACTCTTTGAGTCCGATTCTGTAGCCAACTGTGGATCCACCGGATCGTTGTTTCATCTAGCCCACTTTGAGCTAGTTTGCTCATCAGGATATCATGGGGCACTTTGTCTAAAGCTTTGCTTTAGTTGAGATAAATTACGTCCACAGCATTCCCACAGTCCACAAGGGAGGTTACTTGATCAAAAAATGAGATCAGATTCGTCTGGCAGAATTTGTTCTTGACAAATCCATGTTGGCTCCGTGTAATCACTGCATTGTTTTCAAGGTGCTTACAGATGGATTGCTTTATCATCTGCTCCAGAATTTTCCCAGGAATTGATGTCAGACTGACTGGTCTGTAGTCCCCAGGTTCATCCTTTTTACCCTTTCTGAAGATAGGGACAACAGTAGCCCTCCTCCAGTCATCTGGCACTTCACCTGTCCTCCATGATTTCTCAAAGAGAATAGAAAGTGGTTCTGAGAGTTCTTCTGCCAGTTCCTTTATTACTTTAGGATGCAGTTCATCTGGCCCTGGAGATTTGAACTAATTCAAAGTAATTAGGTGTTCCTTGACCATATGCCTGCAATCAAGCTGCAATCCTGCCCCTTCAGCCTGTACTTCACCTTTGCCATGGGGGTCATAGACCCTCTTTTGGGAGAAGACTAAGCCAAAGTAGGAATTGAGCACCTCTGCCTTTTCTTTGTCATCTGTTATCATTTTGCCATCCTTATTTAACAGCTGAACCATCATTTCTTTCCTCTGTCTTTTACTATGCACATAGCTGAAAAAAGCCTTTTTGTTGCTTTTAGCATCCCTCGCTAATCTCAGCTCGTTCTCAGCTTTAGCCTTCCTGATGCCATCCCTGCAATTCTGTGCTACCTGCCTGTACTCTTCCTTTGTTGTTTGGCCTTCTTTCCACTTCCTATATGTGTCCTTTTTTGTTTTCAGGTCATCTCTAAGCTTCTTGTGAAGCCACATTGGCTTCTTCTGTTGTCTTCCACGTTTTCTTCTTGTTGGAAATGTTTGTAATTGTGCCTTGAGAATTTCCTTTTTTAAAAGCTCCCACCCATCTTGGACTCCTTTTCTCATTAGAGTCGCTTGCCATGAGAACTTATCATTGTTCTAAGTTTATTAAAATGAGCTTTCCTAAAATTCAGGGTATACGTTTGACTACACTTGGCTTTTGCTTCCCTTACAGCCAAGACATGGTCGCTTTCCCCCAGAGTTCCTGTAACTGCTACTTTATCCACTAAGTCATCTCTGTTGGTTAGGATCAAGTCAAGGATAGCCAGTCCTCTAGTTCCTTCCTCTACTTTCTGTAGGAGGAAGTTATCCATCACACAAGTCAGGAATTTCCTGGAGGGGCCATGTTTTGCAGAATTTGTCTCCCAACAAATATCGGGGAAATTGAAGTACCCCAGTACTACTACATCATGCTTCCTTGAAACATTGGCTATCTGCTTTTCGAAAGTTTCATCCTCGTCTTCTCCTTGATTGGGTGGCTGGTAGTAGACTCCGACCACCAGGTTCCTTTTATTCTTTGCGCCATTTATTTTGATCCAGATGCTCTCGATGGGGCTACCAAGCTCATCCTCCTGTATTTCTGTGCGGAGATAAGTATTTTTCACATACAGTGCAACACCACCTCCCTTTCTGTTCCTCCTGTTCTTTTGGAACAAGTTATATCCTTCAATTGCTGTATTCCAGTCATGACAGTCATCCCACCAAGTCTCAGTTACACCTATCAAGTCATAATTTCCCTCTTGTATTAAGAGTTCAAGTTCGTTCTGTTTGTTTCCCATACTCTGGGCATTAGTATATAGACATGGAAGACCATGTGCTTCATAGTCTGGCTTTCTTCCTACATGTGTCTGAAGACTATTATTGGGCGCTATTAGAGCTGTTCTCTCCATTGAGGTGCATGAGCCTTTGTCCATTGTTACCCCCAACTTTACATCTCTCTTCCCCGTAGGATTCAGTTTAAAGCCCTTCTGATGAAGTTCTTCATGCTGTGGCCAAACACATTCTTCCCAGCCTTTGTGAGGTGCAACCCATCCCTTGCAAACAGCCCATCTTCCAGGAAGTATAGCCCATTGTCCCAGAATCCAAATCTCTCGCGCCAGCACCAACTTTGTAGCCAGTCATTCACCCGGAGTATTTTTCTTTCCCTTTCTATCCCTCTTCTAACTACTGGAAGGATGGGTGAGAAAACTATCTGGGCCTCAAAGTTCTTGAGTTTCCCTCCCAAAGCTTCAAAATCTGACGTGATTTCTTCGTAGCTCCACTTGGCGGTATCATTTGTTCCCACATGGAGGAGACGAAAGGGATACCTGTCAATGGGCTTTATGAGTGCAGGCAACCTTTCAGTCATGTCTCTAATCCGTCCTCCCGGGAGACAACATACTTGGCGAGTCCACGGGTCTTCGTGACATACTTGGGTTTCGATCCCATGCAGCAAGGAGTCTCCCACTACTACTACTCTTCTTGTTGTTGTAGGCCTGGGTTTCATCGCCTCTGCTTGACTGACCTTCAGCCTCTTCCTCACTCTCATGCAGGTTCCCCTGTGATTCTTCCTCTGCAGCTGTCCTCTAGTCTCATTCTCAAGTACCTGGAATCGGTTCCACAGCTCCACTGCTTCCACTGGTGCCGAGTGGTGTCTAGTTCTTCTCCTAACTGTCATCTTTTTCCAAGGAGTATCCTCTACTCCATTTTTCCTCACCTCAGCATTTCCCACTTCTGTCTCAGCTTGCTGTTGCTCTTCAAGCTTCTGGTCTTCACTTTGCTGCTGTAGTTCCCCCATTCTGTCCAAGAACTCTTTGTGTTCTCTTATTCCCCGGAGGGTTGACAGTTGCCGCTCCAGTCTTCTTACTTTTTCTTCCAGCAGCATGATCAACTTGCACTTGTTGCAGGCGTAGGCCATGTTGTTCTCAGGCAAGAAAACAAACATTGCACACACCTTGCAGGTCACCACCACTGGAGAGACTTGTCCTCCCATGGCCTCTTTTCCCTTTTTTTGTCTAGCTTTCTGATTGTTCTAGAGTAGCCTGTGCCTGGTCCTCTACTCAGTAGAGGTTAAAAGCAGAGTCCCACTGGTGTGGAAGTGTGTGTTACAAGACAAATAAATGAAAAAAAAAGTTTGTTAAAAAAAGAAGAAAAAAATGTTAGGGGCCTCCCCCTTAACCTCCCCTGCCGAACTCCCCTGGCCAACTCCTGTTTGCTCCCCCTGGTCGCTCGCTCTCTGGGAGCTTGCTCGCTTCTGTAGTCCCTGGACCAGCTGGAGCAGTTTCTTCTGCTCTGCTCTGCTCAGCTGGGAGGTGGAAACAGACTGAAGCTTCCTGCCCACAGCTGCTGGGAGTACTCAGGCCACCCCCCCTCCCAATTCAGTTGGAGCTCTCTCAGGAGCACCTGGTGAGCTCACAGCCACTCAGAAGGATAAAGGTCAGCCCACTTAACTCTTTGCCTCTGTCTCCTTTGTCTCTTCTACATTTTGATCTTACTCTGTCCCCTCCAGCAATCCAACAGGTTCAGAGGAGAATAACTATGGTTATTACTCCAATTTCTGACCTAAAAAAAAGAATGGAAGATCAGGTGGCAAAGCCTATTATAGCTACATCCACTACAGGAGATGCTAGCATTCTACTGTCTTCCCTCCCTGGGAAGGAAGAAAATGGTTCATCTGGCAAGGAGCACAGTGGTATACTAGAGGAGAGGACGATTCAAACTAAGATTACAGACTTTATACAGGAGCATGGGAAACTGGCACTTGTTCCAGATTGCAGCTATTTACCCCTCACAGATGTATATATCACCCCTCCCATTGACTTATTAACTATGTCTACACAAATGATCAATTGCTGGGAAGTAGTTTCTTAAACAGCTATATGAATGAGGACTTTGGTAAAATGAGAATGGGAGATTTTTTATCTACCCTGGCTGGAAGAGAGCCCTCAGGAAAAGTAGAGTGGGGTATTGGGAGGGAGGAGAAAGAGAAAGGGAAGGTTGTTGATCTTGGTATGGCTGATGAGTCACCTCTATTTAGCTGCTTTGATAAGGAGAGGGTGGAAGTCTTTAAATCACCATGTAAATCATACTATGAAATTCCAGGTCAAACATGATGTCTGCCATGATCATATGAGCAATACCATTTTGGAAATTAAAGACTTTGTAGCTGGGATGAAGGAGATATTGGGACAAATAGCAGGAATATTGAGTGAGAAGTTTGTACCTTCCTTGGAGGAGTTGGTTCCTAAGAGGAAGGAAAAGACCCCTCTGTTTTGGGTGTATCTCTAACTAATTCTATCCCAATTTTGATAAGGAATAGAGAGATTATATTTAGGTGTATGAAGAGGAGAGAAGTAGGAAGAATAACGGTTTGGCTGGGTATACTCTAATGAATCCTAATGTGATCCCTATTTCCCCAAGCCAAGGGTACAATTGGGGGCAGACGCACCCATGGAAGAGGAGGGGCTAGAGTAAATGGGGAGATAGTCGGGAGGATGAAACCGGATCTTGGTACCAGAATGGCTACCGAAATGAAAGGAAACTTACAGACCTAGAGTATCAGTCTATTAATATCGTTTCCTGGAATATAGCAGGTTGGTTAAATAAGTTGTCAGACAGTACTTTCATAGAATATTTTTTAAAGCTTCATATAATTTGTCTTCAAGAAACATGGGCAAAGGAAATCTTTATAAAAGGGTTTGCTTCCTATTCTCAACTAGCTATTAGAGGTAATAATAAAGGAAGGAGTAAAGGAAGATTGTCATTTTGTGTATCAACAAGCTTAAAGGTAGATGTCAAGGTCTTAATACCTTTCTCTCATTATTTTCAGGTAGTTCAGCTAGTTACTGATGGCAGGTTTAATTTACTTTGTATTAACGTTTATATACCACCAAAAGGTTCTGTGATCCCTGGGAGTAATATCTGGGCTTTGTTAGATAGTCAGATTGAGAAGATTATAGAGGAACACCCACTATTATCTATCATTGTGTTGGGTGATTTTAATGGCAGAATAAGAGATAGTAATGCGGCTTTGGCAGGAAGAATTGATTTATCGAATGAGGACCTGGTGGATTTAGCTCCTAGAATATCAAAAGATAAGATCATTAATGAACCAGGTATAAATGTGTTTAAGATTATTTATAAATTCCAGTTAGCCATTTGTAATGGTTCAGAGATGGGAGACATTTTATTTATTTATTTATTTAATTTCTATACCGCCCAATAGCCGAAGCTTTCTGGGCGGTTCACAAAAATTAAAACCAAACACACAATAAAACAATTTAAAATATATAGAACATCAAAACCACAATATAACAATACAACCACAATAAAATCTAGCAGCAGTGCAGGAGTTTAAAATACAGATTTAAAACAGCAAAGATAAAAATTTAGAAAGCTAAAATGCCTGGGAAAATAAAAAGGTTTTCACCTGGCGCCAAAAGGAATACAATGTAGGTGCCAGGCAAACCTCACTAGGGAGCTCATTCCAGAGCCGGGGTGCCACAGCAGAAAAAGCCCTCCTCCTAGTAGCCACCCGCCTCACTTCCTTTGGCAGGGGCTCACGGAGAAGGGCCGCTGATGATGATCTTAAGGTCTGGGCAGGCACATATGGGAGGAGGCGATCCTTCAGGTAACCTGGCCCCAAGCCATTAAGGGCTTTAAATGTTAACACCAGCACTTTGAATCGGGCCCGGAAATGGACTGGCAGCCAGTGCAGCTGGAAAAGTACTGGCGTAATATGAACTCGCAGGCCAGTCCCTGTTAACAATCTTGCTGCCCTATTTTGGACCAGCTGAAGTTTCCGGACCGTTTTCAAAGGCAGCCCCACATATAATCCAGTAATCCAGATGAGAAGTTATCAGAGCATGGATAACTGTAGCTAGGCTATCTCTGTCCAGATAAGGGCGTAGTTGATATACCAGCCTAAGCTGATAAAAAGTGCTCCGTGACACTGAGTTCACCTGTGCCTCAAGTGACAGTTGTGGATCCAAGAGCACCCCCAAACTACAAACCTGATCCTTTAGGGGGAGTGCAACCCCCTCCAGAACAGGTTGAATATCACCTAGCCGGGCAGACGAACCACCCACTAACAGTACCTCCGTCTTGTCTGGATTGAGTTTCAGTTTATTGGCCCTCATCCAGTCCATTACCGTGCCCAGGCACTGATTCAGAACAGCCACTGCCTCACCTGGTTTTGATGAGAAAGAGAGGTAGAGCTGGGTGTCATCTGCATATTGATGGCACCTCAGCCCACACCTCCGGATAACCTCCCCCAGCAGTTTCATGTAGATGTTAAACAGCACGGGGGATAAAATAGAGCCCTGTGGAACCCCATGGCACAATTGCCATGGCACAGAGCAATTATCCCCCAGCACCACCTTCTGGAATCGGCCAACCAAGTAGGAGCGGAACCACTGTAGTGCAGTGCCTCCAACTCCTAACCCAGACAACCTATCCAGAAGGATACCATGGTCGATGGTATCGAAAGCCACTGAGAGGGCCAGGAGAATCAACAGGGTCGTACTCCCCCTGTCCCTCTCCTGGCAGAGGTCATCCGACAGGGCGACCAAGGCAGTTTCTGTTCCAAAACCAGGCCTGAAGCCCGAATGCAATGGATCTAAATAATTCGTTTCATTCAAGAGTGCCTGGAGCTGTCCTACAACCACCCGCTCAAGCACCTTGCCCAGGAAGGGGATGTTGGCCACTGGCCTATAATTGTTAATATCCTCCAGGTCCAGGTTAGGCTTTTTCAGGAGTGGTCTAATTACCGCCTCTTTTAAAGCGGCAGGCACCACTCCCTCTCTCAAGGAGGAATTTACAACCTCCTGGACCCAGCCGGACAACCCCTCCTTGTTTGATTTAATAAGTCATGAAGGACAAGGGTCAAGCACACAAGTGGTCGATCGGACTTGGCCAAGCACCTTGTCCGCATCCTCAGGCCTCAGTAACTGAAACTCATCCAATAAAACTGGACCAGACGGTGCTCTGAACGCCTCTACCAATGGAACTGCATTAATGGTGGTGTCCAATTCATGACGAATCTGAGCAACTTTATCCTCAAAGTGCCGTGCAAACTTGTCACAGCGTGCTACCGAGGGTTCCACCGTCTCTCTCCCTGGCCCAGAATGTAACAGGCCGCGAACCACTTGGAAAAGCTCCGCTGGACGACACTGAGAAGATGCAATGCTGGTGGAAAAGAACTGTCTCTTTGCCACCCTCACCGCCACAGAGTAGGCTCGATAGTGGGCTCTTACCTGTGTTCGGTCAGACTCAGCACGTGTTTTCCTCCACCTGCGTTCTAGCCGTCTCCCCTCTTGCTTCATTGCCCTCAGCTCAGGTGTATACCAAGGAGCAGGCCGGGCTCTGCTCAGGGGGAGAAGGTGCTTGGGCGCAATCGTGTCAACCACCCGAGTCATCTCTGAATTCCACAGAGCGACCTGGGCTTCGACAGGAGCACCAGCCATATCAGCAGGAAAATCCCCCAGAGCCCTCTGGAATCCATCGGAATCCATTAATCTCCGGGGGCGGACCATTTTAATAGGTCCCCCACCCTTGCAGAGGGGAAAGGCCGCCAGAAGTCTAAACCTCAGCAGGAAGTGATCTGACCATGACAAAGGGACAGATGTTAATTCCTCCACTTTCAGATCACCATCCTCCTGCCCAGTCGAGAAAACCAGATCAAGCGTGTGTCCTTTTATATGCGTTGGGCCAATAACATGTTGGGACAGCCCCATGGTTGTCATGGTGGCCATGAAGTCCTGAGCCACCCCGGATACAGCGGCCTCGGCATGGAAGTTGAGATCCCCCAGGACCATCATCCTGGGGGTCCTCAACACCAAGTCCGAGACCACCTCCGTCAGCTCAGGCAGGGAGTCTGATGGGCAGCGGGGTGGGCGGTACACCAACAGAATCCCTAATCTGTCCCGGGTACCCAACACAAGGTACAAACACTCAAGATCTGCACTCGAATGAGCAGGAAGCCTGGAGAGGGAGATTGAATTCCTATAGACCACGGCAACCCCCCCTCCCCGACCCTCAAGTCGGTGTTGGTGCTGCACCGAGTACCCAGGAGGGCACAGCTGGGAGAGAGTGACCCCTCCCAGTTCCCCCACCCAGGTCTCAGTAATACATGCCAGGTCAGCCCCCTCATCCACAATCAAATCATGGATGAGGGAGATTTTATTTTGGGCCGACCTGGCATTCAGCAGCAGCACCACCACCAGACCCGAGGGCAGACTGGTAAGGCTGCCAGGAACCATCAGGTTGGGGGAAGAACCAGAAGAGGGGACAGCTGTAAGGTGTCTAGCCCCTCTTCTCCTCAGCTGGCCTGTTAATCCCCCAACGCCATACCTCCCCCTGCCCATGACCACAGTTATAGTGGCACCTCCCCGACCCCCTGAGTTGCCCAATAGTCCTCCCAGGCACATATTAAAATGTTAGGATATAAAATGCTCAACAGTTTAAAAGAATATAAAAGATAAAAGAGATAAAAGAGAACAGCAGCTAAGAAGGAGCAGATAAAGTCCACGTTTGTCCCTTTCCCCTTGTCTTTAAAGCTGCTGACATGGAAGGTCAGTTCACTTTCTCCTCTCCTAGAGGTACCAGTGTCATTGATTATATATTGTTGTCACCCACAGCAGTTCCTTATTTTAAGAACTTCCAGGTATAAACCAGAAAGCAACCATCAACCCTTGCTGATTGACTAGGATGTTAACATATTCATGTTGTCAAAGGAAAGGCAAACTCCTATATATACGCAACATGGTTTTGCTATCGTATACTCAAGTTGGTATGAGACGCTTATTAAAAACGTTTGGAACAATCTGTTATAAAGAACATCATAATATACCCTATACCAAGACAAAAGTGGTAGTGTTTGGGGCAAGTTCCCTTAAGCACAAGGGGGTCCTGGATGGACAAGTAATCGATCCAATGAGACACTTTAATTATCTTGGATATGGTTCACTGATAGGGGCAACTGGATGTATCATATGGTGGCTGTAGCTTTGGAAGCATTAAGCTCTTCTCAAGCCATCTTGGGTTTTACTAGAACCAAAGGTGGCAATATGATCACCCTTGCCTTGAAAATATATATGGGTAAAGTGCTCCCACGCTTGACTTATGGGGCAGTTTGACAAAAATAACCCAGTTAGACATTACCCAAAATAAATTTCTTAAATCACTACTTGGTTTGCCTCACTCTATCCCTCCAGCCAGTATCAGAACACAGACAGGGATTATGCCAGTATAATGTCATGGTTTTAGGTTTGTTTATGTATTATTTTAAACTTCTTAATACGAATGATTTTAGGCTTCCAAGAAAATGGTTTTTAGAACAGTTGAAATCCTATCAACAGGCCAACTGGGTAGCAACGTGTGAACACCAAATGTTAGCCTTTGGTTTAATACCTGGGGATATCAAGAAATGGACTCTAGATCAGATTCGTAAATATATAAAGATTAAGCTACGGGACCTTTATTCCCAACAAGATCTAGAGGTAAATTCACTGTTTTCTCCTCAGTTGCGTTGTTTAAAATTAACTCATGGATTTCAGAAATACTTTCAGTTGTTGTCAGTTATTTCATTTAGAAAGGCATTCTTAGCATTGCATTTTCAGTCTATGTCCATGCAATACTTAGAAGGTCACTATTCCAAAAAACCTGTAGATCAGCATTTTTGTATATGTGGAGCTCAAGTAGTGGAGGACCTTCAGCATTATTTATTATATTGCTCTCTGTATTTGGGGCCTAGAGCAGACATTATATTGGAATTGCTAAGGTATATACCCGATGACGATGATCAAGCTAAAATTATATATTTGCTGATTCCGATAAATTCATGACGGACAGAGTTGTGAGATCTGCAGTGGCTGCTCAAAAACCGAGAACTTTTGTTGAGGCTATGGTGAAATGTAATGATTTAATTTAATGTTCTGTTGTAGTAGTTTTAGTCTACGTTTATTGCGCCTACAGATTTAAAGTATTATTTTTAATTTTATTTATTCTTGATTGTATCTTGTTGTTGTTGTTCAGTCGTTCAGTCGTGTCCGACTCTTCGTGACCCCATGGACCATAGCACGCCAGGCCTTCCTGTCCTGCGCTCTCTCCCGGAGCATGCTCAAGTTCATATTCATTGCATCCGTGATGCTATCTAGCCATCTCATCCTCTGCCGTCCCCTTCTCCTTTTGCCTTCAGTCTTTCCCAGCATCAGGGTCTTTTCCAGGGAGTTTTCTCTTCGCATTAGGTGGCCAAAATATTGGAACTTCAGCTTCAGTATCTGTCCTTCCAATGAGCACTCAGGGTTGATTTCCTTTAGGATGGACTGATTTGACCTCCTTGCAGTCCAGGGGACTCGTAAGAGTCTTCTCCAGCACCACAGTTCGAAAGCATCGATTCTTCGGCGCTCAGCCTTCCTTATAGTCCAGCTCTCACAGCCATACATTACTACTGGGAAAACCATAGCTTTGATTAGACGGACCTTTGTCGGCAAGGTGATGTCTCTGCTTCTTACTATGCTGTCTAGGTTGGCCATAGCTTTCCTCCCAAGGAGCAAGCGTCTTTTAATTTCATGGCTACAGTCACCGTCTGCGGTGATCTTGGAGCCCAAGAAAGTAAAATCTGTCACTGCTTCCATTTCTTCCCCTTCTATATGCCAGGAAGTGATGGGGCCAGATGCCATGATCTTCGTTTTTTTAATGTTGAGTTTCAAACCAGCTTTTGCACTCTCCTCTTTCACCCTCAACAAGAGGCTCTTGAGATCCTCTTCGCTTTCTGCCATTAGGGTGGTATCGTCTGCATATCGGAGGTTGTTGATAATTCTCCCAGCAATCTTAATTCCGACCTCTGATTCATCCAACCCGGCATTTCTCATGATGTACTCTGCATATAAGTTAAATAAGCAGGGTGACAATATGCAGCCTTGTCGTACTCCTTTCCCAATTTTGAACCAATCGGTTGTTCCATGTCTGGTTCTTACTGTTGCTTCTTGACCCTCGTACAGGTTTCTCAGGAGACAGGTAAGGTGGTCTGGTACTCCCATCACTTTCAGAATTTGCCACAGTTTGTTGTGATCCACACAATCAAAGGCTTTAGCGTAGTCAATGAAGCAGAAATAGACATTTTTCTGGAATTCTCTTGCTTTCTCCATGATGCAGCGAATGTTGGCGATTTGATCTCTAGTTCCTCTGCCTCTTCGAAACCCAGCTTGTACTTCCGGTAGTTCTCGGTTCGCATACTGCTGAAGCCTAGCTTGTAGGATTTTGAGCATCACCTTGCTGGCATGTGAAATGAGCGCAATTGTGCGGTAGTTTGAACACTCTTTGGCGTTGCCCTTCTTTGGAATTGGAATGTAAACTGACCTTTTCCAGTCTTGTGGCCACTGTTGAGTGTTCCAGATTTGTTGGCATATTGAATGCAGCACTTTAACAGCATCATCTTTTAGGATTTTAAATAGTTCGGCTGGAATACTGTCATCTCCGCTAGCTTTGTTGTTACTAATGCTTCCTAAGGCCCACTTGACTTCACTCTCGAGGATGTCCGGCTCAAGTTCAGTGACCGCACTATCATGGCTATCAGGGACATTCAGATCTTTCCTGTATAGTTCTTCTGTGTATTCTTGCCACCTCTTCTTAATCTCATCTGCTTCTGTGAGGTCCCTGCCTTCTTTGTCCTTTATCATGCCCGTCTTTGCACAAAACGTTCCCTTGAGATCTCCAATTTTCTTGAAGAGATCTCTAGTCTTTCCCATTCTGTTGTTTTCCTCGATTTCTTTGCATTGTTCATTTAAGAAGGCCTTCTTGTCTCTCCTTGCTATTCTCTGGAACTCTGCGTTCAGTTGGGTATATCTTCCCCTTTCTCCCTTGCTTTTCGCTTCCCTTCTTTCGTGAGCTACTTGTAAAGCCTCATCAGACAGCCACTTGGCTTTCTTGCATTTCTTTTTCTTTGGGATGGATTTCGTTGCTGCCTCCTGAACAATGTTACGGACCTCCGTCCACAGTTCCTCAGGCACTCTGTCTATCAGGTCTAATCCCTGAAATCTATTCCTCACCTCCACTGTATATTCATCAGGGATATGATTTAGGTCATACCTGAACGGTTTAGTGGTTTTCCCGACGTTCTTCAATTTAAGACGAAATTTTGCAAGAAGCAGCTCATGATCTGAGCCACAGTCAGCTCCAGGTCTTGTTTTTACTGACTGTATGGAGCTTCTCCATCTTTGGCTGCAAAGAACATAATCAATCTGATTTCGATATTGACCATCTGATGATGTCCATGTGTAGAGTCGCCTCTTGTGCTGTTGGAAAAGAGTGTTTGCTATGATCAGCATGTTCTCTTGGCAAAACTCTATTAGCTTTTGTCCTGCTTCATTTTGTACACCAAGGCCATGCCTGCCTGTTATCCCGGTGATTTCTTGATTTCCTACTTTAGCATTCCAATCCCCTATAATGAAGAGGACATCTTTTTTTGGTGTTAGTTCTAGAAGGTGTTGTAGGTCTTCATAGAACCGATCAACCTCAGCTTCTTCGGCCTCAGTGGTTGGGGCATAGACTTGAATTACTGTGATGTTGAATGGTTTGCCTTGGATTCGTACTGAGATCATTCTATCATTTTTAAGATTGTACCCCAGTACTGCTTTTCCCACCCTTTTGTTGACTATGAGTGCTACTCCATTTCTTCTAAGGGATTCTTGCCCACAATAGTAGATATGATGGTCACCTGAATTAAATTCGCCCATGCCTGTCCATTTGAGTTCGCTGATTCCCAAGATGTCGATGTTCAATCTTGCCATCTCATGTCTGACCACCTCCAGCTTACCTTGATTCATTGATCTGACATTCCAGGTTCCTAAACAATATTGTTCTTTACAGCATCGGATTTTCTTTTCACCACCAGACACATCCACAGCTGAGTGTCCTTTCGGGTTTGGCCCAGCCGCTTCACTCTTTCTGGCGCTACTTGGAAATACCCTCTGCTCTTCCCCAGTAGCATATTGGACACCTTCCGACCTGAGGGGCTCATCTTCCGGCGTCATATCTTTTAGCCTTGTGATACGTTCCATGGGGTTTTCTTGGCAAGAATACTGGAGTGGGTTGCCATTTCCTTCTCCAGTGGACCACATTTTGTCAGAACTCTCTGCCATGACCTGTCCGTCTTGGGTGGCCCTGCACGGCATAGCTTATGGCTTCACTGAGTTACGCAAGCCCCTTCGCCACAACAAGGCAGTGATCCATGAAGGGGGATTGTATCTTACTAGATCCCTAATGGGTCATCTGAGGAATTATTTATATAAAGATGTGGGTTTTAAAATTTTAAACTTTTAACAGAGATGTCTGTTTTAATTTTTTTAGGTGTATGTATCTAGGTATATTCTTAGTTGATATGACCATGATGGCTGAAACAACAATAAAGCAATTAACAATTGAAAATAATCTATTCAATGTGCTGAAATGTCTGAACAAATAAAAAAGCTTTTGCTTGGCACCAAAAAGACTCCAACGAGCACCCTGTGAGCGTCTCTGGGCAGAGCATCCAACCTGTGAGGTACCGCAACTGTGAAGGCCCTCGGATGGAGGTGGGGCTGAGAGGAGAGCCTCTGATGAAGGTTGTATGGTTCTGATAGGATTATCTGAGAAGGCAGCCTCAGGTAACCAGACCCCAAGCCATTTAGGGCTTTATGGGTAATGAACAGCACTTTGAACTAAGCCTAGAAATTGAGCACATTCAACATTGCAATGGCTGAAGAACTAATTGATCATGCTTTTCATAACTGGTCCCAGCTAGTAACCTAGCAGCAGTATTTTGTACAATGGAAGTTTCCAAGAAGACTTCAAAGGCAGCTCGTGTATGATACATTATAATTGTCCCATCTAGAGGTTACCAGGGCACAGAGAACTGTGGCCATACTTCTGCTTGTGCAAGAGAGGTTGCAGCTGGTATACCAGCTACAGTATCCAGGTGAAAGCAGGCAGATGAGGTCAGGATATAGCAGGACCAGGGTTAAGCCACACTGTTGGGCAGTTTCTAAGGTAAGCCACTGTTCCCAAGGCTAGTTGAGGAAGATTCTATTCCCATTACCCCTGAAGCATAACAACAATTTCATAGCCCTACTAGTGTACAGCCAGCCTACTAGAAAATTGTGTTTGAGGTGCCTGAGTTGTATTTTAGCCACCTAAGCATATCTGTGCATTTATCTCCCTCTTACAGACATCAGTACTCCCACTGTTTCCCCATTTGTAGCAATACACTCTGCAGTAAAAAGAAGAGGTAATACTGTGGGATACTTAAAAGCACTCTAGAGAGATCAGACTTAAAGTCCTCCTGGGAATGGCTCTTCTTTGAAACTCATTTCAGCTCTCATCCATTACGAACACTGTCCTCTGCTCAACATACCATTGCAAACCATATGACTCGCTGCATTATGGCACAACTGAACATAATAATTCTTAATTTAGCCGGAGATATTTTAAATAAATACTTTTATCGTACTGCTCCCTGCCACTCCATTTTTCAAAGATTATCACTTTGCTTCTAGTGTGTATTTAAAATTGACAGAGTTTCATGGTTTCCTCACAAACACATTAAGCAATTTGTTTGGTTCTTGGATGCATTGGAAAGCTCCAGAGTTATTATGCTGAATGGCAGAGATGAGCATGTGAAATTGTCTTAGAAATACTGGGATTTTTTTTTTTTTAAGTGCTTGTATGATGTACAGGGGTCTACAAAGAATCTGTCTGGTCTTGCTTGCCAGCCAAAAAATTGCACTCATAACAAAATCTGCCCTTCTACAAGGCACAGAGCTGGGAAGCAGGGCAGGTGTTCATGCCCAACATCACGCTGAGGGAGACACTCTCACCGTTGTGACTGGGGTGATTAAATTTGTTTACCCCTGATGATCTACAATCTATTTTATTAAACATTTGGATATCACCCTAATGAGAGCAAAATGAGAGCTTTAGTTACTGAGCCATGTTCAAGGTCTTGTTGCTGACATACAAATCCCTACATAACTCAGGACCAGGATACCTAGCTGACTCTCTTCCCCCATATATATTCAGTCAACCTATGAGATCTTCTGAGGAGGCCTTATTGGTCATTCTGTGGCCAATGGAATGTCTCCAGGTAGCAGCACATAAGTGGGCCTTCTCAGTGGTGGCACCCAGTCTTTGGAATGCTCTCCCACATGACGTTTGAGAGGCAAACATGGTTTTAAACAGATGACAAAACAGCTGGTTTTAAATGCCTCTTAAAAACACACTTCTTCACACAGGCTTTCTCTGAGCTTTGAGGGCCTCCGCTACTACTGTATTTTATTATTTCTAGTGCTCTAATATTTTTAACATTTTAAATGTTTCTAATTATGTATTTTTACCTTGTTTTATCTTGTTACCTTGTATTTTATTGTGAACTGGTTATGGATTTTAATATATTAAGCAGTATAAAAGTATTATAATACATACATACATACATACATACATAAATAGCACAGGGAACAGTAAGATCAGAAGACTCACTAGTCCAAGCAACAGATGTAGCACTGAGCAGGATAAAAATCAAGAGAGATTTGTATTTTGTTCTGAGTAGACAATGGGTTAGATCCAGACTTGGTCATGTTTAGCATAGACCCATTAAAATCAATGTGACAAGTTAGTCAGGACTAACATTAAGTCCCATTAATTTCACTAGGTCCACTGTAAGCATGACTAAGTCTCATTCCAGCCCATAATTTTAGTGAACAATGGCCCCAATCCAGAGATCCTAACAAAGAGCAGAGGGCTAATGTTGCCCATGAGAATCTCCTCTATCCCAGGGATACAGAAATTCTTTCAGCCTGAGGGCTGAATTCCATTTCAGAGAAACTCTCAGGGGCTGCATTCCAGTGGTGGGTGGGGTCAAAGGCAAAAGGAGTGGGGCCAAAAATACCAGAGGATTTCAGCTGAGAGCTCTTACTTCCAGGAACTAGGCCTCAGAGGCATTTCATTTTAGAATTGGGAAAAAACTCCACAGACGCCAGGAAACCATGAAATGACTGGTGGTCAGGAGAAACAGGGTGTGGCCATGGAGGGCAGAACTGACCCCCAGGCTTGAGGTTCTGCACTCCTGCCATAGTCAGTACTGCCTGCCTGGTAGGGAGAGGTTGGAACCAGTGCCCCAACTTACAAACAGGTAATCGGTACTCCCCAGCACCTGTTGAGCAGTGTACAAATAACACAGATGCACAACCCCCCCCATACAAGTAGCACCACCTTTTGTACATTCATGTTCTGACCACTATTTCTATACACCAATCACTCTTGCCATTTCCCCCACGAGCTGTTCATATACGTGGCCCATAACCAGGTTGAGAAATGTTAGTGTAAAGCAACAGTGGGAGTACACCAAGATAGCCACGTCCATTTCTGTGATCATAGTCATAAGTTTTGTAGATGTTGCAATTGTGGATATAGCTGTGGCTAGCGTAGCATAACCATGCATATGAGGTGTAAGATTTCCAGAAAGTGTTGTATATGCCTACAGTATACAAGAGCTGTAATTTCCTAATGCATTAGAGCAGCAGTACAGAACCTATGGCCCACAGAGGTTTTACATCTGGCCTATGGAGGCTCTGCATCCCTCCACAGGTTCCACCCCTTGGCTCCACAAGCCCCTCCCTTCCCCAAGCCCCACCCCTTGTGGCTACCAACAGGTTGGGGAGGAAGCAAGGAAAGACTGGGGAGGAAGCGAAGAGAAGTTGGAGATAATAATGAGGATTCTCCTGAATGCCACATGCTCCCCCTCCCAATTGGATCATAGATCAGAGATAACAATGAGAATTCCCATGTTGCTGCTCCCTCTCCCAATTTAAAGGAGAAGCAGCGCACAGGGGATTCCCCAGCACCTAGGCTGGCTTGGCTTTGCCCACTCTGCAGCCTCCCCAAAGAAAGCACAGGACAAAGTGCTAACTGGATCGTCCACCCAATGCCTCAGTAGTGACGGCTTTGCTGTACATGGGGCTTCCTTGATTGGAAAAGCCTGCCTGCAGTGAAGCCTGCTCACCTACCCGGCGCATCAGCTAGGGAGCAAATGACATCAGGTAGCAGGGCCGTGGCCACCTGATGTCATCTGGCCTGCAGAAGAATGGATGGGGGGTCATCTGATCCCCCACCCCTAAATGGTTCTGCACCTCTACAGTAAATGGTCTTGCATAGTATTATACAACATTTTCAAGAGTAAAACAATACTTTAAAACTCTGGATTAAAATAGTTCATAAGAAGTCCCTCCTCCCTTTTCAATTTCCCCCAAATTTCTAACTTTTCCACTGAGAAAATGGGGGGAAAGGCCTTGGGAAAAAACAGGAAGACACTGCCCCCTCCCCAATCTTTCTGTATCCTCCACGCCACCCCAGGCCTTCATGTCTCTACACATGCATACTGTTCACATCAACATTTTCCAGTCTTCTGTTTGTATTCTGCTCTAATTCCAGCCACAATTATGCAGTTTGGAATGAACTAACATTTATGCACACTCAGTTGGAAATACATCAAATCAGAAAATACAGTTCCTTCCAACTTAAAAGGAAAAAAAAGTAACCAAATCAGTACATTCTGCCTTTTTAAATCTAAAGGTGATTTGTATTCAAATGAACTACCAACAAATTTAGATGCAAGTATTAATATCACCAGTTCCAACATATGATGGATTTTAGACATTTAGCATGCAGTATCATTGTAACATTATTATTATTATTAATTTCCTCAGCTGCAAGAAACAGAAATCACTTACTATGTATTTCTGTTCTCCCTGACCAGTGTTTTTCTATTACTTCATATTAAGATGTGAATGCAATCAAGGATAAAATACTGAACATTTTTGGTGAATATGAATTGGAAAAATGTGCAAAGCAATTTAGCAGGCAGAAAGCAAATACTTCAAGCCCGAAGGGGAGTAAAAATCAAACATTTACAAAATAAGAAAAGGCAACTCAACAGGAACTGAAGTGGAGAAAAAAGTTACAAATGCAGAGAGCCTCAATTAAGCAATATGACCCCATAACGCAGCATTATGATCTCATCTGGATGATTAATTATATTTCAATTTATAGGAAAAGTCATGGGCTTTGCTTAGCAGTTGGATTCTCAAGATAACTTGCACTGCTATAGCAAGACTATACAACTCTTCTCAAGGAAGAGTTTCAATAATTTTTATTTATTAATTTTATTTAAAATATTTATATGCCACCCTTCATTATCACATCACAGAGCAGTGTACAAAATTAATTAAAACAATTAAAATACAATACAAATATAAAAATAAATCTACTGAAGTAGGTAGCAAATGCTTGGGTAAACAGATGCATTTTCAACCGGCACTCCGACACCATCAAGGATGGCAGCTGTTGCATTGCAGAGAAGAGAGAATTCCACAGGTGGGGTGCCACAACAGGAAAGACCTTCCCTGGATGGCATCAGATGTAGCCGTGTAAGCAACAGGACAAACAGGAGGCCCTGATTTGTGGATCTCAGTGAATGGGCAGGTTGATATAGGAGAAGGAGCTCCCTCAGGTAGCCTGGTCCTAAGTTGTTTAGGGCCTTATATGTCAATAACATCACCTTGAATCTAGCCTAGTAACATATTCGCAGCCAGTGCAGTTCTCTGTGGAAAGGTGTAATACTGTATGCTCAAGGTAGGCTGCCCACTCAGAAACCTACAGAATTCCGCGCTTGCTGCAATTTCCAGACTAGTCTCAAAGAAAGCCCTACAAAAAGTAACTTGCAGTTATCTTGAGGTTACCAATGCAAGGATCACTGTGGCCAGACTATCGTTATCCAGGAACGGCCATAGCTGGCATACCAACAGAAGCTGATAAAAGGCACTCCTAGTCACGGAGTCCACTTAAACCTCCAGTGACAAAAATGGTTTCAGGAGTGCCCCCAGGCTACGAACCTAATCCTTTAGAGGGAGTGCAACCCATCCAGAACAGGCAACCTACCAATCAGACACAAGAACCGCCCACCTACAGTGTCTCTGTCTTGTCAGGATTCAGCCTTAGCTTATTGACCCTCATCCAGTCTACCACTTCTTCCAGGCACTGATCTAGGACCTGCACAGCCACACCTGATTGAGATGTCAGACGCTCCCAATGGCTTCATGTAGATGGTAAACAGCATTGAAGACAAGATGTGGCATCCCACAATGCCAATGCCATATAGTCACCCAAGTTCTCTGCTACTAGCCTGCAGGGTAGCAGCAGAATCACTGCAATACAGTGCCTCCTCCCATCTCCAATCCCAGGAGGATACCATGGCCAATTATATCAAAAGCCACTGAGAGCTCAAGGAAAATCAACAGGATTGCAGTGCTCCTGTCTCTCTCCCAGTAACGGTCATCACTCTGGGAGACATAGGGAGATTATGTCCCAAAACTAGCTCTGAAACTTGATTAGAACAGGTCTAGATAATTTCCTCCAAGAATGCCTGGAGCTGAGCCACCCCACCCAGACCTTACCCAGAAACTGGGTGCTTGCAACCAGCCATTAGTTATTATGTACTTCTGGGTCCAGGGTGGGCTTTTCAGGAGCAGACACGCTACCACCTCTTTAAGGGCAAAAGGCACTACTCCCTCATGCAAGGAAGCATTTACCACACTCTAGACCCACTCCATCAAGCCCACCACTTGCTTGCTCGAATCAGCCAAGATGGGCAAGATCAAGAGGGCCTGTGGTCAGTTGAGTAAGGACAGGTTGCTTACCTGGTGAGTACAAGGAAAGGGGAGAACGTGTATATTAGAGTGCCCCCTCCGTGAAGAAGGAAAGCATCTCCCAGAAAGTCTGGGTTATGACCAACTCTGCTGTGGAAAGACTGGCATTTTGTGTTTAGTGCTGTAGCAAAGAAGTACAGTCAGGATAGTCGGGATGCCCTACATGTTGAACAGTTTGAGTCCTGCAGTACAGAGACAGGCTTGATGTCTCAAAGAGATCGTGGCTGCCATGGCCTTGAAGCCACAATTGGCCATGAGATGGGCTGTGTTAGTTCGTTGGCCTGTTAGTCTGTGGGCTTCAGCTTGGAATAGCATTGCTAGGGGTTTGATGTCTTCCAGGAGAGGGTTGAGAAGGTTGCAGCTTTTTCCCATGAGAACTGGCGGTAGGCTGCCATGCATGCCTCATATTTCATCATGCAGAGTGCCAGGGCCACAGTGGAGTATAATCTGCATCCCATTAAGTCTAATTTTAGTCCCTCTGAATCCACAGGGGCAGTGTGAGGTTTCTGTCTCGTCTTCGGTTGGGGTGCTTCCACTATTATGGAGTTCGGTGTGGGGCATCTGAAAAGGAAGGAACAATCCTCTTCCTGAACCCTTTACAGGTTTTCTATCTTTCTAGACATGGGCAGGTGGGTACAAAGTTTTGTCCAGGATTGTTTGATTACATGCAGTAATAGTTAAAGCATCAGGATAGTAACCAGTGGAACTAAGTCTGGTTATACTCTTTTAAAGACCGGATCTGTGACCAGAACCAGAGGGACCTTAATGTCAGGGTGGACACTGAGCCCACAGAATCCCAGAGTAGTTCTGATTCTGAGGAAGAGGAGCCGCTCCTGGGAGAGGAGCGCGCTCATCTTTCCCAGGGCCAACAGCTGACAGAGATTCCTCCCACCGGCATTCCTAGCATAGATAGCAGTCCTGGGAGTGACAGAGCGCGGGAAGCAGACTTGCTGGACGTGCGACGCCGACGCAGGGAGCGGCGCCAAATGGAGGGTGTGGAAAGGCAGCGTAGTGCCTGGTTGGCATGCAAACAACGGTTGTGCCCAGAGGATCCAAGGGGAAAGGGGAGGGATTCTCCCTAGCCCATAAGTTCAGGGTCTGCCAGTGATTCCCTTTCAAACAGGGACCAACTGTTCCAACTTAGGGCATAGGTACTCTGCTGCTCATATCTAGTTGCTAACAGTAGAGTTGTTAAGTTGTAAAAGAGGAATAAAGCTTTGAAAAGAATCCCTTTGTCTGTGTCTGGACTTGGCTACTGGATTAGACTGAGAAAGGCCTCCAAGGAGCCCTTGACATTTAATCTCTAGTCCAAGGAATTTTGCCATTTCGAGGATTTGTTCCACATATGGCCTTACGTCATCCAACAGGGAGATAAGATTTTGATCCCCTATGGTGGTGTCTGGTGAGGAGAATGAGGCCCAGACAGATGAAGTGGAAGACAAGTCTGAGCAATAGTCATCCTGCACCGAAGAGGGGTCATTAGGCAGTATCTCAGTGTTAGGGCCCAGTGATGGCTGGGTAAGTTGCACTGTCGGCAGTGACCGTGTTGCAGTCAGGGGCTCTGGGATTTTTTTCAGGACTACATCCTGAAAGAAGTTGGCCAGAAAAGGAGTGTGGTGAGCGACTGGCAAATTCCTAAAGCTTGGTACCATGGTAGTTTCCAGTAACTGAACGTAAGGTGGTTTAGAGACTGTGTGAAAAGGTGTTGCACAGTCAGAAGCTGCCTTAGATGTTCTAGAAAGTGAGTGGAACAAGAACGTTGGCAATGGGAATGGTGACGCAGGTAGTCTCTACCCCTATACTCATAATGGTGCCATCTTGGGGGTGAATGGTCATCATACTAATACGAAGAAGACTTGCAGAAATGGGGGACTATAGAGGGTCGTCTATAGTCCCACATAGACTATAGGGGGTATAGTCTATACCTGTCATCTACGGCTTTCCCACAGCATATCGTAGCAATGATGAAGAAAACTTTCTGATGAAGCCGTGGAGGCCAGTGAAACCTGTCAGTATTGAGGGGATTAGTCGGATACGACTGAACAACAACAACAACAACAACAATATTTCCTTGGAGAATGATCTCGAGGGAGGTGATAGTATGGTTCAGGTGAGAAACATTCACTAGACTCACCCTCTGATACCAAGCCAAGGCATTGGATATCATCTCGGGAGTTACAGTCTCATGGAAGTTGTAGTTTCTCTATGATAGGTGTCGGTGATCACATAAGAGTTTGAGGCGTCGCCTGTACCGAAGGGTAGCTGATTTGCAACTGGCATAAGTTCGGGTTTGATGTTAGATTCTATCCTATGTGCTTTTTTCTTTTTGTGTTTTGGTCCTGGCACCCAGGGGTTAGCAGAACATTTATTTCAGGACTTTGTCTATTTGACCTGTTTGATCTCGACTGTCAGTACTGAAGGGCTAGTTTTAATTTGTTGATCCAAGGGGACATCTGAAGCTGTCGGTACATAGGGGCTGGTATCCCAATACTGGGGATCGCTGCCCTGAATCGCTTCCCAGAGTGTGCGCTGGAAGAAGCTGAGAGAGAGCTGGAGCTGGCTTCTTGCAAATGGAACCCAGGGCAGTATGCAGAGGCCAGTTCAGTGTAGCTGTGTCTGCTGCCTTTAGGGCTTGTTCCCAAAATAGGGCATGGAGCCATGCCATTCTGTTTCTCCTGGCCTGCTTCATAAAGGCCTGGCAGCGGGTACAGGAGTCCACCCTGCGTGCCTCTCCAAGACAGAAAAGGAAGCTGGTGTGTCCGTCAGTCACCAATATCTTCTTGCCACAGTGGGCACAATTTTTGAAGAAGGCCTTGGAGGCCATGCCCCCCAAGGGATAAACAAATAAAAAAGGAAGAAAAAACTCAGAGAAGTTAAGAAAGGGGAAAAAAGAGAAAAAATAACTCTGCTTGGTGTCCCCGGAAGGAACAGCAGAATCTGTAGATTTTTTTGCCGTGAGGCGAGAGAACATTCCAAATGCTGCTAGTTGCTGAAGTCAATGAGAAGCAACTGAGAGGCAGGCAGGAGCCACGCCCAAAGCATGTGCAGAGGAGGTGGGCGGGACTCCAACCGAAAACCCTGTTTAGCTCAAGAACATCCTGAATGACTGTTCTGCACAGGCACATAATCCATGAGTGAATCACAGAGACCATGAAGAACTACAGACACCTTATTCACATTCTCAGGCTTCAGAAACTGAAACCAATCTCACATATCTAAACTAGACAGAGCATTTGGCACCTCAACTGGACCTGCAACAATAATGGCATCAAGGTTGTTGCAGAGACAAGCAACTTTATCTTGACTTTTACATGATAGTGATCTGGGCATTATACAGTTACTTCTTTCACAATTCAGAATTACTGTTTTTCAAGAACCCAAGCAGTTAGTCAAGTGATGGCCAGTGGGTCACAAAAAGCAATATTGGGGGGGAGGGAGGCAAAGCACAGATATCAGCAACATTTCCCTATGTGTTTCCAAATTCTTTCTCCAGTCATAAGAAACAGAAACTTACTCATAAATTATACATCTCCTGAGGTGTTCTACTGCCCAATTTCCCAATTTGAAGGGAGCCTTCTGGAACCCTTTAGAGTTTCCTGCACTTTTACTATCCTGAATTGTTTGGTGACATCTGAAAATTAAGTCACCTTCAACCCCTTTTTACAGAATACATATGAATAAGTTAAAAATGATTTGTCTAAAGCCCTGAAAGTATAAACTTGATGGACATAATCTTACTATGCACAAATATACATGTAAATCCCTTAGCAATGAAATGAAATGGCTATAGTCCTAAAATGTTTAACTTTCCAATGGTCTTGAGATATGCAATTTGGGGGTGGGGGACGTGGATATGAAGGCAGTTCTATTCTCTCAAGGATAATAACGACAATATTATAGCCATAAAAGCCAACACCTAATAAAACATTTAGTTTTTTCCTCTTCCCTCTATGGAAACACTGCATTAAAATACCACATTTAACATTTTAAAACAAGAATAAATCTGTACAATTAGTTTTAATTCACTAATGGTTTTATTAGTATTTGAATGTCAGAGCAGTTTCTTCTTAGTTTATGGCTTTTACCATTGTTTTTGCTTCTCAGAAAAACCAATTTCAGAGCCGAGAGAAAAAAAGCTGGAATGGGGGTGGGGGTGGGGTGTGTTCCTACAATCTAATGAAGATGACCTACTTTTGTGTATGCATAACATTCATCTTCTAACATGGGAGGTTATTACAAAATAAGATTACCTGTATGATAAATCCTCTATAATTACCTGCAAGTGCCTTATTTTTTAAGGTGAGAACATTTCTGATTTGTGGTTGCATTTAGCATATTCTGCAGATGACTAAACATATATTTAGATATCAACTCTAGACATATTTAGTTCAAATCAATTAGACTGCTGGGTAGGTGGGGGCGGGGGAGACCATTCCCTTCTGGCTGCCTATATTTTTTGTTTAATCCTGGTCAGTGTAAGACCTTATTGCAAGTAATTTGTCATTATAAGTCTGAAGAAAAATGCTAGCCTCACAATTTTTGTCATTTCCCCCACACACACTTCCCTTCAGGCTGCAACTGTTGATGGGCTTTATGGAAATATAAATTCAATCAGCAGCTGCAAATTTCATGAGACGTCCATCTTCATGCTGAATTTGTAACTGAGTGTCAAAACAATCTGTGGATTCCTTCCTGATGAAACACACATTGAATTGTAAATTTCTGCAATTTTCTTATGTTTAAATTTAAGGGGCACTAAAACAGAACTAGCTCACATAAAGCATCTATCAGCTCAGGACAGGTAATTTCTTTCATTACCCCTCCATAGCATTCAAAGAGTTAAATCATAAAAACCAACTAACATGACCTGGTCCTTATAAAAATGCACAAAATTAAACTACATTGCATTTTTTATCCAACTCAGAAATATAAGAAAACATAAAAGACCTTCAGTGTAGTTTAAAAGCTTTTCAGATAAGCTACGTTTCTGATCTATTGTTGTCGCTGTTCATTTTACAAAGTCTTTCAATGATTAAAATCCAGAAATTAGCTTTGGTAAAATTAAAAAAGGTTCAGTGGTGTCAAAACAGTCAGACATTCGGGTAGAAAAAGTTCAGTTCTGAGGATAACGGCTGCTGCCACCTCCTCCTCATTGATATATATCTTATTTTTAATTAAGTGCTGGTGGAAGAGAGAATACAAAAATATAAAATTAATTTAAATTTTTATATGGCACCCATTATCTCTCCCCCCCTGCCACCGCAAAGTCCCCTGGAAACAATACTATGTCATCCCAGCACATCATTCCCAAATGACTTCTCCAGGGAAAAAGTTGAGGCCGCCAACTTGCCAGCTGCTGGGAAGAGCTGTCCTTCCTACTGCTACTATGAGACCCCCCCTCCAAAATAACCAGAATGTCCCCCTCCCATTTCACCAGCAGACAAATGAGGCAGCAAACTAGTGAAGGAATATAAGTTAAACCCTACAACATCCACAAAGTGTTACCGGTTTACGTAACTGATACCTACACTCAGCCTACCAATCCCAGAAATTCCCAAATAGGCTTGTGGAATCCCGCATGAGTGACCCAGTTGTACATCACTGAGTCATGAATAACATTCTCTTGATGTAAGAATTCACAATTTGGTGTGTGTGTGTGTGTGTGAAATACAAAGTCTGTCACCACCTCCATGTTTTCTCCCTCGACTTGCCAGTTATCAATCAAGCTGGTTACCATAATCTTGGTTTTTTTGAGGTTTAACTGCAACCCAGCTTTTGCACTTTCTTCTTTCACCTTCGTCATAAGGTTCCTCAGCTCCTCCTCGCTTTCAGCCATCAAAGTGGTATCATCTGCATATCTGAGATTGTTAATGTTTCTTCCAGATATTTTAACTCCAGCCTTGAATTCATCAAGCCCAGCATGTCACATGATGTGTTCTGCATACAGGTTGAATAGTTGGGGTGAGAGTATACAACCCTGCTGTACTCCATTCCCAATCTTAAACCAGTCCGTTGTTCCATGGTCTGTTCTTACCATTGCTAGTTGGTCGTTATACAGATTCCTCAGGAGGCAGACAAGATGATTTGGTATCCCCATACCACCAAGAACTTGCCACAATTTGTTATGATCCACACAGTCAAAGCCTTAAGAATAGTCAATAAAACAGAAATAGATGTTTTTCTGAAACTCCCTGGCTTTCTCCATTATCCAGCAGATATTGGCAATTAGTCTCTAGTTCCTCTGCCTTTTCTAAGCCCAGCTTGTACATCTGGCAATTCTCGTTCCATGAATTGCTGGAGTCTACCTTGCAAGATCTTGAGCATTACCTTACTGGCATGTGAAATAAGTGCCACTGTTCGATAGTTTGAACATTCTTTAGTGTTTCTCTTTTTTGGTATGGGGATATAGGTTGATTTTTTTCCAATCTGAAGGCCATTCTTGTGTTTTCCAAATTTGCTGGCATATGGCATGTATCACCTTGACAGCATCATCTTGCAAGATTTTAAACAGTTCAGCTGGGATACCATCGTCTCCTGCTGCCTTATTATTAGCAATGCTTCTTACAGTTTTCCATACCCTTGCTTGTCCCACCCTTTCTTTTGACCTTTGCTTCAAATTATGCCCCTGCTCTCTGCTCCTCCACCCCCCAACAAACCAGCGTTCTCTTCTTTTGCTCATTTGCCCTTGCTGCTCTATATTCCTAGAATTTTCTCCCTGAACATTTCCTCCTCCTTCAAATCCCTCCTCAAAAACTACCTTTTCTACATGGCCTTTGATTTAGCCCCTTAATTCTCATCATTCCCAACTAAAAGCAAACTTTAAGCACACATAACCGCATATGTCCAAATTCTTCCCTTCCTAATCTTCTTCCTCCCTCCCTCAGTTGCTTTCTGATTTCCTTATTTAAGGCACAATCCTATGCATGTTTAGACTGAAAAAAGTCCTGCAACTCCCAGCATTCCCAAGCTAGCCTTGGTGGCTGGGGGTTGCTGGGAGCTGTAGGACTTTCTTCTGTCTAAACATGCATAGGATTGTGCCTTTAGAAACTTGGAGAGGGTTCAGACATCACACCAAGCTACCCTGTACATAATCCACAGCCGGTTGGTTGCTTGCAGAACAACCCATGGTATGCCTGACAGACGATCGGGTTTGCTGTGGCTTCTTCCCCCACCCCCTTCTCCCTTAGTCTTCCAGCTGGCTCCAGCACATTTCCCAGGCACTTTTCTGGCAGAATCTATCTTGTTTCCTCGTCCCAGCGCCCTCCTCAATCCGATCACTACTCTTTTTCATTTCCTGGCACTTTTTTCAGTGCCTCAAAAATGGGGTCATAATTTTTTATTATTATTATTTTTTGTTGGTCTTTTGCATGTGCGCAAGAGCACAGATTCAGCTGTCCAAAATATGTAGTCTTGCCTGGTCAATTTCCTTGTATGTTTCAGCTGTCAAAGTGGAGTGGGTAACATGCAAATAGACAAGGCAAGGCTGCATATAGGCTAATTTGTGCACAGTTGCAAAGGACAGGGGGAGAAAAAACAGTAAGAAAAAGGAGGGGCCCAGTAGCACAATTCAGAAGCACCCAAAATGGAAGAAAATGAATGGAATAAGTGCACCAAAAGTGTGTGTGTATGTGTGTGTGTGGGAGGACAGTATCTCCTGCTTGGTAATGTGACCCTCTCGCTTTTAAGTGTTGAACTGACACTCCTCAGTGCTCTCCGCCCTTTCAACACTTCCTCAAGTCTCCAGCTACTCCAGAAACTGGAGTTATTAACCCCCCCCCCCTGTTCATGCCTCCTTTTTGGAGCAGTACTGCTGCATGTATGGAGCTTCAGTGGATGTGCAAGAATCTCCCTGACAGTAAATGGAGTGGGAATTTGCACACATGAGGTAAAGTAGCAGTTACTGCAGGTGCACAATTTTCCCCCTCCTTTTGCTCCCTTGTTCTTACATTTATGCAAATATTCCCAATAGTTGTTTAAAAAAAAAAAAACCCAGTAGAGGATGGCTGAATGGGACAGAGCAAATGGGGTGCCTGCATCAGCAGTACTTACACCTCCTCCCCCCTGCCCCGCAGCCCCATTCACCTGCCTTCTCAGGGTTTTTTATAAAACTGTCAGGGAGATTTGAGCACATCCACTAAAGTGCAGTAACCACAGCAGTAACAACTGTGAAAAGGAGGAGCAAAAAGGGAAGCCCTGAAAAGGTGAAGGACACTGAGAAGTGCAAGTTCAACACTTAAAAGTGAGAGGATCACATAGTCAAGGGGTAGATACCCCCACTTCTGGTGCACTTACTCCATTCACCTCCCCCACCCACCCATTTTCAGTGCTTCCAAATTGCACTACTGTGTTCCTTTGTTCTCTTACTGTTATTTCTCCTAGGTCCTTCACAACTGTGCACAAATTAGCTTACATGCAGCCTTGTCTTGTCAGTTTCCTTGTATGTTACCTACTCCACTTAGCTGCTCCCTTTGACAGATGAAACATACAAGAAAATTGACCAGGCAAGACTACACAGATGGACAGCTGTAAGAACACACTTGCACAAGACCAACAAAAATAATAATAATATTTTAAAAATTATAGACGCAATTGCAAAATTTTAAGGCACCGAAAAAAGGTGGCAAATGAGCTCCAAAGTGCCATTTCAGCATGGGTAGAAGGGCAGTAACTGGCAAGATTGCAAAGAGCAGAAGAGGCTTTTTTGCTGCTCTTACCAAATGGCTCTGTAGTCAATCCCAGCAACCCACGATAAAATCACTCTCCCAGGTTCAGACAACATGATAACCAACCATGGATATGAACAACCCTAGAACAAGCCATGGGTTCTCAAAGCTGCTTGTTCATGAAAATTAAACTACCTCGTGGAGAACACACCAGGCTCAAATGACACGATAACCCACCATGCCTGGCTACCTATGGTGGGCTGTCATACTGTGCGAACCCAGTCTTAGACTATAAGCTCCTTGGAAACAGGAGCCTATCTTGCTATATAACCTGTATAGCAGCCTTCCCCAATCTGGTGCCCTCCAGATGTGTTGCTACGACTCCCATGCTGCCTCGGGATGGTGGGAGTTGTAGTCCAATATATCTAGAGGACACCGGTGGTTGGGCAAGGCTGCTGTATGGTGGCATGTACACTGATGGTACTGTAGTCATCATAATAATATGCTCCATGTCTCACTAACATCACAACAACATCAGATAGTCAATAGGTCTAATAACTACAAACAACAGATGATTCAATATTAAATATTAAATTCTCAGGGCTTGGACCCATTCAGTCAAAGTCACTACAAGAAATCTTAGCAACACCAGGAATTGCATCAAGTGCCTTCATATTTATTTCATTCCACTGTGTTGCTTATAACAGCTACGTGAGAAAGGCCTCAGGAGATTCTATTTCACTTCCAGCTCAGCTAATAGCTATATCTGAAACCATGGATTAGTTACTTCTCTGTAGTTTTCTTTTAAAAGGTGAAAAGGCTTCCATGCCTCACAGGAATTTTGAGATGATACATCAGCTACTGCATGCAAGATATTCAGTTCTTACTATCACACAGAGATATGCCTTTTTAACCAAAAGTGAAGTTTAAAATCAATTTAGAACAGATTCAGATGACTCCTAGGTGATGTACAAGTCGAATAAATCCTTATTCTACTGTATGCCTTTTAAATTACTGGACCCTGAATCATAATAAAGCCTGCCAGGAGCCATGGACCACAAATAAGAAGGCTTACTGAACACCTGATGAGCCACAATTGTGGTTGGCAGATTGCATATGACCCAGAGGACTGACAGGCCTTTCTACCAAATTATCTACCAATCAGCATACAGTGAGGTGTGTTAATAAGAACATTGTCTTCCTCCTGCCCCATTTCTAGGCCAGAAAACACCTAATTTGCTGAAGATATCAGCCAACCCTACCATGAAACTAACAGCTATGCTTACATGTAGCCTAGCGTGATGCAGTGGTTAGTGTTGGATTGGGACTTGGGAGATCTGGGTTCTAGTCCCCACTTGGCCATGAAGCTCACTGAGTGATTTTGGGCAAGTCACTATCTAACCTACCACACAGGGTTGTTGTAAGGATAAAATGGAGAGAAGGACCATGTAAGCCCTAGGTTCCTTGGAGGAAAAGGTGAGATATAAATGTAACAAATACATTAGAATAAATAAAGACATATATGAGGGGGAAACCCTTGTCCCCAGTGTTATTTAACATCTATATGAAGCCACTGGGAATGGTCATTAGGGGATTTGGAGCCAAGGACCATCAGTATGCTGATGACACACAGCTCTATCTCCCCATGACATCTGAATCAGGCGAGGCTGTGCAAGTACTGGACCAGTGCCTGAACTCAGTAATGGGCTAGATGAGGGCCAATTAACTGAAACTAAATCCTGGCAAGACAGAAGCCCTGTAGGTGGGTGGTTCCTGGGTCCAGGAGATAGGCTCACTGCCTGTTCTGGATGGGGTTGCAATCCCTCTGGAAGATCAGGTTTGTAGTCTGGGGTACTCCACTCTCACTCTCACTGGAGGCCCAAGTGGCCATGGCTGCTCAGACTGCCTTTTACCAGCTTTGGCCGGTTCGCCAGCTGTGGCCGGTTCGCCACCTACAGCCTCTCCTGGACAGGGACAGCTTGGCCAAGTGGTGCAGGCACTAGTAACCTCAAGACTGGATTACTGCAATGTGCTCTATGAGGGGCTGCCCTTAATGCTGTTGCAGAAGCTGGAGTTAGTGCAGAATGGTTGTTATCGGGAGCTTCCCCTTTTCAGCATGCAAGTAATTTGCTGAGGGAATTGCCCTGGCTGCCTATTCGCTACCGGGTCATGTTTAAGGTTTTGGTACTAGTGTACAAAGCCCTAAACAACTTGGGACCAGGATACCTGACAGAGCGCCTTCTCCTTTACCAACCTGCCAGATCACTGAGGTCATTGGAGGGCTTGCTCCTGGTGGTTCCACATGGACCTATGGCCCGATTGGAGTCCATCAGGAGAAGAGCCTTCAGCATGGTGGCCCCCTTTCTTTGGAATTTCCTGCCCCTGGAAGTCAGACAGGCACCAACACTGCGTTGTTTCCCATGCCCCCTGAAAACAGCACTCTTCCAGGAGGCATTCCTTAATTGACCAGTTACAGTTTTATTGGCATTGTGTTCTTAAACAAGTGTAATTTTAATGTGGTGTTTTAATCTTTTCATGCTCTTACTGTTTCATCTTTTGTGTTCACCGCTCTGAAATCTGTTCTAGACATGGAGTGGTATATAAATATTGTAAGTAAGTAAGTAAGTAAGTAAGTAAGTAAACAAACCCATCCTCTGCAAAGACTGCGTAATAGTCCTGTACCTGCCATAGACCCCATAAAAACAGATGTGAAGAGAACCTTGAAGTTTGTATGTGTTTCAGGCCGATGTAGGCACACATTTACCTTTTCTAGATATTCTGTTGCTTGAATTCTATAACTGCATTTTCCAAGATGGCCAACATGCAGATGGGCATATGTAGTAACTGAAAGTGATAGCAGTAAGGAATGAGATTTCAGCTTATGTTCTTTCAAAGGAATAGATGGCATAGGTTTGAACAGTTTTATTTATTAGCTATATTTCAATAACGCTCAACAACAAAAGCTCTCTGGGCCATTCACAAAAGAATAATGAGAAACACTACATAAAACACAAGAACATAATAATAAAACATTATGTAGGAGTAAAACAAATTAAAACAGCCACAGAATAAAACCAACAGCTGAGGACAACACAGATCTAAAAAGCACTAAAAAAAATGAGAAAACAGAAGGACAAAGAAGTTGCACTGCAAATGCTCTTAGGACCCTACTAAGGTCCCAAGTGCATAATGTCTCCACGAGAGTGCGTCAAGCAAGCCCTTTCCATGACGGCACCAAGCACTATCCCTTTCAGAAAACTCTTAACTTCTGTGTTTTACTACAGTAGTTCAATCATACACAACTCTTTTTCATCCTAAAGTGCTAGCCAGGTCTCCTGTCTGACACTTGAGGTGTTGAGAATCAGGCCTCTGTCCAGGCCATCAGGCCATCCTAAAGTATTAACTTCCCTTATGGGGGTCAGATTTCTTTTGTTGCAGCAGTAGTGAAAAAGACTTTCTATGTGGAGTTAAAAGGTCTTTGAGGTTGTCTGCTCTCTCAGCAACATATGGGTATTTAGAACTTTAGGGCTTGCATACAACTGGTGTCACTCCACTAACAGAATGCTCTTTGATTCAGTGAGGAAGGCAATTTGGGGCGATTCTCCCTTCCAATAGCAGCCCTCTCCCAGACCTGTTCTAGGGGATTTGGGGACCCTTTGAACAATGTGAGAGGTGGTGCAGGGGGCAAAAATGGTTTCCTTCCGTGTTGCACTGACAGAAGCCTCCACTATATCAAAGATTTCTGTCAGCAGATTGACATCAACTTGATACAGCCCTATAAGAATACTCTATGGTGACCAAGCAATGGCATACAGTTTGCAGACCATCAGCTGTTGGTCTTCTGGCCTCAGATGAAACAACAGCCCTTGATGGAGGAGATCTGGAGCATCTCTACACCAGCCTAAAATCCCACATTTAAAACGGGGCTTTCTGCTTCCATTTTAAATGCAGGATCACAACGGACTCCCTTTACACGTGCTTCCTTTCCCCTCTCCCCTTTCCCCCTCCTTCTTTCCCTTATCTGAGTCTTCCATATGTTTCATTGACCTAGCTTCTCTTCTTGTGGCTTTTCCTTTTTCACAGAGGGAACTCAAGTGGAACACAACCATGGTAATTTAATAGCTCATTATCTCCAATCTTTTAAACAATTGAAAAAAGATCATTTAGTGTGGGAGACGCCCTGGAGGTTCATGATGTCATCTAAAGGGCCCACAAACTTCTGTGAGCGAGCAATCTCAATAGAAGGATAAAAGCTCCGTGTGAAGAAGCCCCTGCTCAATGCCGAAGCCTCCAAGGTGCACACAAGGAAATGTTAACCAGATCTGTAAACCACAGTTTTCTTGGCCAGTGTGAGGCAATTACTCATGTCCTCTATTCTTGAATCTTTGGGATCACTTTGTATGACAGCAGCAGGGGAGAAAAATCTGACAGAGGACTGAAAAATGGTGCCTATTCTTTCTGCTTCCTGATTCTGGTAAGATATGAAGTGGCTCTTTGTCTTATCATTTATCAAGGAAGTTAAGAGATCCAATAACGGCTAGTCTTTCAGATCAATTACTGAAAAATAACCTGTTCAAGGAGTGGTGGTGTGGCTAATCCACAGTCTGTCAACTGGGCTCCCACAAAGGAGGAATTCACATCTACCCAACCCCAACTGAGAAGGGGTTGGGGATATTTGCTACTGTTACTTGAAGTAAAAGCCTGGAGGAACTGTGCATATTGTTGCACAAGGTAGAATTGATTTAGGAGTCCATCTTTCTCTGCATGTTAATTCAGATTGGCTCTGCCTTGTGACATCTGAGAGAGATACATCCGAGAGGTCTAAGAATGACCTCCCACCCTCTTTCTGGGAATCTTTATTCTCAAACACAAATAAATCTAAGATTCATGTGACAAAGGCACATATATCCTCCTTGGGAAGAAGATGTAATAGATTTCATTCTTTGGGGGTAATATTTGTATATTTACTTATCTGTGAGCACGCTTCCACCTGCAGCACAGGGGATGGTGAATTACAACAAAAGAAAACAACTTGAGAGTTTATTATTTCTTTTCTGAAAGCAAATCAATTGACATTTCCTTCAATCTTACCATACAAGTGCTTTCACCTCCCCCTAAAATGATACAAGCCTCTCCTTGTGGTATTTTATATACTTTTCTATCCAAGCCACCTCCTATACATTTTAATTTCTTCTTAAAAGCCATTCCAGTCTTTGACAAGCTATACCTTGCCCATACCTTCTTTCTTGGACAGTGACTGCATTTGCACACAATGGTAAGCAAGAATTCTTGAGAATCCTGGGTCTCCTGGCTTGTTTGATTCATAAACCAAGAAGAACCCTGGCTTACAATCCTGGTTTGTAAAGGGAGCAGCAATTGAAGGGCGCTTGTTCCAGTGACATGCTAAGCTTCCACTGGTGGAAGGAGCTAAGCAGGAGTGAATGGGCTGTGTAAATTAGCACATTGCTCATTCATAGTAAGCCAGGATTCTTTGGAATTCTGCCTTACTTTTCTATGCAAACATGGTCAGTATATGTTGAGATTCATAAAGGTTACCTTTTATATGGGCCTTACAGGTTACACATCAGAAGTGGTTCTCTTTAAGCAATTTTAGGGCAGGAAAGAACACTCCCTGATCTACTGATTTTGAAAGCATCAGAGCATATGTCTATTGCAGCCTGAATCTGATCCCTTGCAGTACTTTGTCGGCTGTTGTGGTTTCTTGATAATCAGAGTCACTCATTGTCCTTGTCAAAGAACAACCCTACCCTAGGGCAGCCTACAGTGTTACCAAATTGTGGGGGAACAACCACAATGATGTGAATTATCTACCTTGTGGACTCCACCAACAATAACTGATATATGGGGAACATTTCCTTGTTGAGGACTAGTAACTTTTCCTAACTGGAGGCTCACTCCCCTTTACTAGTTATTTCTTATTCCCTTTCCATATGGATTCTTTTGTTTCCTGACTAACCATTATCCCATCCAGCAGCTGGACTTAATCATAGAGCAAAACAGTCAGGAGGTTCCAATACTTAAAACAAAGGGATAGTAAATGTATTTAAAATTATAAATATATATCAATAGACAAATGTTATATAAATACAATACATACTAAAAGCTTAATATTAAATTGTTTTCAACAAGTTACTATTTCTTTTTAAAAATTACTTACAAACCATGCAGATGTTACCATAGCTTTAAAAAGCTGATTATATTAAGGTGATAGTTCCTCTCCCTAACCAAACTTGCAGTCACTTATGCTAGGAGGCTCCACCTCAGTTAACTCACAAAGGGAGCAATCCTATGGCCACTAGACAGTGGCTAGACAGCCATAGGATATGCCGTTTTCTGGGAAGCGGCGTCGGATCCCGTGCTCCAAGGTTGGTTCCTGGAGAACTGACCTCCCCCCATTTCCGCGCTGCCTCAGAGGCAGCACAGAAAAGCCCCGTCCTCTTCCCTCGCAAGAGGAGTGCAGAGCGGCCGGAAAAGGGCGTGGCTGGGGGCATTCCAAGGCGGGGAGAGCGTAGCTGCCTGTACGACACATCGTATGTGTCATACAGCAGCCTCCCTCCCCGCTCCTGTGGCTAGACAGCCGCAACTAGCTGTCTAGCCGATAAAGCAGGGCAGGAGAAGTGCAGAGGGAATGATAGGCAGTCACCTCCAAGTTCAGAGGCGGTGCCTATCTCGATAGGATTGCGCCCTGAATGGATGAAAGGACTTGACTGTCTTGTTTCAGGTAGGCTTTCTGTATACTCAAAGAAATGCAAGGCTTCTCTTGAGACTTCTTCAGTTGTCACTCTGGTCCAGCAAGTACTTTCTCCTCAGGTTCAGTGCTTCCCACTGACTCTCTGTTCACAGCTCTATCTGGAAGACTGCCTCAGGAGTTTCCCTCACCCCTCTCATAGACCTTCTCAAGCTCATCTCTACTGATTTTAGCCTTTGCTTGCATTCTTCCCTCAGCCTTGGCTGCTGTTAAGATTTCTTCAGGCTTCTTCCAACTTCCCTTGAGCCACTCCTTGAGTGTCTTCTGGCTTCTTCCCCCACTGTGTTCTGCCTTCTTCTTCTCAGCTCTGACTGACATTCCCAGTGCTGGACCTCTCTTTATATACACTCCAGCCAGGACCCTCCAGCCAATCAGTGCTTTAGTGGGTAGAATACCCACTAAATACTTAATACAAATACTTAATACAAATTCTTAACCTCACACAACACATAGAGGATGGTTAGGAAAGAAAACTAATTACCGGAGTGGTGTTCATTGACCTTACTGTGGCATACGATACAGTCAATCATAGAAAATTGCTGCAAAAGATAGACAACTTTACTGGAGACCATACGCTTACCAGGGTTATAGGGAGTTTCCTTCAAAATAGAAGGTTTTATGTGGCTCTGAATGGAAAGAACAGTAGATGGAGGAAGCAAAAGAATGGATTACCACAAGGCAGCGTACACTCTCCGATTTTATACAATATATATACTAATGACCAATCCGTCCCGGCCAATACGCGAATGCTTATATATGCGGATGATACAGCGATGGCTGTACAAGAACCGAGTTTCGATGAGTGTGCTGTAAAATTATCATGGGCTTTAGAAGAACTGGAGCGGTATTATGATAATAATCACTTAAAAACAAATCCAAGTAAAACTCAAGTATGTGCCTTTCATCTTCGTAATTGCGATGCAGGAATTGAACTGGATATTGTACCTTTGGGTACAAATAGGAGTCAGGCCAGCCAGAGGATATTTTCAGAAAGAAACTGGCATGGTGTCCTAATCCAGATTGGAAGAACATTCAAGATCAAAATTCTACAACTGCCTTTTCTTCAAAATAAAAATGGTCAGTTTAAGCTCTTTGAAATAGGCAGCAATTAGGCCACTCCTGAAGAAATCTAATCTGGACCCAGAAGAGGAGGACAACTATAAGCCAGTCGCTAACACCCCCTTCTTAGGAAAAGTGCTTGACTGTATGGCTGCCGATCAACTTCAGGCATACTTGGATGAAGTTTATTTTCTAGATCCATTTCAATCCAGCTTTAAGCCTGGTTTTGGCACATAAACTGCCTTGGTCGCCCGGTAGGATGACCTTTGCTGAGAGAGAAATGGGGGAAGTCCAACCCTTTTGGTTCTCTTGGATTTCTCAGCAGCTTTCGATACCATCAACCATGGTGTCCTTCTGGATCAGTTGTCTGGGCTGGGAGTTGAGGGTACCTTTCTTTTCAGTGGTTCTGTTGCTACTTGGATGCTGTTTCCAAAAGGTTGTATTGGTTGATTACTGCTCTGTTCCATGGCAATTATGTCACGGGATTTCACAAGGCTCAATTTTATTTCCCATGCTAGTCAATATCTACATGAAACTGCTGGGGAAGGTTACCTGGGCTGACATGCTATCAATACGCAGATAACACCCAGCTTTACCTCTCCCTTTCATCTAACTCAGGTGAAACAGTGGATGTCCTGAATTGGTGCCTGAATAGGGTAATGGACTAGATGAAGAACAAGAAATTGATGCTCAATCCAGACAAGATATAGGTACAGTTAGTCGGTGGTTTGTTAGGCCAGGTGAGAAGTGTTCAACCTGTTCTGGAGGGGGTTGCACTCCCTGTGAAAGATCAGGTGTGCAGTTTGGGGTGCTCCTGGATTCATCACTTCATTTAAGGCATAGGTTGCCTCAGAACCTAGGAGTGCCTTTTATCAGATTAGAGTGAGATACCACCTGTGACTTATCTGGACAGAGATAATACAATATGTTGTATTTGGGGCTACCTTTGAAGATGACTTGGAAACTTAGTTCAAAATAGAGTTGTGAGACTACTAATTGGGACCGGTCAATATAATCAAGTGGCACCAGTGCTTCATCAGCTTCAGTGGCTTCAAGTCCATTTCTGAGCTGAATTCAAGGTGTTGGTGTTGACCTTTAAAGCCTTAAATGGCTTGAGACCAGAGCATCTAAGGGAACAACTCCCACATGTACCTGTTTGGAGGCCCTCGTCTGAGTGTCCCCAAGATGGGTGGCTACAAGAGAAAGGGCCTTCCAGGTGTGGTGCCGTATTTATGGAATGCCCTCCCCAAGCAGGCTTAGAATAGAATAGCACAGTTGGAAGGGGCCTACAAGACCATCGAGTCCACCCCCTGCTCAATACAGGAATCTAAGTATACAATCACAGATTCTATACTTAGAGTCCTTCCTGCATTGAGCAGGGGGTTTGCCTGGCACCTACAGAGCAAAGATCTTTCTTTTCTTCCAGGCATTTTGGAGACATTGTTTTTAGATATTGTGGCTGCTTTTATATGCCTTTATATTTATCTATTCATGTGCTGTTTGTCATTTTGTTTTATATTCTTTTCACTATTTGTATTATATTTTATTAATTTCACTGTTTGTAATCCGCCCAGAGAACATTTGTTATTGGGAGAATTAAAAACAAACAAAACAACACAAACAGACAAGGCCACCAATGCCATCAAAACCAGCACTGGTAAAAGCATGAATAACATAATATGTAGTTTGGCCTGACCCCTTCATGGATCACTGCCTTGTTGTGGTGAAGGGGCTTGCGTAACTCAGTGAAGCCATAAGCTATGCTGTGCAGGGCCACCCAAGACGGACAGGTCATGGCAGAGAGTTTTGACAAAATGTGGTCCACTGGAGAAGGAAATGGCAACCCACTCCAGTATTCTTGCCAAGAAAACCCCATGGAATGTATCACAAGGCTAAAAGATATAACGCCAGAAGATGAGACCCTCAGGTCGGAAGGTGTCCAATATACTACTGGGGAAGAGCAGAGGGTATTTCCAAGTAGCGCCAGAAAGAGTGAAGCGGCTGGGCCAAAGCCGAAAGGACACTCAGCTGTGGATGTGTCTGGTAGTGAAAAGAAAATCCGATGCTGTAAAGAACAATATTGTTTAGGAACCTGGAATGTCAGATCAATGAATCAAGGTAAGCTGGAGGTGGTCAAACATGAGATGGCAAGATTGAACATCGACATCTTGGGAATCAGTGAACTAAAATGGACAAGCGTGGGTGAATTTAATTCAGGTGACCATTATATCTACTACTGTGGGCAAGAATCCCTTAGAAGAAATGGAGTAGCACTCGTAGTCAATAAAAGGGCGGGAAAGCCTGGCGTGCTATGGTCCATGGGGTCACGAAGAGTTGGACACGACTTAACGACTGAACAACAACAAAGTTTGGCCTGAAGACAAATAAAACAGCAGTGATTCACAGCTTTGTTAGCGCACAATTCTCCTCTAAAAACCCAATACCACGGATTTTCCCTATGAACATTTACTACAAAGCTCCATAGTCTTCACAAACATGTAGGAAGAAAGCCAGACTATGAAGGACATGGTCTTCGATGTCTATATACTGATGCCCAGAGTATGGGAAGCAAACAGAACGAACTTGAACTCTTAATACAAGAGGGAAATTATGACTTGATAGGTGTAACTGAGACTTGGTGGGATGACTCTCATGACTGGAATACAGCAATTGAAGGATATAACTTGTTCCAAAAGAACAGGAGGAACAGAAAGGGAGGTGGCGTTGCACTGTATGTGAAAAATACTTATCTCTGCACAGAAATACAGGAGGATGAGCTTGGTAGCTCCATTGAGAGCATCTGGGTTAAAATAAATGCAGCAAAGAATAAAAGGAACATATGGTGGCCGGAGTCTACTACCGGCCACCCAATCAAGGAGAAGACAAGGATGAAACTTTTGAAAAGCAAATAGCCAATGTTTCAAGGAAGCATGATGTAGTAGTACTGGGGGACTTCAATTTCCCCAATATTTGTTGGGAGACAAATTCTGCAAAACATGGCCCCTCCAGGAAATTCCTGACTTGTGTGGCAGATAACTTCCTCCTACAGAAAGTAGAGGTAGGAACTAGAGGATCAGCTAACCTTGACATGATCCTAACCAACAGAGATGACTTAGTGGGTATAGAAGCAGTTATAGGAACTCTGGGGGAAAGTGACCATGTTATACTTCAGTTCATGGTTCTAAAGGAAGCAAAAGCCATGTGTAGCCAAATGTGTACCCTGGATTTTAGGAAAGCTGATTTTAATAAACTCAGAACAATGACTAAAGTCCCATGGCAAGCGCCTCTAACAAGAAAAGGAGTCCAAGATGGGTGGGAGTTTTTAAAAAAGGAAATTCTCAAGGCACAATTACAAACCATTCCAACAAGAAAAAAAGGTGGAAGACAACAGAAGAAGCCAATGTCGCTTCACAAAAAGCTAAGAGATGACATGAAAACAAAAAAGCACACATATAGGAAGTGGAAGGAAGGCCAAGTAACAAAGGAAGAGTACAGGCAGGTAGCACAGAATTGCAGGGATGGCGTCAGGAAGGCTAAAGCTGAGAATGAGCTGAGGTTAGCAAGGGATGCTAAAAGCAACAAAAAGCTTTCTTCAGCTACGTGCATAGTAAAAGACAGAGGAAAGAAATGGTGGTTCAGCTGTTAAATAAGGATGACAAAATGATAACAGATGACAAAGAAAAGGCAGAGGTGCTCAGTTCCTCCTTTGGCTCAGTCTTCTCCCAAAAGAGGGTTTATGACACCCCCTGGCAAAGGAGAAATACAGTTCCACTTATCACCATTATTATCATGCCAGAGAGGTACCTTTTGCTGTTGATTCAAATCCAACATCTTCAAGCTAGCACTCCTATGCAACAGCCTTCCTCCTGCCTATTTTGAAAATATGGAATCCTGAGCATGGTCTCATGCTTTTGACTTTCCAATACAATTCATGGCTATACGCTGGACTTTTCTAAACCAAGAAAAGCCAATGTGGCATATTGAGAAACATGACCAAGGTCAGAGAAAGCAAGAACACTTGCTAACAACAACAACAATAATAATAATAATGTTATTTACTACAACTGCTGCTATTACTACTAAGGAAGTTGCTCCCAGGTTGCAAAGAGCTCAATTCTTGGCAAAAAGGCTGACAGATAGTTAATATGTTGTCTGTGCCTGAGAAAACACTTACATTGCATAGATGAGAGAGACTAGAGGAAAGTAAACTTAAATATTAGAAATCCTTGGCGGGCATGTATATTTGTAAACAAATATGAATCTGTCTTTGCTAGTGTATACCCTATTATCAAAGGTGAACTACTAAAGGTGTCACCACTGGTGAGGCAACATCTCCTTTGTTGGAGAGTTTGGCAGTCCCTCTGTGTACATGACACATACCTGTCTTCCCATACTTTACTCTTCCCACATATGTTACCAATAAAATTAGTGGTTAATTTGGTCTTGTCCCTTCACTACACAGATATTTCCATTTCCCAAGTAATTGCTTCTCTCTTCCACTGGAATACTTTTTATTCCAGTTCTCCCTCTTAAGAGCTCTCAAACATCTTTGAATGATGTTGTTAACGTTCTTTTCTTCAAATACACATTTGAAGACTCTACTAAATTCCATTCAACATGTCCTTTGGGTTCCTTATTAGCTGCCCTATAACTAGCCATGCTCACTCATTTCTTAGAAAATGTTTATTATGAATCTATAAATCTTTCCTTTTAATACATGCATCAACCACCTTTACTGTCTCCCATTTCTGTCTCTTTACATTATACCTGTCATTTTCAAGAGCTCTTTATAGCTCTCAGTCATCTTTAACAATGTATTACTCATCTCCACTAAACAACCCCAAGGCTGAACATTATACATTTCTGTTTTCCAAACTTATTTCCTCTTTATATTTGAGCAGAAGGCAGATGAAGGGAAGGGGGCTCATCAATATTCTAGGGGCCATTTTGCACATTCATTGTATGACAAGTATTTGCCAAGCGAGTAGCTCTGGCATACACAGAGCAGGAAGAAAACACTGTGTGAACCAGAATTGACAGATGTGTTCTAAAGGTCATCTCCCTGCTATGTATAAAGATGTTCTTCTTCTGAAACTCACTGTATATCAATTTCATTTAGCGCCCTCTAATATTTCCAAACCACTCATAAGGATGACCCCTTCAACTATATAAGATTAGTAAGAAAAATGTTCTCTCTCTGATTCTAACTTGTGGACCATCAAGCTTTATTTTATAGGTCCTCATTGTGACTCCTGAATGGCATCGTATGCATCTTGCCTCAGCTGGTTCGCACTTTTGCCACAGCCCACCATGGCTTATTTAAGCCATGGTCATTTGTGGCATGTGCCAGTAGCCATTTTGGATATTCAAGCCACGATGGGCACTTGCCATGACTTATGTTGTCCGAACCCGGCGAGTGTGGGTTACTGGTGTGGTTAACCTACAACTGCCAATGACCCACCCTTGGTTCAGATGACACAGCAAGTTACAACCCCCATCTGCCATGGCTTGAATATTCAAAATGGCCACCAGCATGCACCACAACCCACTGTGGCTTAAATAAGCCATGGTGGGCTGTGGTGATTGTGCGAAAGCCTTCCACAGTATTTCAATATCACTGCAAATGGCCTGGATTCAATATAAACACAGGTAGAGCTATAAATATCTTCCACCCCAACTCATTGCATGCTTCAAGTGAGATATTCAACATATACTGTAAATATAAATTTTGAACAATTTAATTGTGCCAAATTACAACATCAACTGAAGTTGAGAGAAGGGCAATATTCATATAGGAGAATATTTCTGTCTTCGAGCAAGCAGTCCCACCAGCAACTTATTAAGCCTGCTTGGCTGCTGTACTATATTTTAGGATTACAGAAGAAAAGTCATGCAGATCTTCTAGAGAATACTGGACAGATATCCACTGAGATGCTGCAGAAAAAGATGCTAAAAGGGATGGAAAAAATACTGCCATTTTATATGCAAATATATATATGCATCTTATATGCAAATATAAGAATAGCTACTAGAAGAGGCAAGCTAATTAGTTTCACATCCAAATATAATCCCCTTCAATAAATAACATCTAAATAAACTAAATTCAACCTAAATTTATTCTCTAAATATCCTACCCAGTAATCTAGTTAACCCACAAGTACAGTACTCATCCAGATGCTGCCCCAAATCAATCCCTCTTCAAGTACCCCTCACTCTACTCATTTTCTCTGTGCTCCAAAGGAAAGTGGGGCAGGGGGAAACAAATATTCATCTTATTCGCCTGTACGAAGAAGTGCAGCAAGGCTATCCACCGCACAGTCAGTACAACATCTGCAAGCCCCCCCCCCCCCCGGGATTCCCTAGTCCCCAGTGAACTTAGTTGCAGTCCTCATACTAGTAGGGGGGAAATTAATTTTCCAATCAACCATATATTGTTCCCTGTTGCAATGCAAAGTATTTTGGGGTGGCTTGGTCTTGAATGGGCAATTAAGACCCATTCATTTTACAAAGGACCTGCCCTGGTGGAGATGAAAACTGTTAGACCTCATTTGTTGATAGGAATTAACACAGATGCCCGCATTTTGGACTCTCCTTGAGTGCATGGTTATAGGGATTGTCATGATGACATCTGCTCTTCAACATTTACCACTGCGTCTGTATAACATTTTGGGGGGCTCTTGGGGCTACTGGAGGAAGAAGGAGGTGGGGAAACTAGTTTCCTTAAACTACCTTCCACGAGCTCAATGTTGCATGTCACCCTTTGTTCTTAAAAGGTGGAAATATATGCCACAGCCCCCCTCCAGTATGAGAGTGAACAGGAATGCCTATTCTAAATCTATTTTTAAAAGAAGTTCTTGCATTAAAATAATTAACAATATAAAATACTGTGGTGCCCAATTAATAGGGGTGCCTTTGTAGTAAATTATAAATGATTTTAATCAATTTATATAACTAATTAATTGATTAAAGGTTGTAGCCCTAAGAATAACCTGAGAATTTGACTATTTATACATGTTGCGATTTTCTAAGCACACAGACAGTAACAGAGCAACGTGGCCAATCAGATATTTCCCATAACATCTGCAAGCTAGCTACTTTAGATGTATAAACGAGCCCCTTACAGTGCATACAACAAAGAAGGTGTAATACAGAGATCAAACTCAAACCTGCTGACTCAGTTATTCCATCTTGCTAATGAAATGAAGTCTCCTAAGAATGACACATGTGCAAGAATTTTGTTTATAATATTAAGACTAGAAAATACTCCACTGCCATAATGTGAAATATTATTGAAGTGGCATCTGACAAAAATAGTTGCTAATGGCGTATTCTAATTTTGTATGATGTTACTCCGTCATTTGCTATTAAAAAACAGGACCTTATCAGAAAGTTGAATACTTCCCTGTCTTGTATGAGAACACAAATTTTAAATATCAGATTTATACCAAACATGCCAAATGTCAAACTGTTCTTCTCATTACCTCAGAAATTACTTTAGGCCATTTTTAAAGTGCCGGACTATGGTGTTCACTTTATTATAAACGTGTAGTTCTTTTTTAAGTGTAAGAGAACTGGGATTTAGAAATCATTTCTAAGGTTTTCCCTGATTCCCATCCATGGCATCTAAATTACAAAAAGTGCCATTTGGCAAGCATGTAAAGCTACACTTGAGTTTTGAAATAATGTATTTTAAACCCGCAAATAGTAAACACAGCTCATTAATACCAGCTGCACTGTGCCATTTTTGCTACAGATTATGCATGCATTCCAGAAACAATTTGAAATCCTGTCACTGCTAACAGGCCTTAGCAAGATAAGATTTACATCCAGCATATACTATCACATTTCAACGTATCCATGGGGCCAATAAAACAAAGAAATCCACCACGTCACTGTGTGTAGTATGTCTGGCAAAAAGTCCTCACCAACCAGAACACAGCATCAGTTCCACCAATCTCCATGAAACTTGCATAAAGAGAATATGCAGCACTCCACTGACAAACAGGAACTATAATTTTTGGCCAGGGCCTTCATATTACCAAGATGCCTGAGCAAGACAGATGCAGTCATCACTTGCTTCCTTGCTTGCAACAGCAATCCTTTCCTCTTGTAGCCATATAGTCGAAATGAGCATGACATTCTCACTTTTCAGTTCTTTCAGCTGTTCTGGTCCATATATTGGCAACTGTACCTGGTAGTCTTAGATTGTGGTCTAAAAGAATCATGCAGGGAACTACCAAAACAATTTCAGGAAAGTAATTTCCGGAAGCAACATTGTGCAAAAATTACATTACTAATTTAGGATCTTAGTATTTACTTGAATGGTTAAATCAGTCGATAAGAGTCAGGCTACAACCATGTTCCAGAATGAAAAGCATTGCATTACACCACTATAATATAATTTTCAAAAACCAGAACTCCAATATACTGGAACAGTGACATTATCTGTGCATAGAACCAAGCCAAGCTTTTGAATTCCTCATACACCCATTTCTGGAAACACACAACACATTTAACTTAAAATGGTTGCATTTTGTATCAAGAAATCAGTGAACATTATAAAGGAGAATTATAACAGCAAAACATGACAACAAAATGATCTTGCTTATAGCACTACAAAGTAGAAGATGAAAGGGTTTCAGAATCCACAAGCAGATTACATAGAAGGACTAATGGTGGAATCCCACTAGTGTTCCTCTGTCGATGAAGGCTTACCTTAGTGAAATGGGGAGGAGATAATTCCCCTTGTTGCCTCCTATGCCCTCCGAAATCTGTTCTGGAGGGTCCCTGAATCCTCTGTAGTGGATGGGGCAACATGGGAGAGGGGGAATTGCTGTTTGCGAAGCACACTAGCTGGATTTCACCCTAAGTGAATAACAGTCACTTGCAATACAAAGCACACAGGACCCTCCTCCCCCTTTAAAAAAGCACTGGGGTCACTGGGGAAGGGAGGAGCAGCGCTGGAACAGCAGTCTTTTCCCAGTGGCCCAGGTCATCAGCTGAGCTATGGGGAAAAGTAGGTGAGACATTTGCAGGCTTAGCAGGTCACACAGAGTGTGATAGAGGGCTGTGGGTAGTACACTCCTGTATTAAAGTGATGAGAAGCTGATCTGCAGGTTTTTTAAACAGTGAGAAAGATGGCAGTCCCATATTTTTGTAACATCCTGCTCTATCTCGATAGAGATATAACTTGTAGTTCCACCATTGGCAAAGCTTATTTTGACAATACTTTACAGTGCAGGTGAAACTACTAATTTTTATTGGACATTTCAAAGGAATGAAACCTGTTCAGTGAAGAATTCTCAAGGATTCAAAGTCATACTAACTTAATTAGTTCAAGTTTGTACATTTCAAGGATAAAGCAACAAAAGGACATGGCGCATATACACAGACACATATACACACACACATATACACACACACATATATATATACACATACAAACTGGAGAAAGATCCAAAATATTGAAACTCTAAGACAAGAAATATTTCCATCAAGTAAAATCCAACAAAACTGTCAGCTTGTTTTGACCCAGGAATAAGTTATCAAAATTTGTTCGGCATCAAAGTTAACAGTGCATCAAAATGAGTGGCAGCGGCTCATGCTCTAAGTCTAAGAGCTATTTTTAAGACTCCATGTGTGTTCCTGTGAGAGTGATGTAAGGCAGTTTCTGTTCCCAATTTTGAATTTTAATAGCTGCCATGACTACAGTTTTACTTTTTTTCCAGTAAAGGATGTCAGACTGAAGGAAAAGGAGCCTTGCTTCAGAGAGGTACCTGTTCCACCGATCTTACCAACACATCCTCCTATTGCATTTAACAACTCAGGCAGTATCCTATGGTGTCATACCACTAAAGCAAATTATATTGCACAGGCGTAAGGGACCTCTAGTGTAACATTAATAGTGTTACTTTGCGTGACAGGTTTTTCAGGGACTCCCACTGCACAAGCTTACACTATTGGCATTGTGCTAGAGGTCCTGCACGCTAATGCGAGGCATTTTGCGTTAGCAGTATGACACTGTAGGATACTGCCCCATATATTTTTTTAGACACTGTGCATTGTGTGTCCACCAGCACTGGACTGTCATAAACAGGAACAGGGGTATAGTATTAGTACTCTGTGCCATTAGAGATTTCCACTAAAGCAGCTTTATTAAAAATTCTTCTTAATGAGGAATTCTTCAAGAGGGGAGAGAGAAGAGTATAGCAGTGCTTAAGCCTCCAAGTGAAATATCTGTCTACCATCACATTATTTACAAAATAAGAAGAAGCAAGAAGAAACTGGTATCAGGGAGGTAGAAATTACATTGTCCTTTATCAGCACGATGAGTCAATCACAATTCATTATTCAAATTTTTACTCTAAAAGGGTAGTATTGTCACAGATCTGTCATGAGGATAATGCTGAATTTATTACTACTTTTATTGTGTTTCATTTTATGACTGTTTCTATTACTTGCTGCAGTTCTGCATATGTTTTGTTACTGTTATGGCCTGGCGGCTTAAACCACCAGTCTTCAAACTTTCCAACCCAAAACCTACCTTTAACCATAGTGATGTGGGTTTTCTGGAAAATTTTGAACTGGAAAAATTTCCAACACAAATTAGGCTAATTTGCATAGGGTAACTTGCATGGGGATTTTTCTGATGCCCTAGAGCATCTTTACTTGTATTTGATATACAATGCTTTATAAAGTACCTCATGTTAATTTTTTGTCCCAATATACCACAAGTATTTGACCTGAATTTTTTTTTGGGGGGGGGGGAGGAATTAAACTACACTTAAGGTACAACCCTATGCATGTTTAGACAGAAAAAAGCCCCACAATTCCCAGCATTCCCCAGCCAGCATAGCTGGCTGAGGAATACTGGGAATTGTAGGATGTTTTTCTGCCTAAATATGCATAGGATTGCACCCTTAATCTAATTTAAATGTGATTTTATGTAGATCTTTTTACTGGAATACTTGAAAACATTTAAATAGCATGTACATTGTTCAAATTTAAGGAAAAAACAAAGTTACTAAAAACCGTTGATAGACTTTTGGCAACCTGAACAACTGTGCATGATAAGCTGAAAACCACTTATCTACAACTTTGAAACTGCCAAGCTTGCCTAATATTGTACTTGAAATTGGTGTTTATTCATTGTTACTAATGAATGTATGAAATGAATTTTTTTCTGTGGAAAATGTTCCGCCCCATCTCACAGTTTAGCCATAACGGATCTGTTTTTAATTTTTTTATCATATACATCCTCTCTTCCTCCCTCCATCTCATTAAAAAAACATTTTTTAAAAATGCTGGTGATGCTAGTGGTGTTCAATACACATTTCAGGTCCAAGACCCCATCTACATGGGGCTTTTACTCTGATTTTATTCCCACCTCCAGTCAATAGTGTCAGATAACGTATGCTGATCTCTGTAGCTAGCCCAACATTTCTTGCCCTAAATCTGGGGTTTTTTTAAACTCATTGTGTCAGATTTTCCTGTCACAGCAGCTTCAATGCTGTTCGGGAGTCCGTGTGACCTCAGCTGGCTTCGGCGCAGGCTGGTGGAAGCAGCGCTGATTGGCAGACGGGGAAGTTGCACGGGGCAGGGGTGTGGGGAGAGCAGAGGGGTAAACATGTCTACCCGGAAGAAACTCATTGCCTTCAGTTCCACTTTGCTCAGTACAGCAAAGTCTTAGATGGGGTTGCACTCCCCCTGAAAGACCAAGTGCACAGTCTGGGAGTCCTTCTGGACTCTAAGCTAACTGGGGAAGCCCAGGTGGCTGTGGTGTCCAAGAGTACTTTTTATCAGCTTAGGTAGTGTGCCAACTGTGGCCCCATCTGGAGAGGTCGGACCTTGCCTTAGTTATCCACGCAGCAGTCACATCCAGGCTGGACTACTCTAATGTGTTATATGTGGGGCTGCCTTTGAAGACGGTTCAGAAACTCCAGCTTGTGCAGAATGCAGCCGCCTGAGTATTGGTGGGGGCAAGGTGATTTGATCACATAACGCGTATACTGCGCCAGCTGCGCTAGTTACCAGTGCGTTTCTGGGCCCAATTCAAAGTGCTGGTTTTGTCCTTTAAAGCCTTAAACGTTTTGGGACCAAGTTACTTGAAGAACTGCCTTCACCCATATCAGCCTGCCTGTACTTTAAGATCAGAAAGAGAGGCCCTTCTCATTTGCCCACCTGTGAGAGCAGTCAGGTAGGTTATCACACATGACAGGGTCTTCACTGCAGTGGCCCCACGCCTTTGGAACAAGCTGCCATTGGAGGTCCACCATGCTCCATCATTGCAGACTTTTAAGAAGGCCTTGAGAACATATTATTTTACCTTGGCCTTCTCTTGATATGACTGCTATTTTTGCTGTTACTTCTGTTAATACTGTTGCTGGTTTTATTGTCAGCTTTTATTGTTGTTTTTATCACTTTTAATATTTTAACTGTTTTTATGTATTTTATTGTTGTAAGCCGCCTTGGGAGGGCTTCTGCCCTAAAAGGCAGCCAAGAAATGTTTTAAATAAATAAATAATACACAAGCAGCCCTGCTGCTCTGAAACTGCGCTGTTGCGAACATGGGCTCAGTCACTACCTCTCACTTTAAACAGCCACTGAGCTTGGGAGTGGGGAGGGGAGCCAACCCTGCTGTTTTGAAACTGCGCAGCTATGAAGGAGCACAGCTAAGAAACAGTGGATGCCTTCTGAGTCGAAGCTGCATAGGTAAGAAAGGGTGAATGCCAAGGCAGATGCTTTTCATGAGTGTGTACTCAGAAACACGTTATTGAGTCCACCGGGTGGGTGGGGAGCCTGTTGATTGGGCAGTTAATATACATCAAAGACAACATGCTAGCTGGTCTCCCTCCTTGCTGGCTCCACACTCTCTGCTCTTAGCACCTCTTGCACTCCTGCTCATTCTGTTTAGTCTCTGGGTGGCCGGCAGCTGCCTGCTTGCCTGCCCTCCTCATAAATGTGTGTGTGTATGTGGGGTTTGTCATGAATGTCTACTCATAAGTAAGTCCTCCACTGCACTTAGTTGAACACGCAAGGGAGGGGGAGCAATCCTCCGCTCACTGGCTGCCCCACACCTACGCAATTGCTGACATTCATTTCTACTTGCGGTGGGACTCACCCACCCCACCCTAACTAATGTGACTTAGGTTCCCGTTTCCCCAGCAAAGGTGGAGGAATATAGCACTGCGTGTCCCACAGAAAGAGCTAACTCAGTTCTGTGAAAATGCGGATTTTATCCAAATCACTTTAGAAAGCGTTTCTGTTTACATTGGCCCCAAGTCACCAGCTGAAGACCAATGACTTAAAAAAAATTAAAAAAAATAACCAACCAACACAGGTGGCGGTGTAAACAGCTGTCTGCAAAACCCTGTTTGGAAGAGATGGGAAGTGGTCCATCATGCTCCACCTCCCACAAGTGGCGCATAAGCAAGGATTGATTTATGGAGAGAGTAAAAGAAGGTGTTTGCTCCCTATACTCCCTTTGGCAGATCTCATACACAAAGCCTGATTTTGTGTTATATGCATTCCAGAGTATTTTTGAATATTTATGGCTAATCAGGTATGCCGAACATTCCCCCCGCCCCCCCCAAAATAATTGCTTCTTCAATGTGCAGAATTCTAGTACAAACTGCACGCATGAAATCAGTTCCAAATAAAGAACCTCTCTTTTTAAAATTGGGATAAGGCAGAACATATAATCCACCATAAAAACTCTTTTTTGCCATCATCAATCTAAAGCTTTCTGAAGCAATGCTGCCTCCTTCTGGGCACACTTAAACTGTGTTTTTTAAACAAACAATACAGTAAGGTTTCCCACAAAAAGTACACCAATCTTGTATTTGTAAATTGTACTCCGTGTGTTTGGGGGCACTTGTTCAAAGGTACAACAGCTAAAGACCACTTAAAATATATACATTAAAACAATTCTGAAGAGCCCAAGCGATATAATAAAAATCATATCAAGCACAATGAAAAGATATGTAGCGGGGGTGGAGAGACAGGAGGAGAGAGAAAGAAGTTTTATCAGTGACTGGATAGCAGGTCTACTAAATAGCATAGCTTTGTAAAAGCGTGCACCTTCTAGTTTAAAAAATGCAAACAAATAGTTGACACTTTAAAGACAGTTCCTCCCTTCTTTAATTCATCTTTAAGAAGCAGCTTATTCAGATATGAATGCTAATCACACCAACAGATTCTGTGATGAATACAGCAAATTCATTATGAGAGATTGCACACTTATACTTATGATTCTCTCAGCACATGGAGGAAATCAGCCTGTACAAAAATGTCTAACTGTGACACCCCATGCCAAACTGGCAATGTGCATATTGTCATCATGCACAAACCTGATTGCCTTTTGGCAATCATTATAAGCACTCCAAAAGCTACATTCAAATGGCATGTCAGAATTTGATTCAGTTTGAGCTCAGCAGCACACATTGTTAGGGAATCTGTGGCCCTCCAGATGTTGAACTACAACTCCCATAATCCTTGACCACTGGTCTTGCTGGCTGGGATTAACGGGAGATAAATCCAACAACATCTGGAGGGCTGCAGGTTTCCCATCCCTGCATGGCAGGCTCAACATGGACTTTCTCTCTTATAGCTGCCAGTAGTTGGTCATGAGAATAGCACAGAATGGGGGCTTCTGAGCTATGGAAATTGGCTGTGTAGAGAAAGGAAGCATCAGGCATACACCTTTTAAGTTCTCTTGTTTTTACACTAGAATTACAGGATAGTGATTAGCTTTGAGGAATCAAGGAATGTCTGGTGAAAACCTGAGGACTGCAGTCTGAGAAAATTGGAATGACACAGATCAGAGAGAGCTGTGTTGAAAAACATTTCACAGCTAAGGTAATTTATATGCTCTTGAACTTCCATGACGTTTCATCTAGAAAGCCTATAAGAGGCCATGGGTTATTTTAGGGTTATTTCCCCCTCAAACAAGCCATGCTGTCAAGTTCAGACACCATGACAAGGCATGGCTGGGCAGGTAATTAGGGAAATGGCGCCCAGCACATGCTGGGGATTAAAACAAGCCAAGGTGGCTTGTTTGACCATGTGAACTGGCCCAGTCTATATGAATCTAGCTCCTGCACTACTATTTCCCCACTCGACAGGCTTCCCCACCCACATAATACACACACAGACTTCTCTCCTTTGGTTGTTACATACCCCTCCAGTCATTTTATCTTCCCCATCCCATCTCATCCTCATTTCTAACTATAGTGATATTGCAACTGCATTTCATTGTTTATAGACCCATTATGCAATTCCTCCTGTCCAGAACCCCATTTGAAAAATATTGTCCAAGATGTTAAAGGTCTTCCTTGGATTCATGTAGTTTCGCTATTTTGTTCAGAAATTAAAACAGAAACAAACCAGGGCTAAAGCAAAAGCTATAATTCTAAGCATTTAGTACTCCCTCTGATGGTTCTAGTACCATTTTTTCCCAGTTGAATAGTTCCAACAAGCGAACTCAGAAGTTCTGAGTCACCTGTGTATCCCACAAAAATTACAATGTGACATTACTACATACAAAAGATCTGAAAGATACGGTATAGATGGATCTCACTTGTCAATAGCCTGTGAAAAGGTACATACCTGTGTTTGTCAAAGCCAGATCAAATTTGTGAATTCCTTGATGTGCTACAACTCCTCAGAGTTCATGTTGTGTGGACATTTGTATGAGGATGCCCTCATATCAAAATAATGCTCTATGCCAAACTTTTATATGAGGGGACTTCCAAACATTACAACCCTACCCTGACTGCACATGAAATTAGATGGTACAGTTCCATGAGAAGACTACATTATATCAGATAATACATATATCTTTGAAATTGGTCTGAAGGGGCACTAAGAAACTGGTTGATTTTGGGCTAGGTCATAGTCATTTGCCATGTGCTCACACCTGTTTAACTTGATTCAACCTTTGGTTTGTCCACATGATTAAAGAAGGCTTAAGAAACTAAGATGAAATTAAAACAAAAATAAAAAGGTAAAGGTAAAGGTGTCCCCAACCAGTTGTGTCTGACTCTAGGGTGCGGTGCTCATCCCCATTTCTAAGCCGAAGAGCCAGCGCTGTCCGAAGACGCTTCCGTGGTCATGTGGCCGGCATGACTGAACACCGAGGTGCACGGAACGCTGTTACCTTTCCCACCGAGGCGGTACCTATTTATCTACTTGCAATTTCTTGCTTTCGAACTGCTAGGTTGGCAGAAGCTGGGACTGAAGATGGGAGCTCACTCCGTCACGCAGCACTCGGGTCTCGAACTGCTGATCTGTCGACCTTCCAGTCTGCAGTTCAGCGTCTTAACCACTAAGCCACCGCGGCCCTTTTTATATAAAGATTAACAAAAATACCTCTTGGATAATCTTGAGGAAATTTATTTTTTATGATCAATCAAACGTAAGGAAGCTAAACATCCTAGCCAGGCTGCGGGGGGGGGGGGGGAACGACTATACTTAAATAAACGTAAATGCAAAATACATAGTTTTGTTTATGAAGAATAAGACAGGTTTTGATCCAGATAGTCATAGTTAGAGTAGGCATACTGAACTCAAGGGAACTTAAGTTAGTGACTCTGCTCTAAGTATGACCAAGTCGGGATTCAACCCAATAACTGGTAAATTCACTCTCACTACAAATTAAGGGGGAGGTTGCATTCTATAGTCTATAGAATATAAATTCAGTACGATTGCAGATTAACTGGTTATTTCTTACTAATTCTCATGAAACCTTACTTGTGATCATAAGATAAATCTATATCCCAAGTAAGCCATATGTTTAAAGCTAACTCGTGAAACCTTTGGGATGATTAGTACTACATTGCCTCTTTTTCTTCAAACATAACTACAAGCTATGCTTTATTTAGCTAGCCAGATAAACCATGGAACAATTTAAAGGGTTCATATTATACATTACCACTCTTATATAGTTGACTTAATTATCCTGCCTTGAAAGAGGTGTTCATCAAAGATGTCATGAAAAGGACCATGCAAAGTTTCTCTTTGCCCATTGTGATAGTCTTTTTATGAATTGGTTGTTTTGATTATTAAACTGATATTTTAATTGTTTTATTATGTTTTGATATTTTTAATGGAAATTGGTTTTTACTATTTTATTTTTCATATGTTTTAATAACTTTCAAGTCGCCTTTGGTCTTTTTAAAGAGAAAGGTGACTTGGGGAGCAATCCTATGGCCACTAGACAGAGGCTACACGGCCATAGGATATCTGATTTTCCAGGAACTGACCTCCCCCAACTTCCGCGCTGCCTCCGAGGCAGCAGGGAACAGCCTTGTCCTCTGCACTCGCAAGTGGAGTGCAGAGCAGCCGAAAAGGGGTGTTCCCGGGGGGCATTCTGGGGCGGAGAGGGCGGAAAGGCCTGTATGACACATCCAGTGTGCCTTACAACAGCCTCCTCTCCCGCTCAGCCCTCCCATGGCTAGACAGCTGCAATCAGCTGTCTAGCCAAAAATGCAGAGCAGGAGAAGTGCGGAGGGAACAATCCCCTCTGTGTTTCTCCTGCCCTGCTTTGGATAAACAGTTGCCTTCGAGTTTGGAGGCAGCTGCCTATCTGAATAGGATTGCGCCCTAAGAAATTCTATTTTTGCTGTTGTTGGTTGGTTTGATTTTATTTCAGAAGATATTATGAAATATTTTGACAAACTGAACAGCAGGCTTAAAATATTTACCTTCCTCTCTTCCATACTTCAAAAATCAGCATTTTGAGAACAAAGAGCATATCATCAAAGATGCAGCTCATCAGTTACAGCCCTTTGAGTCCATCATGCATTATACCTGTCAGTACATAAGAAGTATTTTGCTCCAAGTTTATCAAATTTTACTGCTTAGGAATGACAGTTTCCCCTCCTTTGTCACAGCATTGGAAAATGATTAAACAAAGAAGATGCAAGAAGACAACAGAATAATATCTTGGCCTTAAATGCCAAATATCATCAGGTGTATGAAGGAGGTTCAATACAGCTGCCAATATATCACACCAATAAGGCCTAGGTGAGATGCAACATTAAATCATGACTAAACATTATCAAGATGAGCAGGAGCAAGCTGAAGGCTCACTCAATACATGCCCTCTTCCCTTTCCTCCTTCCTGCATGACAAGATGAAGTTTAAAGCTTCCATTCAAAATTTTGAACAAACTGCAGTTTGCTATTATATTTCAAGAAGCTGTAGTTTATTCAAATCACAGTTCATTCACAAACCGGGATATTAATATTATATCACAGTTTGATCCTGCTTTGATTGAACTAATTATGGTTTGAACCAACTATTTCCCCATATTTGAAAATAATGGAAAACTGGTTAAAACTGCAAATGATAGCTTTAAACTCCCTCCCCTGCATGTGAAAGAGTGAAAAGGGAGAAGGGGGGGGGTTACAAATCTGAGCCTTGAACCTTCTTGTCTTTATGATGCTAAACCATGACGTAGCATTTCATCTAAACTAGGCCTAAGACTCTACCAAATGCATTAAATATCTGGCCCCAAATGCTTGGAGGCTTGTGGACATCTTGTTACATATTTTTATTTATTATGGGAGGGTAAGAATAAACATCTTCCAAATTAATTGGATTAACACATGTAGTAAGATAATAGGCCATCATACTGACCTTGCTTCTGCTTGGTTGCTATCACATTGTTTTGATAGACCAACCTCAGCCTATAGCACAGGAAAACTGCCTTGTCTGTAGCCATCCCGCCGCCCCCCGCTATAACCAGATTATGGAAATATCCTAGAGAGCAAAAAAACAAACAATGCCATTTAAAGGTTGGATACATATTTATAACTTGAAAGTTGACATTTCAAACAAATAACTTTCTAGCAGAAGGGTGCCTTCTAATAACATATTTGGAAAAGCCTGCTTTATCATATTTAACCCTATGAAAGCATTAGTGTCTATACATATATTGAGTCTTTCTTCAACGGATGATCACAATGAGAATTATTGCAAAACAATCTGTATTTACCTGCAGAGTATGCATTTTTGTGGGTACTGTTGTACTGTTTAACTGGAAAGATTTTAATAACGTGTTATAAAAGCACAACATTTACAATATGCATTAGAAGATATGGGCTAAATATTAAATGTTTAGCATGTTTTATGTTGCAGCATAATTTCTCATTATTGTTATTATCAACCATTTTTGCATTCATAATGCCAAAGAGGATCATTTTGTACTGAATGCATGTTGTAATAAAATACATAAACTATAGAAGGAACTTGTTTTGTAATTACTGAAATATGAATGGTTTGAAAATCAATATGGGCTGACATAGCAAGACCAATTCATCATATAGAAAGCCATGGTGAAGCCCTGACAGTATGTTGTACAGTAAAAAAAACAAAACAAAACACATTAAACAGTTAAATCTACCCTTTTCAGTGAAATTCTTGACTGAGATGGTAAAAATGAGTCATCAATCATGGTTGCTTAAGTGTCCAATCCCACCCTCCAGCTCATCCAGTTTCAAAAGTAGCAACTCAGAAGTCATCTCAGAGTAAATGACTTAGCCTGAATGTTTCTCTCGGGACAAGCATGATGAAATTGTACTGTTTAATCACTGTCAGACTAATCTTTTAACAAGTTTAACTTGCAAAAAAAAATCTGAGAATATGCAACAGTATAGACATACCTGTAAAAACGGTAATGTTGGTATGAGTGACAATCCAAAATGTAGGACCACTTCAAACATTATACTGAGGCAAACTCAGATGTGTGACTGAATGTAACCTCAATAGGAAGGTGCCACCAAGTACAGCTATCTGACAGATGTACCAATATAAGACACATGCTTGTCACATTTATACTTCATATTTTAAAATGTATACTTAAAACATAGGGGTACACAGAAAGCCTAATGTGACCCTCAGTTTCTTCTTGTCAATGGCAATTTGTGTACAGTTACAGTCTGCATAAAACATACATGAACATGCGTGTGTGCGTGGGATCAAATTGTTATTGTTTATACCAAGTATTTCCAGGATGATTTCAGAAGTGTGATTATTAAGAATTTCATGCTAGAAGAACTCACAGAATAGGAGTGACATCCTTCAAGACTGATGACGAAATCTAAGAAAGGATTGGAAAGTGGTAGTCTTTGGGCTAAACTCCCCCCTGCCATTCCTAATCTGGGAACTGCTGGTTGGCTACTTTGACGTTTGTAGTGGTTAGAGCCTCAGCCCAAAGCTACTTTCTGATGAGGGAGCTGCACTTGTTGGCTATACTGAAAATGACTTCTTCCTAGCACCTGAACCCCAGAAAAACTACCTGCACATGCTCAAGGGAAATGTGTTTCCTAGATAGTAGCCCCATGCAGCAACGCTTTTTTGAAACAAAGTTTCAAAAGTAGTATGTGATATGTCATGAGGGCCTGCTGTTTGAAAGGGGGAAAAAAGTCAACACACCCACTGGGAATGTCTAAGCCTTACTGGAAGCAGTATGCCTCTGTATACAAGCTGCTGGGGTACACAAGCAGGAGACTGATATTGCACTCATGTCTTACTTGTGGGCTTCCCACAAGCAGCTGGTTGGCCATGGTTTGAACAGATTGCTGGACCAGAAAGGCCTTTGGTATGATTCAGCATGGCTCTTCTTATGTTTGTGGGTGTATGCGTATAAAATAGCTCTTGGGATCCCAGTCCTGATATTTCGTATGCTAACAGAGACACCTGAATACAAAAATGCAAGCATCCTATCAATTCTGAAAGGCATGAACATGTGTAGATAGCCATATTTCTCCTAAAAATACACATAAGTGGATGCTAATCCTTTCCTGATCACCATTCCAGGTATCTGAAAGGGAAACATGGCTAGCTGTTGCCATCTCTTTAAAAATAACAGGTCTTGCCTGTGTACTCTGCTACCCATACCTGACTACCAAGATTCCATATTTTCACTTGCCATGGTGAGTATGTCACCGCCCTCTGGCATGGATGATAAGCCCCAGCCTTCCTCCCAATTTAGGAACTGCAGAGGTGGGCAGGGATTATCCATGCAGTTGCACAGCAGCCCCAGTCTCCTCCCCAGTTGCAAGATTGAGAGAAAAGTTGGGGGTTATTTGGCCACTACACTGCCATGTTGCCTGGAGCTGGAGCGGGGCAGGAGAAAGATGTAGACTAGTCTCTGCTCTTGCTGGGCACCCAGAGCAAACAGCAAGTGCAGAGTCAAAAAAATCCCAGGCATCCTCCCCAATCCTGGGATGGGAGGAAACCTCGGGCACATCACACGCAGCAGAGGCCAATTTAGCACTCATCATGGCAAGCAAAAATCTCGACCTGTGGACGTAAAATAAGTGGCTCTTAGTACTGGTAACTGTTGTCAGGGTAGCAGCAACTGAGTTTAATGTGCTACACAACTGCCAATTCCTGGACTAAAAAATTCTGGTACCTGGGCAGATCATGAGTCCGATGCAATTTTAAGATGTAGATCCCAGCACAGTATTTGAATTTTGACATAAGGTATACCGCTATTTCACTATTTTAAAAAGGTGGGATGGGGGAAGAACAGCTCACTACAACCTTTTCCGGCAACTGACCCAACAGCAAACGCACTGGCTAAGCTACGTCTACCCACCCCACCCCCACACACGGCTATGGAGTTTTTATAATTTGCTCTGAACACCTAGATATGGTGTACAGATGGAAGGGATGTCATGGATCTTCTAGCCTAACTCCCTTAATCAGAACCAACATAAACAAGACATAGGTGTATTCTACAATTAAGAAAATAATTCAGCACTAAGGTAACCCTGAATATGTGAAAGTGGCTGTATGATTACTGACTAGAAATGAAATAAGATTATTATTTTTTTAAACACACACTCTTAAGAAACCTCCACAATTCACAAATTACTCAAAAGAAAAGGTGGAAAGCAGACAAGGGCATTTACGAGGTCAGACTTTCAGCACAAGACATCCAATTCCAGGATGAAATAATGAGACAACAGCAAATGTTGCACATTCTCCTTCCAAGATTGGTCTTTAAAATAATGGAATAGTTTCAAAAAGAACAGCCTGATAAAGGGTAAGAAATTGTATTTATAGTAATGCCATTGGATCCAACTTTTATTTCACCAGTGGGAGCAGCTCCTGAGCAGAGTTCCACTCAGCATGCTCTCACCAGCAGAATGGGCAGATTGCCAATTCCCTCTCCTCTCTCTGTAGCCCCCAGTACTACCTCCTTGCTATTCTGAAGGGTCTCCCAACAAAGGAAGGGGGGTCCTCCATTGTATCTGAAGCTACTTACAGGAAGAAGGAACCTTTCCATCTGTGGAAGGTTTATGCTGGGTCCAACCCACAGAGTGCATGTATCATCCTAGTACCATTCTCACTCAAGTTTGCACCACCTACTGTCACTCACTACCTCAAGTCATTATTCAAAAGGGGGTTGAGCTTACGCAGCTTTTTACATGATTGCAGTGTTACGTACACCGATCTGTACAAAGGTTGTAGACTGACAAAATCAACAAGTTTTCTGAGCTTAAATGTTACCAATGCTCTAACATAAAAATCAAAGCCACCTTTTCAAACGTGACCAATAAAACCAGCATTTTTTCTGATATGCTGGTATTTTTGATTGGACCTAAATTGTTTCAGATTTAAAAAATTAGATACGTTAAGAGATGTATTCACACAGAAGGCCTCATGGAGAGCCAATAACAGTGAAAAACATACTGTCACAAGCCCCAAACAGGTATGATATGGGAGACACATAATCAAATCTTCCAATGTTCAATGGTTACTTTTAAAAAAACTTTAAACCCACAGCTGAGGGTTGTGATTTTGTTCAGGGAAGCCTCACTGGCATGGGGGTGTTTAGCCCTTTTCCTCTATGCCCTTTCCCCATTATAAATTACCCCCTCCCTTCCTTGAACATGCTATTAGCTCCATGGTGGGGATGGGGGACAACCACCTTTTTTCCCTTAGGAGAGTTAGCATCTTGGAACTGGCGGCAATTTGGAACAGAAAAAAAGAATGGAGATCACTACGCCATCCCTCCTCTAGTGTTACTTGCTACTCTGATCAACAGCAGAATTCAATAGCTGCTTCAGAATGAAAAACAACAACATTAGGCGATCCAGTCATAGATCTGAAGCCAGATTCCGACTGAACATCAGGAAAAACTTCCTGAGTGTCAGAGCAATACGGCAATGGAACCAATTACCTGGGGAGGTGGTGGGCTCTCCCACACTGGAGGCCTTCAAGACGAGGCTGGACAGCCATTTGTCAGGGATGCTCTGACTTGGATTCCTGCATTGAGCAGGGGGTTGGACTCGATGGCCTTGTAGGCCCCTTCCAACCCTACTATTCTATGATTCTATCTCCCATGCCACATTTGTTTACTTTTGGCCCCCCTGGCAATTTGCCCTTGATCTCTTCTCATCAAAATCCATCACCTACATGAAGTTTGCCCTAGATTATACTGCATCTAGTATCCTCAACGTAAAATTATAAATGGATGTATTAAAACTGAAACTCAAACAAATCCATTCCATTGTTCCCTTCTCCTTTTGGCCAAGTTCTGGCAGTGAAAACTACCCTGAGGGAGGGAGAAAGATGCACCAGGATTAACCGATACAGCTGACGCTACAGCTGTTATACATGGGTGAATCCCAGAAACATCACCATTGCCTAGAATACATGATTCCATTTTTTAGTCTTCTTTGACATTTGTCCTAGCAAACAAGGGGCAATCTTGGGAGGAAATATTAATTCCAGCTATCCTGCACTTGCAGTTACAATGCCAGTCCATTGGTCAAGGAACTGGTCAAGGAAATATTTTATACATAAATTTTAAGAACTGATTTTGTTTTATTTTATGCTGCTTTTATTTGCTGTTCGGTTTCTATTATTTCTATGCTATATTTGATTATTTGATTATTACACCATTAATTGAGAATATATCTCACTGATATTTCCTTCTGTATTGTCATTTCACATGCCAGCAAGGTTATGCTCAAAATCCTACCAGCTAGGCTTCAGCAGTATGTGAACCAAAAACTACTGGAAGTACAACTACTGGAAGTACAAGCTGGGTTTCGAAGAGGCAGAGGAACTAGAGATCAAGTCGCCAACATTCGCTGGATCATGGAGAAAGCAAGAGAATTCCAGAAGAACATCTATTTCTGCTTCATTGACTAAAGCCTTTGATTGTGTGGATCACAACAAACTGTGGCAAATTCTGAAAGAGATGGAAGTACCAGACCATCTTACCTGTCTCCTAAGAAACCTGTACAAGGGTCAAGAAGCAACAGTAAGAACCGGACATGGAACAACTGATTGGTTCAAAATTTGGAAAGGAGTACGAGAAGGCTGTATATTGTCGCCCTGCTTATTTAACTTATATGCAGAGTACATCATGAGAAACGCCGGGTTGGATGAATCACAGGTTGGAATTACGATTGCCGGGAGAATTATCAACAACCTCAGCTACGCAGACGATACCACCCTAATGGCAGAAAGCGAAGAGGATCTCAAGAGCCTCTTGTTGAGGGTGAAAGTGGAGAGAGCAAAAGCTGGTTTGAAAATCAACATTAAAAAAACTAAGAGCATGGCATCTGGTCCCATCACATCCTGGCATATAGAAGGGGAAGAAATGGAAGCAGTGACAGATTTTATTTTCTTGGGCTCCAAGATCACCGCAGATGGTGACTGTAGCCATGAAATTAAAAGACGCTTGCTCCTGGGGAGGAAAGCTATGGCAAACCTAGACAGCATAGTAAGAAGCAGAGACATCACCTTGCCGACAAAGGTCCATCTAATCAAAGCTATGGTTTTCCCAGTAGTAACATATGGCTGTGAGAGCTGAGCTGGACTATAAGGAAGGCTGAGCACCGAAGAATCAATGCTTTCGAACTGTGGTGCTGGAGAAGACTCTTATGAGTCTCCTGGACTGCAAGGAGGTCAAATCAGTCAATCCTAAAGGAAATCAACCCTGACTGCTCATTGGAAGGACAGATACTGAAGCTGAAGCTCAAATATTTTGGCCACCTAATGTGAAGAGAAAACTCACTGGCAAAGACCCTGATGCTGGGAAAGATTGAAGGCAAAAGGAGAAGGGGACGGCAGAGGATGAGATGACTAGATAGCATCACCGATGCAATGAATATGAATTTGAGCACACTCCGGGAGACAGCAGAGAACAGGAAGGCCTGGCGTGCTATGGTCCATGGGGAGCCGGACACAACTTAATGACTAAACAACAACAACAAATTGTCTGAACCCAGCAAGGTGACTTCATCGTGTGTTGTCAGGAACACCTACAGAGCAGGCCGGCCAAAGCAACAAAAACTGAGGTAGGGATCAAGGAAATGAGGAGTTCTGCCACAAAGGCACCTGGGATACATGCTGGAGCTGGTGGGAGGGGGAATGAGAGGGGAAACAAACCATGGCAAGCCCAATTGTCTGTTGGGTTAGTAATCAAGCAACCAACCCATGGTGGCTTATTCGCAGGGTAGCTTAGCATGATGTGCAAACCGTCCCATTGGATCATTCACAAAATCTGTATAGATAACTTGGGGGTGAGGTTGGGGGAGATGCTAAAATTAATATTACCATACCTTTATTAGGCCTACTCAAAGATCACAAAATACTGTGCAAGCTTTCAAGTTCTTCAGAACTCCATCAGGAAAGATAGTAATGAGGTAAAAAGCAATGGGGACAGAGAAGTGGTTAATATTAAAGCCATGGAGTCTACATTTGGTTACCGTCTTAAGACTGAAAGTGGGAGGGGGCTTCAAATGTCTACCACAGCATTCTCTGACCTGGTGCCCATTTGGAAGGCACGAGGTTGAAGAAGGCTGATCTACCAGGTATGGAGATGGTTTCAACTTATCTACCAGGTACAGATATGATTTTAACTTTAAGACCTTCCCTAGGGATGCTGGGAAGAAGAAACCAATAACCAAATGGTAGTTCCATTGTAAGCAGGTGGATTTTATATTTCCAAAAATGGGGGGGTTACCACTGTTTGTATGAAATCAAAGACAGATTTCATGGCTTAACATCAGCCACTTCCTTCTTTTTTTAACCTTGTTTATCTTCTTGACTGCTGAAGAATTCTGAAGAACTTAAAAACTTGCACAGGTTTTTGGGTTTTTTTTGTCTAAAGAGCAGCCATGCTAGTCTACTGCAGCAAAGCCAACAAAGAATCTTGTGGCCCAAAGACTAACATATTTATTCTGGCTTCAGCTTTCGTGAACTATAGTCCAGTTCATCAGATGCATGGAGTATTACAGAGAGTTTCAAGTTTTTTATATATTAGATATGGTGGGGAGGGGTGGGGGAGGTGTGAGGGTAAGGATTGTAAACAGTGAGGTCAGAAGGAAACTCAGTGCAGAAAATACTGGTGATGAGAGTCACATTGTTAACGGTTGTCATTTACAGCATAAATTGGGATAATGGATATTTACCACGTTACATGTGTTAATTGGCTTACCTAGTGCCAGGATGTTTATCAGCAATAGCTGCACTGTGTATGACCACCGTTACTAATGAGATTGTCACCATCAGTACTTTCTGCACTGAATGTCCTTCACACCCACCACCACCACTACTGTGTATGAACCTGAAACTCTCTTTTGTAGACTATAATCCAGAAAAGTTTATGCTGGAATAAATGTTAGCCTTTAAGATGTCACAAGGCTCTTTGTAGGTTCTGCACAGTATTTATTTTGTAACCTTCTGAGTTGGCCTAATGAAGGTATTAGGTTTATATGGATTTTAACATTTTCTCCTTTGGCCAACATATTAGTGTACATCAGCCTTCCCCAACTTGGTGCTGTCCAGTCGTTTTGTATTGCAACTCCCAGCATTCCTGACCACTGGCAGGGGCTGATGGGAGTTGTAGCCCAAAACTTCTGGAGGGCACCAGGGGGGCGGAGGCTAGTGGTGTAGATAAAGAGAGGCTAGCTGAGGAGGGCTTTTACTTTGCAATGCATTCGTGCTGGAGAAGTGGAGCCCTTCGATAGCCGCGTTAGTGATCTCCCGAGGCCACGGCCTGGGGGCGACCACTCCAGCCCAATCACGGCGAGAAGTGCGGCGCCAAGAGCACACGACTGCCTCTGCCGTGCACCGGAGGCTCCGAGGTCAGCGGGACCGTGGATGCGCTCTGGGATCCAGCCAGAACCCGAAAGGAGCTACCCAAGGTACTGGACCCCACCCCCCAAATGGGTTCAACACTTTGGGTAGCTCCGTTAGAGTCCTGACTGGCTCTGACTGAAACCCAGAGCGGATCCACAGCCCCGCTGACCTCGGCGCCACCAGCCACCGCTGCTGCCGTGGGCCACCGGTCGCGCTTCACCTCACCCGCCCACGTCTCGTGCTTCGGGATCCGATAATACTTGTTCCCGGAGGGGTCGGTGCCCACATACTGCTTCGCTGGCCCGAAAGCCCGGAGCGTCAGCGAGCGCAGGAGCCTCCAGACGCCGCTCATGCCGACTGAAGGGCGGCCGGGCTCAGCAAGCCCAGCGGGGCGAAAGCCGCTCTCGATCCCTGACAGGATCCGAGCACGTGACGCTCGCGAGAGGAAGAGGAAGAGGCGAGGCCCCGCCCCTCCTCCAGGCCCAAAGTGCCTGCTCTGCTCCACAGAGATGGGAAAAGGCAAGAGAAACACACGTTGCGAATTTCCGGTGAAAAGGGAAAACCGCTTGCAAGCCATGACTTTGTAATACGGCGCAGAGGGGCGTCTCTCTGAACCCCTGCTATCTCTGCAGTGGAATCCTACGTAGTCTGCGTCGGAAAATAGTCTGAGAAGCCGATGAAATTTTAGACCGGAAGTTCAAATAAGAACCTACGCTGATGTATCACTCTTAACTTTCTCTACTACGCTCTTCCACCGCTTCGGCGCATGCGTACTCTGCTGTTCGCGTCTTTGCTCTCGTCATTCGCTCTCTGTCAGGTTATAGCAAGCGACGCCTGAACAACGAGCTCTCGCGTTGGCTAAGAGAGCAGCGTTCGGAGCCAATGGGCGCTAGATGGCCCCCCAAGATGGCGGCGCCGAGACTACGATTTATTACTTTCCACCATGCTGGGTTTTATTTCTGCCCGTCAAGCCGGTTTGGACGACCCGCTAAGGCTTCGCCGGGCTGAGTCTACTAGGAGGTAAAGCGGATTTCCAGCTAGGCCAGGCCTGGCCTTCAGTCACGTTGTGGCCGCGCTGTGCTGGCCTTGTCTGTTGATGCTTTCTGACTGATACAGTCTTAGCAGTGGGTCCGCTTCAGAAAAAACGCACCAGGCCCGGTCTTATTTAGGAGCCGTTCCGGAATCTATGTATATTATTAAGTGGACTCGCCTCCCTGCACAGAGCCTACACGTGAACAAATTGTGAAAGCGTGACTGACTGCACGTTAAGCGTGTGAAGGGGGAGCAAGAGTGTACGCACTGGACTTACCCCATACACGCATCGGGTATAACCTGTGAAACAACGTATATGTCTACAAACTGTGCTTATGTAGACGCTGTACACATGATCAGGGACCCTGACTGTTCAAAGATCTCTGATAGCACATAGGGGTTGCGCATAACAAGGCTTCTTCACTGGTTTAATTATTTAATGGCAACGGGTGGCCAGTGAGTGCAATTTTACTCCCTTTCTATGCATGTCCAATGTAATGAATGCTCCATTCTAGAATAGCATCTATCTTCATAACAAGGGCCCCTGTTTACATCAAGCAATCCATGTATGTGGGCTTTCTGTGCATACGTGCATCAATTGATGCATGGCGAGTGGGAACAGTGGGGACAATCCCACTTTCCCCTATATTCATTAAGGGCGCAATCCTCTGCATGTTTAGAGAGAGCAAAATGCCTACAATTCCCAACATGCTCCAGCTAGTCATGCTGGCTGAGGCATGCTGGGAGTTGTAGGCCATTTTTCTCTCTAAACATGCAGAGGATTGTACCCTAAGTATACAAAGATTTGGAATGTTTGAAAAAAGGTATTGTCTCTCATTCTAACCCACCTTACAGTGTTGTTCTGAAAATAAAAATAACCCCAAGAATCTTTCCCTAAGGTCTGTGACAGAATGCAATAATATTAATATGCAGTCTGCAGAATGAAAGCTTACAATTTTAGGGATGCCACTCTTAACATTCTTCCTTGCCAGTAAATCTGAATAGGAGCACCCTGTAAATGATCTATATGTTGATGATTCAGAATTAAGTCCAGTGTTTCTCTTGCTTGCTAGGAAGTGTGCATAGGACTGTATATCTCCATGGAAGTTAATTTCCAAGTAAAATGTGCATAAGCTTGGACTATAAAATTAAAAGTAGCTAATATACTTTTAATAATATTAAAAGTAGCTAATAAACTCAGGGCACAATCCTATGCCCATTTAGACAGAAAAAAGTCCCACAATTCCCAGCATTCCCCAGCTTTTTTTCAAAGTACAGCATGCTAAGATGAGAGTATTAAAGTAAATTAACAACTGCACCTCCTAAGTGTCCATCAAATCACATCTGCATTGGAAGTAAATCCAGTGAAAATAAGAATAAATAACAAGGAGTGCTAGCCCAGGGGATTTTTGAAGTACTACTGCTAGCCTTTTTCCTTAATAAAAAGAAACTGTGCTGTAGGTCAACACACACAGCTATTGTAAGTAAAGCATCAAACAGAATAAGAGTTCTGTCCGATATCTCCAGTGGATGTAGGGACAAAAGTGGGGATTCTGTTTTGTTCAGTTACTTATATTATGTCAGAATAAATGCATATATTAGGTCAGAGTATTTGAAGAATACTTGCTGAGTTAAAGTAGTCAAATAAGAATTCTGACTTTGATAACTGTAATTCAAGAAAGATTTTACCTAACATTCCCTTGCTACTATTCCCATTATTATTATTATTCCCAAATATGGTAAAATTTACATATAATTGTATACAGCTTATCTGAGGAATGAAGTGAGCATTATAAGATGTGGAACTGATGCCAAGAACAATTGAGACAAACCTTACCATTCATTTTGAAAATTGAAATATTAGTTCACAGACAATATAAATTTCATTTGTGTTACTCAAACTGTTCTGTCCACTAGGTGTCCATAGATTTACTGTTGGTGTTTATAGCTCAATTAAAGGTAGAGGCTGCAATCCTATGTACCCCTTCCACTGGGGCTTACTTCCAAGTAAACATGCATCTTTGACTGTCTTTAAGTCAGTGCATGTTTGCAACAACAATAATAATAAATACAACGAACCATTTGTTGTTTTATTATCTGTTTCTGGCATCAATCAATAAGTTTTGTTTGATGCAGATACAAGTGACCCCTAAACATACTCTGCTAATATACTGTATGTCAGTTTTCTACATTCTGAAATTGATTAGAGAGTCCTCTTAAGCAAAGCGTATGAATGATGACTATGTCAGGTTGAAGGGCCTGATACTGATCATTTTTAAATACTTAAAAGTTATGTAATACCTTGATATTGTCTATAATAGCTTAACTTTTTTTAAAGGGTATTGAGCTTGGAGTTAAACAAAGATAAAGATATAGAACGGATCCATGGAAGTGGCATTAATACCTTGGATATTGAACCTGTGGAAAGTCGATAGTACGTATGTTATATGTTTTATTATGGAAGGCATTTTATAAAACGTTTTAAAATACTTACATTTTTAAGTTCCCAAGTCATTTAGAGGGGTGAAAACATTTCTGTAACAACTTCTGTTGCTAGTTTTTTTTCCCCACAGAAGTGATCTGAAATTATGACTAACATTTTTCAGGCGACAGACCCTAGAAAGTATATGAATGCATAGCTCTTTGCATGAACTAAAATGTATATGTTAACATTTTTTTAGTGCCTTTATTTTCCCCCGTTAAAATTCGCAGTGCAATCCCATACATGTCCACTCAGAAATAAGCCCTATAATTGACTTCAATGGGACTTATTCCTGGTTAAGTGTGTATAGGATTGCAGCCCTACAGAGCAGTATTTTCTGTAAATTATGCTGGGGGTGTGTGGGGAGATAGGCAGATGGAACACCCACCTGTACTCACTCAGCCCAGGACAGCAGGAAAAACACCCTGTTCAGAAAATCCACAAATATTGGGGAAATACAGAGATTCCCCCAGTTTCCATGAAAACATACTAATTCCCACCAACCGGGCTGAGCCACCGATGGCACCCACATATCACCCACACACAAGGAGAGCCATTGAATTCAGGATGATGAGATATGCCCCCAGCACACATCCCTGCATTACAACACGGAAAATCATGCTGCAGCACCTCCACTCCAGAAATCCCAGGCAGAAACAACCCTGCTGCTTCTAGTCCCCTGGCACCCCTACAGACTGGGGTTCAAGTCTTCTTATGGTACTCACAACCACTGTTTTGGAGCATGACACACAAAGGGAAGGAAGGAGACCTCACACAACACAGCATCTACATAGCTTCTTCAGCAGGAAGCCTGCAGAGAGAGCATACAGTTCTCATGGGACAAGAGCTCAAGACCCACCATGAGAGTGTGGCAGATCGAGCAAATCTTTCATATTTGTGGCATCTAACCACTGCTGCTAAGTTAGGAAAATGTATAATCAAATGACTCCAAGAGAATTCTAGAATTAAAAATGAGATTCCAGTGGCTAATGCAACACAGCTTGGCCTCCTGACTTGCAGATAATAAAGGTGTGCCGGATGAGAAACAGCAGTACCAGGCTATCGGAGACTATTCATTAATGCCCTTTGCGAATAAGAAAGGAATCCAGATAAAGAGGTGTCCATGTTAAATTTGTAGCTATGTCTTCCACTTAGCATTGTTAAAGAAGGTACTGTAAAACAATTACATAACTAGGCTGGGTAGGTCATCGGATAAGTTACTAGAAAGCTCATCCCAGATCATAAATGCAATAAATATGTAATAAGAAAACAAGCACACAAGACAGGATGCTATCAAGGAAATATTTTGTGTCACAGACACACTTGTAACACGTCAAGGAAGGCTAAAATATGTAAGTATGTTGTTCTCATTTTATCTTGATAAGAAACTTGGTAATTCAGTTCTCTTGTTTAGACATATGAAGATTTAAGGTGGAAGTGCGTTTTTGGAATTGCTAGATAAGTAACATAAATAAATAGTAAAAATAGTTTGAACATATTTTATAGCGTCCAAAAGTATATAAAGGAGACTCAGAACATGCAACAGTGGGAGCTATCCTCTTGGATCAGCTTCCCCGATGTATTGCCTGTAGAATCAGCCTGGTAAGCTTGATATTAATTGTCACTGAGAACTAGCAATTGTACTTGACTCTGCTTAGAAGCCTTGTCTAGAATGACGCTGAATGTTTCATGTGTTTGCATTTTTGCATGCATAAGCTTTTGTATTTAGCACTGTTATGGTGATACCCTTGTGGCAAAATGACAAATCTTGTCTGAGAGGGTGTTTCTTAAGAAATAGAATTCTGTATCACCCATATCAAGAGTAAAGTATTAGCTTTGCTCTATGATGGTGTTTGGTTTTGGGAGGGCCTTGAATAATTGTGGTTAATCAGGTGGCCCAGAGTTGCCTACATACTGGTAACATAGTTCAAAAGAACCTCTGAACCAGGGCATATGCCACAAGAGGAAAAACGCTTTTGACAAGCAACCAGAGACACTTGCTCAGTGCTGCAGCCTCCAGTGGGTCACTGCATAGGGCACAGGGTTGAAAAGCAGGAGGTGGGAATTTGAGTCCTACTGGAGGAAAGAGAAGAAATGCCTCCACTCACCTTTTGCTATCATGTTATCGACAGAGGCATGGTCATTGTCTGATGTAAGTGTGCTCCCCTCCTGTGTTGCCCACAGCCTGTCCACTCTGTTTTAGTAATTCTGCAGGCAAAACTTTGGCAGTGGAACAGCTGCATTAGTGGAGTGTTCTGCCAGAGTATCTCTTTATGTCTTTTTGTGTTCTGCTGACGAAGTATCCTTTAGCCCCTCAACTTGTGTAACTGAAGTATAGGATTGCTCTGTTAAACAGTGTAAGGAAGGGTATGACTAGCTGTCATGTCTTAAAATATTTACAAGCACTCCAATAAAAATGTCCAAGGAAAGCTTTGAATTTGTTCCAATATTAATAGAATATTTCTTGTCTTAATCAAATCTTTGTCTAAATATATTTTACTATTGAGAAAATCAGATATTTATATACCGCATAAAACTAACATGCTATTTATTTATTCAGTTAGTTTGGTTTACTGAAGATAAATCAAATATGTTAATTTGAATCCTAGTCAAGTTAGCACATCTGAAACATTTCCTAGAAAATATTCCAGTTCAAAAAGCACTTAAGTAATTTAGTTTTGAACTAACCTATTAATGAATCTGAAATCATATTAAAAAAAAAGAATCTGACATATCTGAATTGGTTAATAATTTGTTTTCTTACAGCATGTTATCAGGAGGTTCAGATGGTGTTATTGTATTGTATGATCTTGAAAACTTTAGCAGAAAGCCGTGCTATACCTGTAAAGCAGTTTGTTCTGTAGGAAGGTATGTATGCTTTACACATGGAATTCCTATTAATATTTATTTATTTATTTACAACATTTGTATACCATTCCACATCTAAACAGACTCTGGAGCGGTGAACAACAGAAGATAAAATGAACAAAAGATAAGAAGAACGAAACATCATATTAACATTATTCTTTAAAAAACAGATTGCCAATAAAACCAAGGCTGGTCAAAGAGCTGCTTTCAGGAGGCGCCGGAAACAACACAGTATTGGTGCCTGCCCGACCTCCAGAGGCAGGGAGTTCCATCGGAAGGGAGCCACCACCCTGAAGGCTCTTCTCCAGGTGGACTCCAGTCAGGTTATAGGTCCATGTGGAACTACCAGGAAGATGCCATCTGATGACCTCAGGGGTTGGTTAGGTTGGTAAGGGAGAAGGCGCTCTCTCAGCTATCCTGGTCCAAAGTTATTTAGGACTTTGTACACTAGTACCAAAACCTTAAACTTGACCTGGTAGCAAATAGGCAGCCAGGGCAGTTCCTTCAGCAAATTATTTGCATGCTGAAAAGGGACAGCTCCCAATAACAGCCATTCTGCACTAACTCCAGCTTCTGGAAAAGCATTAAGGGCAGCCCCACATAGAGCGCATTGCAGTAATCCAGTTTTGCGTTTACTAGTGCCTGTACCACTTGGCCAAGTTATCCCTGTCCAGGAGAGGCTGTAGCCGGTGAACCAGCCGAAGCTGCTGAAAGACCGTCCGAGCTGCCATGGCCACTTGGGCTCCAGTGAGAGTGATGGATCTAGGAGTACCCCCAGACTACAAACCTGATCTTTCAGAGGGAATGCAACCCCATCGAGAACAGGCAATGAGCCTATCTCCCAGAGCCAGGAACCACTCACCCACAGGTCTTCTGTCTTGCCCTTATTCATTGGCCCTCATCCAGTCCATCAGTGAGTTTAGGCAGTGATCCAGGGCTTGTACAGACTCACCTGATGTCACAGGGACAGTTGTGTGTCACCAGCATACTGATGGCACTTGGCTCCAAATCCCCTAATGACTGCTCCCAGTGGCTTCATATAGATGTTAAACAACACTGGTGAGAGGATGGTACCCTGAGGAACCCCGTAGCTCAATTGCCAAGGGGCTGAGGAATGGTCACCCAATGTTACTCTCTGAAATTGACCCCACAGGTAAGACCAGAACCACTATAACACAGTGCCTCCGATGCCCATCCCACAGAGATGATCCAGGAGAATACCATAGTCGATGGTCTCAAAAGCCGATGAGAGATCAAGCAGAATTAGCAGGGTTGTGCTCACCCTGTCTCTGTCTTGATGAAGCTCATCCATCAGGGCAACCAAGGCTGATTCAGTCCTGTAACCAAGTCAAAACCCAGACTGGAATGGGTCTAGATAATCAGTATCCTCTAAGAGTCCCTGCAGTTGTTTCACTATGACACTCTCCAGTACTTTCCCTAAGAAAGGAGTATTTGCAACTGGGTGGTAGTTGTCTAAAACCATTGGGTCCACAGTGGGCTTCTTCAGGACTGGTTGTGTATATATATACTTATACATACACACACACATATACATACATATATATATATATATATATATATGCACACGCACATTTACATATCTATATATATGCACACTACTTACTACTTTACCATTTGCTGCTAATTAGTATTTGGCAGTATAGTAACTGAAACTAATATTATAAATAAGTTGTGTAAGTAGCATAGTATACATCTAAGAGTCCTTTATGATGAAGAGAATGTATTGTACAGCAGTGGTTCTAAAGCAGGAAGAAGTTAGTGGCTGGGTTGGCATGATTATGGAGTTAAAAGAAGCCATTGTGGCTTCTCCCCCAGCCCCTGTGCATTCTGCCCACACACACGCTGCAGTGCAGGTTGGCATGTTATCCAAACTTGGCATGGTGGGGTGGCTTTGTACCCACCTCACAACCCCCACTGCTCATCACGGGGCGGTATGAAGACACCCTTGCCACACCATGCTCTCGGTTCAGATGACATGCCAACCTGTGCTGCCGCGTGGGTATTTATGTAAGCAAGCGGTATGCACAGGGGCGGGAGGAGAAGCCACAGTGGCTTCTTTTACTCCTGAAATAGTGCAAACCCTGCCAGTAACGTAGAAGGTGCCTTACAGCTGACTGATTGTGCTACCCAGTTTGTTGATTATTAGTTTTCTGATTTTAAATGTTTTAAGTGAGAATGGATTGTTCCTTGCCTGATTTAAATGTTTTATCTGTGGTCATTTTGTCTTTTTAGAAGTAGTCAGGTGGTCTATAAATTGTTAAATAAATGGAATGAACATTATTTTTTACGAAAACAACACAGTGTTTAAAAGGGAAGTAAAATGTGAAACAACTTGTATTACAGCATTAGGTGACGTGACTCTTGCATACAAGATTTGCAAAATACAAAATGACTTACAATTAGTATATAAAAGTTCCAAATTTCCCCCTAGTCTTCCATTACCATACCTAGTTAAAGCTTACTGTGTTTCTTGTTGAATAGCGGTTTGGCCTAAAGAGTTAGGAAGAAAGACTTACAGCTATCTAACCCAGTCAGAGGAGTCAGGCTTATTTGGGCTGAGATAAAGATTAGCATAAAGTAACTTGGTGTCCAGGGTAGAAGAGCCAGAGCAAATTAAGCCAGATGAAAATCAACAGAAATGATTAAAAATAAGAATTGAGAAGTTTGAGCTTCACAAGGGAATACTTAAAATAAGGAAAGCCTATGAAAATGAAGACTATTCAGAGTTGTCCCTAATCCAAGAATCCAACTCAGAAAAAAGTTAGCTCCATATAAAACTCACAAGGATGAGGGAGGAGTAAAATCTCTCAAAATAAGTAACAAAGATTAATCTGAGCTGTGTAAAGAATCCATACAAAACTCCTCATTGAAAAACTTAATCCTTAGCGCAAACAAAAATAATTAAATCTAAAAGCAAAGTTCCCCTCTCTGTGTTCCAGAAAGGATAAAAGTCATCAGGAAAAATTTCATATATGTGCAAAGGAGAGCTGAAGCTGAGATGGAGTCTAGTGAAAAAGAAGTGAGGCTTCTCCCTGCTTCACAACATCCCAAAAAACTCTTCCTGCTCTGTGATTGGGTCCATCTCTTCCACACCTCATAATTAAAATAGTCTGCTGCATTGGTTCATTACATCACTTTTCTTTACTGCCCAGAAACAACTTCCCTTTGTTTGGGGACAACTGATGTGATCCTAGGATCTTCCTAGAGGGCACACTCTGGGCACGGGGCCATTGGAAGTATCCAGTTTTGTACCTTCTCCATACTGGTCCAACAGTCTCAAGGCTTGGCCAAGGCCTGGTCACCACTGCAAACATTTATCTGTCTTTCCCCTCATTCAGAATCCAGAAGTCCAGGCAGCGAAAAATCACTGCCTGCCCTTCCAAGAGGAAGCAGGCATATTGTTTATGAGCCAAACCAAAGATTTCTTCCATTCCATAACTCTGTAGGCCTTGTTCCCAGTACCCCCCAAATAGGACCTGAGTAAAAAAGCAGGTGGCTACTGGGGACTGGGCCTTTCCTTGCCCTAAATGTGTTCACCTGGCACCCTCATTGCCAGGTGGAGTCTGTCGTGTTCACTTAGGCGGTTAATAGTATTTAGAATCCTTTAATTGTATGGTATTTAGTCTTAGCTGTCGTGTTCCTGTGGTGGTTGTTTAATTGTTTGCTGCTATACTGTACGACTTTTCTTTACATTTTTATTGTTTTAGATGAGTTTGTTTGTAAGCCACCTTTAAGACTTCTGAAAGTTAAAAGGCAAGAATATACATTTCTTTAAAAAATACATACATGTGCCATATGGAAAAGTGGAGGCAACTAATCTTTTTTGCCAGCAGAAAAAGGAGAAAATGGTACAGAGTTTGGAAGTCTTAGTACTAATAAGACTTGAGTTGTAGGGATGCTCGAGTTTTAACTCCTGCTTTGGGGCCAGACAGAATATGGACATGGACATCTTGTAGTGAAGGCTCTGTGGCATTTTTTTTCTGTGGCAGACCCACCAGTAGGTGGCAGGGTCTGTGTAGGCTCTGCTGTGCCATTACTAGGGGTGCATGAAAGTCCCTTACCTGTCCTCGAAGCTTTTCGTGGTGGGGGGGAGGCGCTTCGCTTCTCCCCCCGCGAAGTTCAGGCCGGGGGGGGAGGCTTCCCGCCTCGCCCGGCCGAAATTCAGGCCGGGGAGGAGGCGCCTCGCCTGGCTGCGAACTAAAAAGTTAAAAAAAAAAAAAAGGCCCCGTGATAGGCTATGTGACGATTAACGTAGCCTATCAAGGCTAGATCTGCAAAGTCAGCCATGATAGGCTACGTACATCGTCACGTAGCCTATCATGGGTGACTTTGGAAAAAAAAAAGCGCGTATGGATAATGGCGGCCCCCATAGGGAGCCGCCATTCGCGTTCCTTATTTGGTCGCTGTAGTCTACGTAAATCTTTACGTAGACTACGGCGAAAATAAGGGCAACGCAAATAGCATTGCCCTTATTTTCGCCGTAGTCTATGTAAAGATTTACGTAGACTACAGCGACCAAATAAGGAACGGGAATGGCGGCTCCCTATTGGGGCCGCCATTATTCGTACGTGCATTTTTTTTTTTTAAAGTCACCCGTGATAGGCTACATGACGATTGACGTAGCCTATCACGGCTGACTTTGCAAATCTAGCCGTGATAGGCTACGTTAATCGTCACGTAGCCTATCACGGTGGCGTTTTTTTTTTTTCTTTTATTGGAATGGCGGCGGCGGCAGCCGGTCGAAAGACCAGCTGCTGCTCCCGCCCCGGACGAAGACCCGCTGAACCGCCGGCCAGACCCGCCGCCAGGAGGGACATTCGGCAAAGGTAAGTCCCGTCCCGGGGGGGGTGCGGGGGGTGGGGGGGTGCGGAGAATTTCTCCCCGAAACTTGTTCGGGGGGCCGAACACGTTGGCGCTCGGCCCCCCGAAGTTTCGGGGAGAAATTCTCCGCCAACCCTACATTAAACCAAGTCACAAGAAGGAGAAGTAAGCTGCTTGTCAGGCAAGGTTGCTACCTGAGCTGCTCTAGACTTGCTTCCACTGAAGAGGGTGTAGCCCTCTCCCTGCTCTCACTTCTTGTATATCTCACAGATAGTGGTTGTTAGGGGATCTGTAGTGAAGTGCTGTCAGTATGTTGATGACACCCAGTTCTACCTCTCTGTGACATTTGAATCAGGTGAGGCTATGCAAGTCCTGGATTAGTGTCTGGACTTGATCTTGGGCTGGATGAAGGGCAATAAACTGAAGCCGAATCCTGCCAAGATGGAGGTCCTGTAGGTGATTGATTCCCAAGTCCAGGAGATAGGCTTATTGCCTGTTCTGTGTGGGGTAGCACTCCCCCTGAAATAACATGTCCATAGTCTGGGGATAGCCCTGGATCTGTCTTTGTTGTTGGAGGCCCAAGAAGCCACGGTGGCTTGGGTGCCTTCTACATAATCCAGCTGGTATACCAGCCATAGCCTCTCCTTTACAGGGATCACTTGGCCTGATACAAGCACTAGCAACCTCAAGACTGGATTACTGCATTATACTCTATGTGGGACTGCATAAGGTTGGTCCAGAAGCTGCAGCTAATGCAGAATGCAGCAGATCGGTTGTTGTTGTGGCCACTCCTTTTAAGCATGTTACACCTTTGCTGAGGGAACTCCACTTTGTTTGTTTCCAAGCTGAATTTAAGGTTTTGTATTGGTGTGGCTTAGTGGTTAAGACGCGGAACCACAGACTGGAAGGTCGGCAGGTCAGCAGTTCGAGACCCGAGTGCCGCGTGACAGAGTGAGCTCCCATCTTCAGTCCCAGCTTCTGCCAACCTAGCAGTTCGAAAGCAAGAAATTGCAAGTAGATAAATAGGTACCGCCTCGGCGGGAAAGGTAACAGTGTTCCGTGCACCTCGGTGTTCAGTCATGCCGGCCACATGATCACAGAAGCGTCTTCGGACAGCGCTGGCTCTTCGGCTTAGAAACGGGGATGAGCACCACACCCTAGAGTCGGACACAACTGGTTGGGGACACCTTTACCTTTTTTTACCTTTATTGGTGTATAAAGCCCTAAACAACTTTGGAGCAGGATATTTGAGAGAGCAACTTCTCCCATATCAACCTGCCCAGTAAGTACAGTCATCAGATCAAACGTATTCCTGGTGGTTCCTCATGGACCTGAGGTGTGCTTAGGGAGCCTCTGGCCTGCAGGCCTAATCTGGCCCACAGCAGTTCCCCATCTGGCCTGCAGAGGCTTGAGCCCCCTAGCTGAGACCCACAGCTTGGAGGCTACGGGGGGCTCAGTGAGAAGGTGGGGAGAGGAATCCACTTATCTCTGATCTGTGTTTGAAGATACCAAGGGGATTCCCCTAATGTAGCACCTCACTCCAGTTGGGAGGGGGAGTGGTTCCCTAAGTGCTGGGCACTCAGCCGGCACTTGCAGGAGCTCATCCTTTGCCTTCCCTGCGTGGATCAGCTGTAGCTGATGTGATGTCATCAGCATTGGCCAAGCTGATGTCATTCAGTCGGGGAGGGGGGTCTGGAGGTCAATCTGCCCACTAGAGGTAGTATAATTCCCAACCCCTAGTTAAAATCTAGCCAGAATAGAATTTTTATTATATTGGCTCCTTCTTTGTGGATTTCTTACAAGTTGATGTCAGGCAGGTGCCAATGTGGCTTTGTTTATGGCTTCTGCTAAATACATTTTTATTTAGTTTTTTCCTGAATGACAGCCACAGATTTATCAGTATAAAATTATTTTAAGTATTTTTATTCTTTTGTATTTTTATTTTTTTCCCCTTTCCTTCACTGTTCACTGCTTGGGAATCTTTTTTAAAGGTAGAGCCATTTGTAATTTTTGTAAATAAAATATTGTCCTTCTGTTGTTGCATTGTAGAAGCCATCCTGATGTTCATAAATTCAGCGTAGAGACAGTTCAGTGGTATCCCCATGACACTGGCATGTTTACATCAAGCTCATTTGATAAAACACTGAAAATATGGGACACAAACACGTTGCAAGTAAGTTACATTTAATTACTTGGACTAGACATGGGAAGTGCTTGGCGTTATGAGGGTTGAAATGTTTCCAGGTTTAATGAAGCAATAGCGTTCTAGCATACTCTTGCTGTTACAAGAGGCAACTGACTATCCAATGCAGGGCAGGCAGAGAGTGGAAGGGATCTTCTCCTCCATACTCCGACTGCCTTGCATTAGTGGCTAGACAGCTGATTTCGGCTATCTAGCCGGAGCGGGGGGTGGGATGGGGGGAGGCTGGATGGTGCATAGGAAGCATCATAACAACGCTTCCACCATCCCCTCCCCCAAGAACGCTGCCCTTTTCCCCGTTCCATGTCTGTGCTGCTCTTACATTCACGGAGACAGGGACAAATTGCGCTTACAAGGGGGCGGGGAGACAGTTTTCTGGGAACCTCTGGCTCTGAGGTCGGTTCCCAAAAACCGAATAATCCTGTGGCTGTCTAGTGGCCATAGGATTGTGCCCTTATTTATTTATTACATTACTATACTGCCCAATAGCGGCTCTGGGAGGTTCACAATGAATAGCTTTCTCCATCTCACCATTCCATAATGAGACCGGAGGTTCAGCAGGAGCGCCAGCCATGTCAATCTGGAACTCTCCAAGAGCATTCAGGAATACTTTGGATTCCATAAGTCTCCAAGGGAGGACTATCTTAATAGCTATTCGCAATCTAAACTTCACCAGAAAATGGTCTGACCATGACAGTGGGGTCACACAGAACCCCTGTAATTCCAGACCCTCAGTCTCATGCTTGGTTGAAAACACCAGGTCGAGAGTATGTGCTTCAGAATGTGCGGGGCCACTGACTTTGGGATAGATACATGGCTGTCATGGTGGCTCTCCAGCACCACAGTGGAAATTAGCTGGGGCAGGGAGACTGCTGGGCATCAGGATGGTCAGTACACCAGGATAATCCCTACTCTTATCTCTCTGGCAGAACATCAGGTACAAACACTCAAACCCAGCACCTGAGTAGACTGGTCTCCTGTTGAGTGAGATGGATTGCTCATATATGACAGCAGCCCCTCCACCCTCCAGCTGATGTTGATGCTGTACTGTATATTCAGGCAGATAGAGCTGGAACAGACCAATGGCACCCAGCTCATCCACCCAGGTCTCAGTGACCCATGCCAGGTCAGCCCCGTCTTCCACCATCAAATTGTGAATGACAGCTGTTTTATTTTGGACTGATCTGACATTAACAGGCAGCAACCCAGGGCCAGAGGTCTGGTTAACAGGGCAACCCAAATCCTGCTGGATGGACAGGAGGTCCAGAAGAGTGGATAGCTCTTAGATGTCTCACCACTCTTCCCCTTGCCATGCCTCCCTCTGCCTGTAAATATTGCAACAGAGGCATCCCCACAACTTCCCCCATCAATATTATTGTCCAGGCACATTATACCAGAGGGATAACCCTGTAAATCTTTCATAAGTTAGGGTCAGTACCAAAATGTAGCCAAATAAAACGTAAATAGATGGAGTAAAATGCAAAATGTGAAGTAAAACACAGTACAGTGCAGGCAGAGTTAAGATGTAGAAGTGGGTTACCTATAAACAGATGGAGGGAGCAATCCTAGACAGTGGCTAGATGGCCATAGGATATCTGGTTTTCCGGGAACCAACTTCGGAGCCCATGCTCTGAGGTCGGTTCCCGGAGAACAACATGCAGCCTCAGAGGCAGCATGGAACAGCCCCATCCTCTGCGCTGGCGAGAGGAGTGTAGAGCAGCCAAAAGGGGGCGTTCAGGCGTGGGGAGGGCAGTAATGCCTGTACGACACATCCAGTGTGTCGTACAGCAACCTCCTCCCCCGCTCAGCCCTCCCACAGCTAGACAGCCGCAATTAGCTGTCTAGCTGAAAATGCAGGGCAGGAGGAGTGCGGAGGGAACAATCCCCTCCATTCTTCTCCTGCCCTGCATTGGATAGGCGCTTGCTTCTGAGTTTGGAGGCGGCCACCTATCTGAATAGGATTGTGCCCTAAAAATATTAAAATGCAGTCATAACAATATGTTAACTCAAAAGCCTGTTTTCTTCACCAATACCTTTAAAGTCCTAAGTTCTCATTACACGAAATAGGTTCTAATATTAAAAATATATTTCTAATTCACATGCCCCCTAGAAATTGCACAGGACCACAATTCCCTGCTCTCTTGTCTCTCACACAGTTCTCCTTCCAGCCTCTTACCCAGGAAACCTCCCAAAACCTAGCTACCATGTCCTGTTCCAACATTCCAAGTGGCAGGCTCTCAATCTCATCTGAAGGGAGTGGCACCCAATGCCTGGTCTATATTGCCCACAAGGCCTCCTGAGCAGGCTCCCCAAAAGGGACATCCCCTGTGGTGTCACTCGTTGGGGGATGTCCTTCCACCGTAGGAGGGCTAAGTTAAAGAAATACTCAACCCCCAGCAAAAGCTAGGCCACAACTGACCAAATGTCATTATCTGCTCTGGGGGTAGGCCTTCCTACACAGTTGTTCCTGGCCACTTTAGCTACCTCCTCTCTATAACTGCTCAGTCTTCCTGGCTGCTGTATGCCTGCCACAGCAGCTCCGTGGCTCCTGGAAGAGCAAGACTTTGCAGCTACAGAGACAGTGTCTGCTGCTGCTGACCTCTTCACTGCTGGTCGACTTACTTGTGGAGGCAGACAGTAGACAAGGCCTTCAAGTTACATTTCATAACTGGTGTTTCAGAAAGATGACCTATGCACTGACATGACTATACCAACTAGGTACTGGCGGTCTGGGGTTTGATACCATGACTTACATTCGCTCACATGCTATCAACATGCATCAGTTGTAGACAGGAGCTTTACATTCTTGTCAGGATTTGGGTTAGGGCAGGAGCTTAATAAATGCATTTTCTTTTAATTGGCAGCCTGCAGATGTATTTAATTTTGAGGAAACTGTATACAGCCACCACATGTCTCCTGTTGCTACCAGGCATTGCTTAATTGCAGGTTTGTATTCATTTTAAAGATCTTCTTTTGAAGATAATAATTATTCAGTGCATCTTCATTTCTTGTAAATGTGTAGGCAGCTCATTTATATTTAGAACTGCATTATAACTTGACCCAGAGCTATTCTCCTACACTAGACATCATTAAGATGATTTGAATATGTTTGCATTCCATTTTCCTTTGGCTTATTTGTCTGGAACCATTGGTCATTGGAAGCATTTGCATTTAAACAAGTCATTGTATTTTAGGAGGCTGCAGATGTACTTACGGTGTGATGCTGTTTGTAGTATGCTCCACTGAACACATAGGACTTATTTCTGAATGAACATGCATACAGTTGTGCTGTTAGAATATTTATTTGGCCTCCATGAGTAGGGATGTTAGAGAATTTCACCACGAATCTCGGGGAGGCCGAATGCCAGCGCATTCGGCCCCCCGAAATCGGTGGCGAAACGGTCTGCCCCCCCCGGGACGGGACTTAACTTGTGCGAATGTCCCTGGCAGCGGCGGCTCTGACGGTGGTGCGGCGGCGGCAGCAGCCGGTCTTCTGACCGGCTGCCACCGCCGCCATTTCCAAGTTAAAAAACAAAACAAAAAACAAAAAACACGTGATAGGCTACGTAAACATTTACGTAGCCTATCACGACTAGATTTTCAAAAAATACCGTGATAGGTTACGTAAAAGTTCACGTAGCCTATCACGGCTGAGTTAAAACAAAAACAAAAAAAACGCGCGTACGTAAATGGCGGCGCCCATGGGTGCTGCCATTTGCGTTCCTTATTTTGGCACGTGTAGTCTACGTAAACATTTACATAGACTACGGCAAAAATAAGGGGAACACAAATAGTGTAGCGTCTACACTATTTGCTTTCCCCTTATTTTCGCCGTAGTCTATGTAAATGTTTACGTAGACTACACGTGCCAAAATAAGGAACGCAAATGGCGGTGCCCATGGGCGCTGCCATTTGAGTACGCGCGGTTTTTTGTTTTTTTTTTAACTCAGCCGTGATAGGCTATGTAAATGTTTACGTAGCCTTTCACGGCTGAGTTTTAAAAAAAAACAAACGCGTGTACGTAAATGGCGGCGCCCATGGGTGCCGCCATTTGCTTTCCTTATTTTGGCACGTGTAGTCTACGTAATCATTTACATAGACTACGGCGAAAATAAGGGGAACGCAAATAGCGTAGCGTCTACACTATTTGCGTTCCCCTTATTTTCGCCGTAGTCTATGTAAATGTTTACGTAGACTTGTTGTTGTTCAGTCGTTCAGTCGTGTCCGACTCTTCGTGACCCCATGGACCATAGCACGCCAGGCCTTCCTGTCCTGCGCTCTCTCCCGGAGCGTGCTCAAGTTCATATTCACACGTGCCAAAATAAGGAACGCAAATGGCGGCGCCCATGGGCGCCGCCATTTGAGTACGCGCGGTGTTGTTGTTTTTGTTTAACTCAGCCGTGATAGGCTACGTAAACATTTACGTAGCCTATCACGGGTGACTGCAGGGACGCAAATGGCGGCGGCTGTAGCCGCCGCCGTTTGCAGTCCTGGCAGGACAAGATTCGCGGCAGGAGGGACAGGGCGCCTCCCCCCCAGCCAGAATTTCGGGGGGGGGGGAGGGACAGGGCGCCTCCCCCTGGCCAGAATTTCGGGGGGGGGGGACAGAGCGCCTCCCCCCCCGGCCAGGATTTCGGGTGGAGGGATGGAGCGCCTCCCCCCCACCGCGAATCAACTTTCGACAAAGGTAAGGAAGGGACTTTCGTACATCCCTATCCATGAGTCCCAAATGTTGCTAATGGTTTTATAAATGAAAGCACCCATTGAGCAGGCAGTAGTAGGCATCAAGCAGCCCATGGATTGCTGTGCAGGGAGCATGCCCAGCCTCCCTGGCCTTCCTCTTCTACTTCCTCACTAGCTCCTCCTCCTTCCCCAGCATAATTTTAAAGGTCATGATCAATGAACACCATTCACTTCACTAATACAGAATAATTCATAATAATATAGAATAACTTCAGTGGAATTGGTGCTCTTAATTAAACGTATGTATTATGTATTAACTGTAACAAACAGTGTACTATCTAAATTTGCATTAATGGGTCTTGCATCCATTGATTAGCATTGTTAAAAAACCCAGAGAATGTCTTAGGTCAGGGGATGGCTCAGATGAATATACTGTACAAGCTGACACACAGTTGACTTCTGTCTACACATCCAAATATTCACTTCACTTTATAGAAAAATGAAAGAACACCTGGGGGGGTGTCTCCATGAGCGATATACTGCAAGTTGGCTGCATCTGGAAGTTGTTAGGGATATATGACCTCTTGGCCATCTAGTAGCCACTCCAGAGCTTATCAGGGAAAAACCAGATTCCCTGAGACTGCTTAAAGTCTGATTCTTTTCCTTAAGTCGGGTTCACCACAGTATCGTTTTGTGTGCCCTAACCCCCATATTTATGCTAGCTAGGTATGCTAGCACTGCCTTGGGGTGTGCCTTTCACCATGACCCCGGTCAAGGGGTGTTTCCTGTCCCTGTGTTTCCCAGCACAAACAAATTAGTGTCTACTCAGAAGTAACTCCTATTGTGCTCAGTGAGGCTTGTCCCCGCAATGCACATATCAGAATTTCCAGAGATCCCCCCCTCCCCGAAATAGCACATTTTAAAGCATTAATTCCCTAAAGGCTATAAAGCAATTTCCCAAAGCTGCGATCCTCCATTGTTTTGTTTATTGCCTTCGGAAGTAACTAATTCACACCTTCATTCTTGCACAGCATCGGGTTAGAGAGAGGGCTGGTTTCCTCTCCCTGTCTTTCCCAGCATAAATGTGTGTCTACTCAGAAGTACCTCCCATTGTGGTCAGTTAGGCTTGTTCCCAAAATGTGCACTCCGGAAGTTACTGAGATTCCCATGAATCAAAGTAACGCATTTAGAGAGCCTTAATGTCTGTCACTTTCCTTCGTCTTCCCCCTTCGCAATCAACACACTCCAAGATACCAGGCTTCAGGCTCAGTACTTTATTAGTTAATGACCAGGTTCCTTACAAATGCAAATTCTAGGAAACTCTCAGACTACAGTGGAAACTGCTATTCCACACAATTACAAATATCAATAGAGGAGCCGAAGTGGAAGTTAGAGAAGTTGCCAGCAGTTTGAACAAGAACGTCTCAGCCAGACTAGCTTAGGAGGGATGCCCATCCCTTACAGTCATTCCCTCCTTCATAGGTTTTCACACATAGCCAACCTGGTGGAGTGGCTGAGCTCTGCCTCTGACTTTTCCCATTTCACTCTGTGATGGAGCCTAGCATCTCTCAAGTCATGCCCTTCACTTTTCTCCTCCCCTGAAACTTGGATTCTCATGGAGGAGGAAAGGCTCCAGGGGTGGGGGGGCTTCAGGCCGAGCCGTCTGTATGCCAAGGCCTTGGGAAGAAGGCTTTGCTGTATCTGAGCTCACTAGGGAGGGAGCCTCCCCCTGTTCTGGCGGTTCTCATTCTGAATCTGAGCTACTAGATATTTCCACATGCTCAGATTCATTCCTGACATCATCAGAGCTTCAACGCTTTGCAGCTTGGATTGACCTCAGCAAAGCAGCAAGAACACTGTGCTCCTCTGATGATTGTTTATTTAAGGAAGTAATGGGAGGCAGGGAGAGAAGGAGATTGTTTCTGTCTCCCCCCCCCTCCCCGTGTTTGCCAGCACAAACCAATTAGTGTCTGCTCAGAAGTAATTGCCATTGTCGGCAATGAGGCTTGTCCCCTGAATGTGCACGCTAACATCTACAGAGATTCCCCTCAACTGAATTAGCACATTTTAAAGCGCTACTTCCCTCAAGACAGGGGAGGAAACCTCCCAGGATTTTATCAAAGGAGAAAGCGGAGGGAGAGCCTCTCTTATTGGTTGAGCAACCCCTTGCCAGTCAAGTGGTGTTCACTCCATACCACCACCACTACCCCGGAGTATGTTCTGTGAAGCAACTTTTACTGGTGTGATACCCTTGTTTTCTTGTGGAGCCCTGCATGGACCAAAGCTGGCTCCTTAAAAATACGGCAAGACATGATTTTATCTATCTATCTATCTATCTATCTATCTATCTATTTATTTATTTCATTTCTATACCGCCCAATAGCCGAAGCTCTCTGGGCGGTTCACAAAAATTAAAACCAAACACACAATAAAACAATTTAAAATATATAGAACGTTAAAACCACAATATAACAATACAACCACAATAAAACCTAGCAGCAGTGCAGGAGTTTAAAATACAGATTTAAAACAGCAAAGATAAAAATTTAGAAAGCTAAAATGCCTGGGAAAATAAAAAGGTCTTCACCTGGTGCCGAAAGGAATACAATGTAGACGCCAGGCGAACCTCACTAGGGAGCTCATTCCAGAGCCGGGGTGCCACAGCAGAAAAAGCCCTCCTCCTAGTAGCCACCTGCCTCACTTCCTTTGGCAGGGGCTCACGGAAAAGGGCCGCTGATGATGAACTTAAGGTCTGGGCAGGCACATATGGGAGGTAACCTTCAGGTAACCTGGCCCCAAGCCGTTAAGGGCTTTGAATGTTAATACCGGCACTTTGAATCGGGCCCGGAAATGGACTGGCAGCCAGCGCAGCTGGAAAAGTACTGGCGTAATATGAGCTCGTAGGCCAGTCCCTGTTAACAATCTTGCTGCCCTATTTTGGACCAGCTGAACTTTCCGGACCATTTTCAAAGGCAGCCCCACGTATAACGCATTGCAGTAATCCAGACGAGAAGTTATCAGAGCATGGATAACTGTAGCTAGGCTATCTCTGTCCAGATAAGGGCGTAGTTGGTATACCAGCCTAAGCTGATAAAAAGTGCTCCGTGCCACTGAGTTCACCTGTGCCTCAAGTGACAGTTCTGGATCCAAGAGCACCCCCAAACTACGAACCTGATCCTTTAGGGGGAGTGCAACCCCCTCCAGAACAGGTTGAATATCACCTAGCCGGGCAGACGAACCACCCACTAACAGTACCTCCGTCTTGTCTGGATTGAGTTTCAGTTTATTGGCCCTCATCCAGTCCATTACCGTGCCCAGGCACTGATTCAGAACAGAATGATTGGCTTCTCCTTCCGTCTCCTTCCGTTGTCATGGAGAACCCCCCCTCTGCCCCCCAGTTCATTGTCTTTTCTTTATTTTAATCCTCTGAGAAATATGCTGAATGATGATACAAAGTGTAATTATTAGAAAAAACATTTGGGGAAATTAAAAATGTATGTAGTTTTGTGATCCACCTATTTGAAGACCCCAAAGATTTTAAATATAATTAAACTAGTATTTCTTCAGTGTGCGTTTTTAAATAACTATAGTTTGAATGTGCAGAACATGTGTTTCTTATCTTTAAAGCATTTTTTTTCTTTTTGTCTTACAGTTGGTACCAAAAGCCCCAAAGTACAGCTTTGTGACTTGAAGTCTGGATCTTGTTCTCACATTCTTCAGGGTACTTCTTAGTCTGAAACATAAATGTTAGACAGTAATTACTTTGAGTAAACTACACAGTATAAAGAACTACTCTGAACAATATATTCTTTGTAAGTAATATGACAGATGTGTTTAGTGCCAGTTGTGAAAACGACAAAGTGAGAAAGGCTTGTTGCATATATTATTCTGGCACTGTGGGTCTGAAGAAATATTAATATTAATTGTCATTATGAAGAATTGCTATTTACTTAAGCTGATTTTTCTTGAGTGTTATATCATTAAAATGTTAAGTGGCAAGTTTTCTGAGCAGACTGAGAAAACCAAGTATCAGAAATTAGTCAGTCGTCTAAGTCCTAGTACTGGGTTATTACTGTTTGAATGGATTTGATTGTAGCTAATGAAATCATTTTATTCCAGACAAGAAGTCATGAATGGGAGGCGGGGGGCGGGGGGGGAGCATGAAAGCTTTAAAATGGATACAATTAGATATGCCATAAATAATTATTTCTGACCCCGGGCAGACTCCTAGTTTCACCTTTAAGGGTGCTGAAGATTCTATTTCTTATTGCTCAGATGTATAGCTTCTGCTATTAGTTTCACTACTTCAGGGATGGGGAACCTCCAGTCCATTGCAGGGCTGCTCCCAGCATGCACGGTGTGGTTAATAAGCCACTATAGCTTATTAACCACCCTGCAATCATGTGAACCAGCTCTGTGTGTATGTATGGATACATGGGGTGCTTGCTTGTGTGAGTGAGAGAGTCAGTCTATGGGTGTTGAGCTGGGGCGAGAGAGAGAAAGAGAGAGTATGCGTAGAGATGGTGATCCAGAGTGAAAGAGAAAAAGAGATGGGGGGAAATTCATTAGATGTTGGGGGTGAGGGGAAAAAAAAGAGTTGCCTTCTGAAAAACAGGTTTTTGTTGGCGCTGAGAACTGTCGGCTCAAAGGAGTTCTTTCGTATGTTGGGAGTCAGACCCCATTTCTGTCTTGTACTCAATCTTCTGGGCTGTCCTTGTCGTTTGGGACTAGCTGCACCCCCCGTGGCAGCCATTTTATGGTGGTGTCCAGAACACTTTGTCAAATTGACAGATGTGCCCATGGACCCCAAAAGGTTGCCTACCATATCACAAGTTCTTTCCTTCCTGCACCAGCAGTGTTCGATATCTGAATTTATTTTGATGTGAGACTCTCTAGGGAGTTCCACTCTGCTTAGTCCAAGTCTTCTAGCACACTAGTTACACTCTTGGAATTGCGAAAGCCTCTGCTGTACCAAAATAATGTTTAAAGCTTGTTCTCTATTCAGCAACATACATTCATTATTGCATATAAAAACCTAAGTATAAAAGCTCTGTATTTCTTGTTGTTGTTGTTGTTCAGTCGTTAAGTCGTGCCCGACTCTTCGTGACCCCATGGACCATAGCACGCCAGGCCTCCCTGTCCTCCGCTCTTTCCCGGAGTGTGCTCAAGTTCATATTCATTGCATCGGTGATGCTATGTAGCCATCTCATCCTCTGCCGTCCCCTTCTCCTTTTGCCTTCAATTTCAGGTTTCTCAGGAGACAAGTAAGGTGGTCTGGTACTCTCATCTCTTTCAGAATTTGCCACAGTTTGTTGTGATCCACACAATCAAAGGCTTTAGCGTAGTCAATGAGGCAGAAATAGATGTTTTTCTGGAATTCTCTTGCTTTCTCCATGATCCAGCGAATGTTGGCGATTTGATCTCTAGTTCCTCTGCCTCTTCGAAACCCAGCTTGTACTTCTGGTAGTTCTGGTAGTTCTCGGTTCACATACTGCTGAAGCCTAGCTTGTAGGATTTTGAGCATAACCTTGCTGGCCTGTGAAATGAGCGCAATTGTACGGTAGTTTGAACACTCTTTGGCATTGCCCTTCTTTGGAATTGGAATGTAAACTGACCTTTTCCAGTCTTGTGGCCACTGTTGAGTGTTCCAAATTTGTTGGCATATTGACTGCAGCACTTTCACAGCATCATCTTTTAGGATTTTAAATAGCTCAGCTGGAATACTGTCATCTCTGCTAGCTTTGTTGTTAGTAATGCTTCCTAAGGCCCACTTGACTTCTCTCTCGAGGATGTCTGGCTCAAGTTCAGTGAGCGCACTATCATGGCTATCAGGGACATTCAGATCTTTCCTGTATAGTTCTTCTGTGTATTCTTTCCACCTCTTCTTAATCTCATCTGCTTCTGTTAGGTCCCTGCCTTCTTTGTCCTTTATCATGCCCGTCTTTGCACAAAATGTTCCCTTGATATCTCCGATTTTCTTGAAAATATCTCTAGTCTTTCCCATTCTGTTGTGTTCCTCGATTTCTTTGCATTGTTCATTTAAGAAGGCCTTCTTGTCTCTCCTTGCTATTCTCTGGAACTCGCATTCAGTTGGATATATCTTCCCCTTTCTCCCTTGCTTTTCGCTTCCCTTCTTTCCCTAGCTACTTGTGAAGCCTCATCAGACAGCCACTTTGCTTTCTTGCATTTCTTTTTCTTTGGGATGGATTTCATTGCTGCCTCCTGAACAATGTTACTGACCTCCATCCATAGTTCCTCAGACACTCTGTCTATCAGGTCTAATCCCTGAAATCTATTCATCACCTCCACTGTATATTCATATGGGATATGATTTAGGTTATACCTGAACGGTTTAGTGGTTTTCCCTACGTTCTTCAATTTAAGCCAAAATTTTGCAATAAGAAGCTCATGATCTGAGCCACAGTCAGCTCCAGGTCTTGTTTTTACTGACTGTATAGAGCTTCTCCATCTTTGGCTGCAAAGGACATAATCAATCTGATTTCGATATTGACCATCTGGTGATGTCCATGTGTAGAGTTGCCTCTTGTGCTATTGGAAAAGAGTGTTTGCTAGGATCAGCGTGTTCTCTTGGCAAAACTCTATTAGCCGTTGTCCTGCTTCATTTTGTGCACCAAGGCCATGCTTGCCTGTTATCCTGGTGATTTCTTGACTTCCTACTTTGCCATTCCAATCCCCTATGATGAAGAGGACATCTTTCTTTGGTGTTAGTTCTAGAAGGTGTTGTAGGTCTTCATAGAACTGATCAACCTCAGCTTCTTTGGCCTCAGTGGTTGGGGCATAGACTTGAATTACTGTGATGTTGAATGTTTTGCCTTGGATTCGTACTGAGATCATTCTATCATTTTTGAGATTGTACCCCAGTACTGCTGTTCCCACCCTTTTATTGACTATGAGTGCTACTCCATTTCTTCTAAGGGATTCTTGCCCACAGTAGTAGATATAATGGTCACCTGAATTAAATTCACCCATGCTTGTCCATTTTAGTTCGCTGATTCCCAAGATGTCGATGTTCAATCTTGCCATCTCATGTTTGACCACCTCCAGCTTACCTTGATTCATTGTTCTTACATTCCAGGTTCCTAAACAATATTGTTCTTTACAGCATCGGATTTTCTTTTCACCACCAGACACATCCACAGCTGAGTGTCCTTTTGGGTTTGGCCCAGCCGCTTCACTCTTTCTGGCGCTACTTGGAAATACCCTCTGCTCTTCCCCAGTAATATATTGGACACCTTCCGACCTAAGGGGTTCATCTTCCGGCGTCATCTCTTTTAGCCTTGTGATACGTTCCATGGGGTTTTCTTGGCAAGAATACTGGAGTGGGTTGCCATTTCCTTCTCCAGTGGACCACATTTTGTCAGAACTCTCCTCCATGACCTGTCCATCTTGGGTGGCCCTGCACGGCATAGCTTATGGCTTCACTGAGTTACGCAAGCCCCTTCGCCACAACAAGCCAGTGATCCATGAAGGGGCTGTATTTCCTAGTTCAGGTTAATAAGGTACACCTTCTACACAAAGGTTATGAATAATTTTCATATGTAAAATTACTATAAGGCACAATCCTTTCCCATGTGGGCATAGTGCCGGTACATGGAGGAAACCCATAGGGTTGTAGACTAACTTGAGTCTCATTCATTTCAAAGGATCTACTCTAAGAAGGACTTATAACAGATACAGCCCATAGGGTGTCAGAGACCCTGTTTCTCCCCTTGTCCCATTGGTGTACACATGTGCACAGGCACACCAGGGCAATCCAAAAAATGGGAGGCCTCCCTGTATCCCTGTCCAGTCCTCCCTCTCTCCACTTGCTCCTTTTCAGTTAGCTGGGGATATGGGAGACACACACAGATCTTCCATTCCCCAGACTATCCGCACACAAAGAGGGGGAAATAGAAGATTTCTTCCTGGTGGAGTCCAGTTCACCTATTGCCCAATTGGAGTCCACCCAGAGTAGAGCCTTCAGTGTGGTGGTTCCCTTTCTGTGGAACTCCCTGCCTTTGGAGGTCAGGCAGGCTCCAATATTGTGTTGTTTTCAGCACCTGCCGAAGACATCTTTATTTCGAGAAACCTTCCTTGATTGACCAGCCACAGTTTTTATTGTTAATCGTTTTTTTAAAAAAAACTTTCAATATGGTGGTTTTTTTTTTTATCTTTTATTGTTCACTGCTCTGGAATCTGTTTAGAAGTGGAGCAGTATATAACTGTTGTAAATCAATAAATCTGTTACGGTCCTTTGGAGATCCCTCACACAGAAGGATCATGCCAAATTTGTTTTCATTTAAGTAATCACTTGCATACTGCTGAGGAGTCTTACGTCTTCATATTTTTAGGTCACAAACAGGAAATACTAGCAGTATCTTGGTCACCACGTTATGAATATATTTTAGCAACTGCAAGGTAAAAGAACCAATCATAACTTTCATTCTAATCATCACTTTATCTGATTTTTGCTTCTATTGTTCTGCATTTCTTTGGTGGTCGCTTACACTTAAGTTGAAATGTCAGGAATTTCTCTTCACTTGCATTTGGTATGTTTTTCTGCTGAACTGTTTAACAAGGTAAACTTTATTTGTGCAATATTTCTACAGGTGAGAGAGATAAAAGAAAGAGATAACTACATGTTCAGGTTATCAACAACATTAATTCACTGGAGCAGCCTGCCCCAATCTGGTGCCCTGCAAAGAGATGTGCTGGACTACAACTCCCATCGTCTCTTGCCAGCATGGCATACGCTGGCTGGCAATGGTGGGAGTTGCAGTCCAGCCCACCTGTCTGGAGTGCACCAGGTTGGGGAAGGCTGCTCTATACAGTAATTTCAGTGGTTTAAAATATTATCACTGAATAAATGTTTTTCATGGCACAGGGGTAGAATAAGTATTCTATTCAAAATCAGCATTTGTGGCATGTGTGTCAGTGAGTGGCATGCTCATAAAACAGAAACAAGTGATTCACGAACATAGGTGGGGCAATGCATAGGATTGTGCCTTAAGAGGCCTTCTTTGATTATTTCATTATACAACACATAAGATGGTCAGAAACTCTATTCACGTTGGGGAAAAAATGCAATTCATTGCATTGACAGTAACAGGATAGGGAAGATCACTTGGGTACACATTATTAGAAGGAATGTTTACCACATTCAGGTTAATAGGAAAATTCTAATCCAAAATAAGGACATCAGTTGCCCCTATGACAGACTGAGGTGAAATAGGGATGTATTAAAATGATTTCTTTTACTCACCAATCAATGCAGTTTTTTCCCTTTTAGTGCCGACAGTAGAGTAAAATTGTGGGATGTGAGGAGAGCATCTGCTTGTCTACTTACTCTTGATCAACATAACAGAGAGAAGTCAAAAGCATCTTCTGAAGGAGGTAATCAATATACTTCTGCAATACATTTTATATCACTACAACAGGATTAATGCCATATATTTTCATATCAAAGGGGGCTGCTACTATCATTATTACTATTACTACTATTATCATTCAGCCCAAAATAGGTAACTTGTTTGGCTTTGAAAATTACATGGAGAATTTAATATGACCTTTTAAGATGTGTGGGCAACTTGTGGCCTTCAGTTTAATTTCAAGCAGCCCTTCACCTAATTTCAAAAGCTCCCTGCAAACAATCAGCTCAGATCTCTTGTAAGAGCGATTTGTCCCAGCAGCCCACTGGACAGAGAGAGAGAGGGGGGGAGAGAGAGAGAGAGTGAGGAGAAGGGATAGCAGAAAGAGAAGAACAAAGGGGATGGCCCCATCCACTATTGGGTCTGGCCCATCCCACCACTGGCTTCAGTCCCACCTTTTACAGCATGTGGCCCCTTCCAGGCTGCCCCTGAGGGAAAGTAGCTCTTGACAGAACAAAGTTTCCCCACCCATGGTTTAAAACTTAAGCTCTGTAATTATGAGCACTAGAAACTGTGTATGATTCTGGCAAGCATTTAAAAATTTGATTTCAGTGTGATAATTACACAGAGTCTTTAACTCTTTCCCACTGAAACCAGTGGAACTTGAAAGAGATGAACTTTGGCTGGATTACACCCTTTTGTCTACCCCTGCCCCCAAAGAAAACTAGAATTATTAGGATTCTGCTGTAAATCCATAACCTGCACAGACAAACCACTTTTCACAGTGCACGTCTTTTTTGAGATTCAGGTTGACCATCCTGATCTAGAGTGATAGCTTTGATCAGGAATAATATGGACATTTCTAGCCTGTCGTCTTGCACTAAGCATATTAAATACGAATGAACTAGAGCAGCCATCTTCAACACTTTCAGACTGCGACCCTCCTTTAACCCAAATCTGCAACTTTTCTTTCTTTTTTTACTATATAGGTCTATCTTTTTGCTCCCCCCCATCGCCCCCTTTCTCTCAGGGTTGGCATACTAGTCAGTAGACCAGTCAGATATTGCCAGTTGACCAGCTGTTACTTGACTATGGTCAAATATTGGCTGAATCCAAGAATACCATTGTATAGGTGGCAGCTTATCTTTTTTATTGCATTATGATGTCATTTGTTAGCAAGGGCAAGAATGAGCTGCTTGCCCCTTAGCTCTGCCACAGTCAAGGGCAAATGTAACGGTATAGGAAAGCTTCTACTTGCCACTTGCTATAATTGCAGATACTGCCAAGCAAGAAGTCCTCAGCGGCAAAGGTTGCCAACTAGGGTCACATATGATTCAATTATGCTTGCTGCAGGAACCAGGGAGTGTACCCTCCATGTGATCTGGCTATCTGCTTTTAAAGTTTTTGTTAGGGCAGGGGAGAGGATCTTCTGCAGGTCCAGGGAGCCAATTCCCCCCTCTCCTCCATGCTGCCACTTCAATTGTTGCTGAGCTGCCAATTTTGCTGCTGAAATTCGGTTGTGCAGCAGCAAAGAAGCAGTGATTTTTCTTTAAAACAAGGCATGCAGGGAGTGAAATCATGGCCCTGAGATACTTCTCCCTGCATCCGTGGGCTCCATGCTGCCTACTGCTGTGTTAGGGATTGGATTCGTGTCTAGTAAAACAGTAACTACTGAAAGAACTGAACATACTGGTTGAAGTAAAATACACAAGATAATACTGAGAGTGAGAGTTTAAATTATGGAGACCTTGGGGAAAGCCAATGCCTTTAAAAAAGTGAATAACATTAAAAATATTTGGCCATTACTTGATAATATTTGACCAAATAATCCTGCTCTCTTACTTTCTCCTTATCCATCTTTACCATCATTCTAATTTCTCCACTCTTTCCCCTTCTCTTTCAGTTTTTTTTTTAAAGACCAAAAGAAAAGGATGGCAGTATCCCTGGCGCAATATATCTTAGTGCCCAATTTGGGGTCCTGGCACAACAATCAGGGTGAATTGATTTTAAATCAAGATGATTTAAATAATGATTTAAAGGAGCAAGGGGGGAAAGGTGATTTAATTGATACTTCATATTTTTCCTAAATAATTATGAACATCTGACCATTAAGGGCACAATCCTATTGGGACAGGTGGCTGCCTCCACAATCGCAGGCAACCGCCTATCCAGTGCAGGGCAGGAGAAGCACAGAGGGTATCATCCCCTCCGCACTTCAGCTGCCCTGCATTCGCAGCAAGACAGACAATTTTGGCTGTCTAGCTTTGGGACTTCAGAGTGTGGGAAGAAGCCTCCGGATGACACGTAGGATGTGTCGTACCAGCATTTCCATCTTCCCCGCCCCGACACGCCCCCAGGAACACCCTGTTTTTGCCACTTCGCACTCCTCTTCCAAGCCCAGAGTGCGGGGCTGTTCCGCGCTGCATATGAGGCAGCATTGGAGGGGGTGGAGGCTGGTTCTCAGGGAACCGACCTCTGACTAGCGGCCATAGGATTGCACCCTAAGCTATGTTGATTTACAACTAAATAGGGATCTATTTTCACAGGGTTTTTTTCTTACAACCAGGCCTTGCATCATCCCAATGTATAAATTTTGCACGCTTTCCTTTTTTTTACCTATAGAGGGAATGTCTTTAAAGTATTCTTCAGTAGAGTCTCTTTCATACAATCAGCAGTCAGGACAGTTTGTAAGGTTTAGGACAGGGATGGCAAAGAAATCTGCTGTGGACTCAAATAAGGCCAGAT